>NC_091130.1:14626891-15226891 GCF_040183065.1 Periplaneta americana
AAGAAATAGCTGATTGGAACTCTTACATCTTCAGATTTTGTGAATTGGAACCTTGCATATGAAAGTAAAAAATAACGATAGGCCTGTAAGAAAAGAAAGCACTTTGGAATAATATTAGACTTCAGATGCATAGAAACAATTTATTATTCTTTTTTTGACACATGTCGTCAAGTGAGATGTACTGTCTGATGATTAATAGATGCACTTAGGGAGGTATGAATCTATACATGAAATTGTTTTTTACTCGTATCTGTTTTTTTATTATTTTTTTTTTTTTTGTCAGCGAACCCCCAGAAATTTGTCCTTTCACTTAACTTAGGAATGTGAAATATATGGATTTTTTATATTTAATTTTTGAGGTGTCCCAAGGAGTTTGAAGTTTTTTGCCTTTTTGTATATTTGTTTTATGGTTTTGTTTTTCATTATATAGCTAATGAATTGTTGTAAAATCACATATTTACACTTTATTTGAAAGACTCTAAATTGTACAACGTTGTTCTTATAGGGTAGCAAACTTTTGAGTGGACAAATTTCACGTACTGCATTGATGGACAGTTGCAAGCCAAGGAGTATAGCAAGGTAACATGACATACAACATTATTACACGGAAACACGCCGAATGAAAATTTTGTAACTTACAACGTTGTTCCAGCCGACGCTTCATTTGTTGAAAAACTTTCAGAAAACATATTACAGTGAGTAATGTTTCTTTGTTTCAAAGAAAGGCATCTTCTTGAGAGATAGAAGAACAATATTTCTTTCTGATTTTGAGTGATAACTAAATGTAGTCGACCTGGTTGGCGAGTTGGTATAGCGCTGGCCTTCTATGCTCAAGGTTGCGGGTTCGATCCCGGGCCAGGTCGATGGCATTTAAGTGTGCTTAAATGCGATAGGGTCATGTCAGTAGATTTACTGGCATGTAAAAGAACTCCTGTGCGACAAAATTCCGGCACCTCCGGCGACGCTGATATAACCTCTGCAGTTGCGAGCGTCGTTAAATAAAACATAACATTTAAAAACTAAATGAACAGGTTCAATTTCTGTTCTTTGAGCTTGTAAAACATTCTTTCTTATTTTGGAGCCTGGCGATATTTTACTACTTAATTAACTTATTATTCCCAGAACATGAATTTTAGCAGCAATCGAAAAGTATTGGGGATAAATTTGAATAAGAAACAAAAAAAAAAAAAAGTTTCCTACCCAGGCAGGATTCGAACCACAAAAGTCTTAGTTACCAGTCTATCGTGCTCTGAAATCAGCTACACGGATCGGTCCGGTTTTTTTTTTTTTTGCCACTACTGTACAAATCAGCCAGAACCTCACTCTGAGACATTCAGATGGTGAATGTATACATATCCACTTGTCTGCCGGTAATCGAACCCTGACGCTAGCGGGTTTGCTGTCGCAGATATGGACACCTGAGCGCCTCTGTAGCAGATTGCCAAATTTCCTGTGCGGGCCATTCTTCAGTCGCAGCCAGCGTGAAGTCATGGCGTGGGGGGAGGGGAACTTTGTCGTGCGCGTATGAGTGAAATTCTGCATAAGTGGAGCACATTTGCATCGCTGTGGTAATGCGGCGCCGCGTTTGACCCATTTCGCAGTTGCGCGGACGGTTTTCCAACATGGCTGATCCAGCTGACTGCTCTTCTTGACAGTAGGACCGCTGTTCAGTTCCATTCGTAATCAGCAAGCGTTATGATCTTTCACTTTGACTCACCATCGAACATTCTCTTGGGGGCAGATAAAAAAGTTAAATTTTTTTCTGCCACCATGTTAATAATATTAAAAGAAGTGCTTATGGGCTATTCCATATGAAATCGATGAGTAAAAAACCTCGCATTTTTTTAATACTTTAATTTTTCCCTATTTAGGGAGGAGAGTGCATTTGCAAAAATATACTATCGAAAGTCAAACGGTTTCGTATTGTTGAGCGACAAATTTAGCGTATTTTATAAAAACAAGCCTCTTTCAGCGCTCAGAACTCTGGAACGATTTACTGCAGAACATTGAACGGGAGCTCATTTTGAAGCTGACATTTGGTAGGTTATGTTAAGAAGTAATCCTTAATTTTATTGTATACAAAGAGACAGATAATCTGATTTTACTTACTTTTAGGCTCTTTGTCCATTTGTAAAAATGTAAAAAAATATTGAGAAAAAACCTTGCATTATTAAGAGGGATTCGGCATTGTTTGCTTAGTAGCTCGGCAATAAGTTTCGAGGGTATTAAATAAATTATTTTCACACGCATAGACTTGAACGACGCAGTACCGCATGCACTGGCCGAGAGATGAAGATAAGCGAGTATTGGGCGTCATTTTACTCCTGTGTTTATGAAAACTTGTGATAAAGCTAGCCCAGCTATGCGCTACTAGACTAAACATCACGTGTTTGTCTCCTGGCCTTGGTTGTCTCGGCTAGTTCCTGCCTCGCAGTCAGCTGGTTACTTCACGCGCGTACTATTTATTTTCTTTATTTGATATTTTCAATACTTACTTATCAACGGTGCACCAGTAAAAAATATGTGTTTATTTGTACTTTCAATGCGGAATCTAACCATATATTTTAAAAATATTTTTTCGTGGTCAAAGGCGTCTTAATGAAGAAAAATCTAAATTTCTCCATTTCCATAAAAAGTAAGAAAAACTGTTTACATGTAAATATAAACTTTAATTTCTCAGCATCAAAATAAACCATGATTTTGATCACTGGGTGAAAGGGTTTCGGAGCCACAACAGTTTAAAGTGGCTAATTTTATGTACGATAAATTTAAATATTTTAAATTTAAACACTATGAAGTTCTGATGCCTCAAACTTTGCACAAAGCATTGTATCACAGTTGTCAACGGACAGAAAATGTTTCATTGTATTTAAAAATTGCAAGTTCAATTTTCTCTAGGCTATATTTCGGTCGATTTGAGATGGAATAGCCCTTATACAAATTCTGGCCACTCGACCGCAAATACGAGGCCGTCCAGAAAGTGATTTTCCCTGGGGCCGTTAACAAAAAACGCATAATTGCATGGAAATATTAATTGAAACAGATACAGCAACTGTTGAGCTATTTGTCAACATATCCTCCACTCAAATCCAGATATTCGTCATACCATGTAATCAAGTTTTGTATCCTTGTGTCGTAGGAATCAGCCGCCTGGGATCGGAACCAGCGTTTGACAGCCGTCTGCACCTCTCTGTCGATTCCATGATATGACAAATATCTCAGTTCCGGTGGTGAATATGTGGAAAAATAGCTCAACTATTGCTATGTCTGTTCCAATAAACTTTTCCAATGAAATTGTGTTTTCTTTCTGTTAATAGCCCTGGCGAACTTATTTTTACGGCCCTCGTAATTGCGGTCGAGTGGCCAAAATTTGTATAAGCACTCCTTTTGACAATATTAAAATGGTGAAAGAAAAATAAATTAACTTTTTATCTGCCCGCATCTGCTTGTAAGATTGTAGTTTTTCAACCACAAAGTCAGTGGACACAAGTTCGATTCATGTCATGGAAGGAAAGAATGCAAGGAAGTAAAAATTCTTGAATCTGATGTTTCTTAGATCTACGTGTACCAGTCTTGTTGAGCAATCATATTGCAAGTAACACTCTGTTCTCTCCCTCTCCCTCTGGATGTGAAAACATTAACGTTAATGCAAGAACGTGAATATGGGAGAAAATCCACAAAGTATTAGGCCCATATGATTATGTCTCGTGAGCGGAACATAGTACGAAATGGAAATATAAAAATCAGAAATTTATCCTTAGAAGAAGTGGAAAAATTCAAATATCATGGAACAACAATAAGAAATATAAATGACACTCGGGAGGAAATTAAACGCAGAATAAATATGGGAAATACCTGTTATTATTCGGTTGAGAAGCTTTTATCATCCAGTCTGCTGTCAAAAAATCTGAAAGTTAGAATTTATAAAACAGTTATATATACCGGTTGTTCTGTATGGTTCTGAAACTTGGACTCTCACTTTGAGAGAGGAACAGAGGTTAAGGATGTTCGAGAATAAGGTGCTTAGGAAAATATTCTAGGCTAAGAGGGATGAAGTTACAGGAGAATGGAGAAAGTTACACAACACCATCACCAAACATAACATTAAATCCAGACGTTTGAGATGGACAGGACATGTAGCACGTATGGGTGAATCCATATAGATGTTAGTTAGAAGACCGTGGAGGAGGCCGAGACATAGATGGGAGAATAATATTAAATTGGATTTGAAGGAGGTTGTTTGTGATTCTAGGAAATGGAATAATCTTTCTCAAGGTAGGGACCGTTGGCGGGCTTATGTGAGGGCTGCAATGAACCTGCGGGTTCTCTAAAAGACATAAGTAAGTGTTTAGTTAATTTTCTTAAGTGATTTAATTAAAACAATTTAAGTGTATATAAACTACTTAACTTACAGGAATGAATGAATTAATAGAAGTAGTACTATAACTATTCGTAGACTGAATTGTAGTCTGTCAGTCTTCGTGAGTTAGCATTTCATTTAGAGATCGCTGTCCACCAGTTGAGAATGGTTCGCAGCTGGCACAATAGTCGTGGTATTTAGATTGCTGATAAACGAAAGCGAGATCTTGCCCGATCCGCCGGCCAGAGCATTCCCAGGCCCGCGAGACTTGTAAATCCGAGGACCGATGACAGCGGCGATTGTTTCCACGGCGACCAGGCAGATGAAGATCAAGTTCCGTCCACTCTGCACGTGGTGAGAGTGCGAATTTGTCAAATATCTCCAACACGCGACCGTTATCGTAGTCGATTCACGCGTGGTGTAGATTTTGATTTGTGGTCTTTGTAGAAATCGTATCGCTATGAGAAACCAAGAAATTGGTTGTGCAGACATTGATTTAAGGGGCCCGGATACCTCCTGTCTTGACAAAAATTTTAAGGTTTTGGTACGCTTAGCTCCTAAACAATTGAAGTAACAGAACTGTTGTTCAATGCTTTCTCTGTCCGTTAAAACATTTATGTTAGTTTTACTCTCATGATGCTTCCCCTGATTTTATTTTTTTTTTCGAAAATGTCCAAAATTTTAGATCACTTATAATTAAGATATTTTCTATGTAAAGATTATTATTTTTTTTTTAGTCCTACAGAATACGTCTGTTATGATAACAATTGATACTAGAAGAGAAACTGAGTGCGCTCCTTGTATAATGCCAGTTGTCTTAATATAAAAATGTCAACATACTTGCCGAACTTGGAGTCAGGCCACAAAGGGGAAAACACTGGAGGAGAGGGATTGGATCCGGTGCTGTGGGTTGAACTTCGGGGTAAAATTACAGGGGCAATGAAATTATATTATATAACTTAATATATTATTAATATAAGAGGAATATAGAAAATAAAATATAATAGGAACTAAAATTAATATTACAGCGATAATGAAATTATACAGTATAATATAATATATTATTAATATAAGAGGAATATATAAAATAAAATATAATACTTACTTACAAATGGCTTTTAAGGAATCCGAAGGTTCATTGCCGCCCTCACATAAGCCCGCCATCGGTCCCTATCCTGTGCAAGATTAATCCAGTCTCTATCATCATATCCCACCTCCCTCAAATACATTTTAATATTATCCTCCCATCTACGTCTCGGCCTCCCTAAAGGTCGTTTTCCCTCCGGTCTCCCAACTAACACTCTATATGCATTTCTGGATTCGCCCATACGTGCTACATGCCCTGCCCATCTCAAACGTCTGGATTTAATGTTCCTAATTAGGAACTAAAATTAAAATTACAGTTACAATGAAGTATATATTATAATATATTATTAATATAAAAGGAATATAGGAAATAAAATATAATAGGAACTAAAATTAAAATTACAGCTATAATTAAATTATATATTATAATATATTATTAATATAAGAGGAATATAGAGAATAAAATATATTATTAACTAAAATTAAAATTGCAGCTGCAATGAAATTGTATAATATAATATATTATTAATATAAGAGGAATGTAGAAAATAAAATATAATAGGAACAAAAATTGAAATTACAGCTGCAATGAAACTGTATAATATAATATATTAATATAAGAGGAATATATAAAATTAAATATGATAGGAAGTAAAATTAAAATTACAGCTACAATGAAATTATATAATATAATATGTTATTAATATAAGAGGAATATAGAAAATAAAATATAATAGGAACTAAAAATTAAAATTACAGCTGCAATGAAACTATATAATATAATATAATAATATAAGAGGAATATAAAAAATAAAATATAATAGGAACTAAAATTAAAATTACAGCTATAATGAAATTATATATTATAATATATTATTAATATAAGAGGAATATAGGAAATAAGATATAAGAGGAATATAGAAAATAAAATATATTATGAACTAAAATTAAAATTGCAGCTGCAATGAAATTGTATAATATAATATATTATTAATATAAGAGGAATGTAGAAAATAAAATATAATAGGAACTAAAAATTAAAATTACAGCTGCAATGAAACTGTATAATATAATATATTAATATAAGAGGAATATAAAAAATAAAATATGATAGGACGTAAAATTAAAATTACAGCTACAATGAAATTATATGATATAATATATTATTAGTATAAGAGGAATATAGAAAATAAAATATAATAGGAACTAAAAATTAAAATTACAGCTGCAATGAAACTATATAATATAATAATATAAGAGGAATATAAAAAATAAAATATGATAGGACGTAAAATTAAAATTACAGCTACAATGAAATTATATAGTTTAATATGTTATTAATATAAGAGGAATATTGAAAATAAAATATAATAGGAACTAAAAATTGAAATTGCAGCTGCAATGAAATTGTATAATATAATATATTATTAATATAAGTGGAAAGTCTATTGGAAGTTTGTAACAGTCTTCACGCAAAAGCATTAACAATTACTTTTCCTGTGTTGTCAACTATTGCACGGTGCGTGGTCCACTGATGTGGAACCCGTCGGTCCCCGTGCGAACCGAATTGGATTGGATTGCGAGGATGGGTGTGACTGGTTCGGCCGGGGAGAGACAAATCTCCCGCGTGAATCGGACAGCCCTTCCAATGACTTTCTCTCCGTCACTCAAACCCTTGTTTGCTAAGCATTGTGTGCCCCGACTGTTGAGTCTGAGGCAGTGTCTGTCCGTCTGGTATCCGCAATACGCGACGCCCTAAAAACGTCCTAGAAAACGTTCCAGCTTTTGAAAAGTTGTGAAGTGAATTGTGGGGCAGAGGGAAATGCACCGAGAAGTGAAGGTATACCTTTACTCAAAACACTGATCGTACGTTTGGTTCACACAGGAATTTCTGTGTAGCTAGTTGCATAAAATTGATTTGAAAGGGGAACGACTGTCCTAATTTGGGGGTTTTCGTGATTTCTTAAGGCTCCAGGCGAATGCCAGGACAATCTATACTAATAATAAATCTGTAGCCGAAATTTTTCTGGTAATTTTCGATTTTCCAAAAATAAGTGGTCCTAACATATATAATTAATCTCTCTGAAACCGAAAATCGCTTTTTTGAAATTTTTGTATGTATGTATGTATGTATGTATGTCTGTCTGTCTGTCTGTCTGTCTGTCTGTCTGTCTGTCTGTCTGTCTGTCTGTCTGTCTATATGTTTGTTACCTTTTCACGCGATAATGGCTGAACGGATTTCGATGAAAATTGGAATATAAATTAAGTTCGTTGTAACTTAGATTTTAGGCTATATGGCATTCAAAATACATTATTTAAAAGGGGGGTTATATGGGAGCCTGAATTAAATAAATCGAAATATCTCGCTTATTATTGATTTTTGTGAAAAATGTTACATAACAAAAGTTTCTTTAAAAAAATAATTTGCGATAAGTTTTATTCCTTGAAAAATTTTGATAGGACTGATATTTAATGAGATGAATGAGTTTTAAAATAAGATAACTGTCATCTAAGGCCGTGTAATGAATTAAAAAACAAATGACTTCGTCTATAAGGAGCCTTGGACAGCAACAATCGAAAGCTATGAAAGATAGCCTACAGAGAATGTTTCTGTGTTTGTATGAAGTAATATCGGAAGCTAATTAATTGTTTAATTATTAGGCCTATTTCACCTTTAGAAAGTGTTGTTTCTCTAGATGGACATAATGTTATAATGTTATTACAGTAACTTCTGAGTGAATCGAGGACAGGTAAGATTAAAATAGCTTCTTATGCACAGAAAACTTGATAGGCTATTCTGTACATTCGTTTCCTGTATTTCCTAAAATAATTTTTATGACCAAATGAGTGGTCTCTGGATCAAAATGATCGCATTTTAATTATGCAAATACAATTTAAATTAAGTAACATAATAAACGATTTATCCTTATATCAAACACGAATGTTCCCTGGATCAAATGTCCTATTTTAATTATGTAATTACTTTATATTTATTTCTAACGGGTGCAGCGGAGCGCACGGGTACGGCTAGTATATAATAAAAAAGGACCACGACTCGCTTTTTTCCCGATCTTACAACCCGTAATTAATAAATACATCAAGATTTCATGTCACCCACTCATCTTCCCGAAATGTTCACAAAAGTTGTAATCTGAACACATGATATAATTTGTACACACTACATTCACTGAATTTTTATTGTCTATAGTTTTTTTATACATTTGTTATAAATATTTAATTTAACAGTTACTAGAAATTAATTAGGATGATAATTTACAATAAATTCACGATAAATTTGTTGAATAAAATTTAGAAACTGCTGTTTTACGGAAAACTGTGTAATAGCTTCAGAAATTTCAACCCACAGAACTATTTTTTGGATTAGTTGTTTCCTTAGGTTATTACATCAGTGTGGGACAGGATATAACATTGTATATACACTATATTTTATTAGACTTGTTAACTGAAATGTAAGATTGTATTTTAGTCTTTAATTTCACCTCATTTCATTTCATTCATTCATGCTGAATTTGTAAAATTTTATTAATGTTATAATTTAAACGTAAGATTTTTTTCCCTCTTATTTCATTTCACCTCATCCATCCATGTAATATAAATTATATTAAATTGTACTTAAAAATTCAATATGAGATATAATTCATCAATATCATATAAATATTATAGTGATATATTTATAACCCTAACATACCTATCTCAGGTAAAATAGGCTTCTGTGTAAAATTGGAGAATAATAATAATAATAATAATAATAATAATAATAATGTATAATATAAAATATAAATCTAGCTTCCCTTTTGAAAAGGTTGCCAGATTTGACAAAGCGTATTACATATAATTTGGAAACACACCTAAAAGGTAAAATGATGTATTACATTTGAAACGGTTAGGGAATCGAATATACAAAATGTCTGAATAATTTACACCTAAGTAGCGTTTGTGCCCATTTACAGTTAAGAAAGGGGGGGGGAGGGAAATATCATCAGATAGGTTAGAATGATTTGAATGCCGTATACCGCGAGGAAAATAATAGTACGGATTGATTGGCATTTATGTCTAAACCAATCAACAGCCATCGGTTAAGATAACTTGAAATTTCTATTATCACTCCCATACAAATGATTTCTCAATATCTGAACCCATCCTTTGAAGGCACTAATGGCTATTTCCTTCACAATGCTGTGTGTTAGCCCCAGGTTTTTACATTTGTTGGCAAAGAAGGAAGGTATGGTACCTCGTGCTCCCACCATCAGACCTATTACATCAATGTGGGACAGGCTATATTTAACTTTATAGAACGGGATTGTTGGTTCATAGATCCGTTTCTTTTCACTGTCCACCTCATGCGGTTGATCTGCATGTGTCTCAAATCTGATGGTGGGATTGAGAATGTATGCCGAGTTGTTCTTAATGGCAATGATATCAAACACTTCCTTGTGTGGCTAATCCCTGCACCTCTTGATGATGATGATGATGATGATGATGATGATGATGATGATAATAATAATAATAATGCATTAAACACATAGCACAGTTAAAAGAACAGGTAACGAACTCTGCATAGTAGGTATGTTGATTTTGGAGCTGCCATCAATTTATAAAATTTTAATCGTATTTCTCTCTTTGTCAAGCTTTACGTTCGAATACCTCTGAGATGTATGGGCACGTGGAGATGTGTATGGATCGGTAGGAATGTTGTGCGAGAGCTATGGAGAAAAATTCTATCGAATTAAAGATAAACACAACCGACGTGAGTTCTCGGGAAACTGACTGCCAGGTGAGCCTGACGACACGCGATGTCATTTCGCAGATATGTCGGTCATGGCTGAAGATGCTCATTATTCTTAGAAATAGAAGAAGAACGCAAACTCCGCCGCGAACTTGCGAAACTCTTAGACCTATCTAAAATCGCATTTCTGAAATCCATGTAATGAGCAAGTGTTTCATTCACGCAGATGTTACGGCTCTGATTCAGCCTAATGTGACTAATCGATCTAAACAGTGTCTTCATTTTCAGGGCGACCTAAAATGTTCTGACTGGCTGATTATACGATAGGCCTGCATTATACGCTAGGGGTGTGATTTTATGATGACTATTACACTTTTACTACGCCATATTACTTTTGACCAATAAGACGGTACGAAAGGACATGTTTCAACCAATCATGGCTGTTTATGGCTATAGTTTTATACTTCCCTAGCATTTGTTTGTTTTATTACTTCCCTAGCATTTGTTTCCTTTTATCATTCCCTAGCATTTGTTTCTTTGTTTGCCAACATTTCAAACTGTAAATTCTTTACGATACTATAAAACACGGTTTGCGGTCGTTATTTTGTTTCCCGCATAGATATGCAACTGAAAATGGCGGTGAAGCTAACACTAATGAAATAGAATTTTAGTAAGTCAATTAATACATATTTTATTGTATTAGAGTACTTTACTTTCTTTTTTTTAATTTTTATATACGTTTTTCTGTTTTTATGACCTCTCTGTTATTTGTTTCTTTGTTTGCCAACATTTCAAACAGCAAATTCTTTACCGTACTATAAAACATGCTTTAGATCGTCATTTGTTTACCACATAGACAGTCAACTGAAAATGGCGGCTACGTTCAAACGTTTTGGTGAAGGTAACATTGGTGAAATAGAATTTTAGTAAGTCAATTAATATTTTATTGTTTTAGAGTACTTTATTTCTTCTAATCTGTATGTAAGTTACTTTTTTCTGTTTTTATCGCCTACCTACCATTTCTTTCTTTGTTTGCCAACATTTCAAACTGCAAATTCTTTACTGTATTATAAAACATGCTTTGTGATCGTCATTTGTTTACCACATATAGATAGCCAACTGAAAATGGCGGCCCCATTCAAACGTTTTGGTGAAGCTAACATGAGTGAAATAGAATTTTAGTAAGTCAATTAATTTTTTATTGTATTAGAGTACTTTATTTCTTCTAATCTATATAATCTATATATACTTTCCTCTAATTGTATAATAGTCAATTAAATCCCACTCGAGTTTTGATTTTCTGTAGATAAATCAAAACCTCTAGTGAAAATACTGTTATTTTACCCTCATTTTTGTGATCAAAAAGGTTTGATTTCGGAGAGTATTTCGTAAATAATAAGCAATTTCGTGCGTATTTCGCACCTTAAAGAAACTTTAAAAATAATAAAATAATATTTTTTTATATAAGTAAATTTAAACAGTCCATTTAAACTAAAAGAAATTTGCTTGTATCATTAATTAAATTCATAATTTTTAGTAGGTTATTTTACAGCTTAGGTTATTTAGCGTCTGAATGAGATGAAGGTGATAATGCCGGTGAAATGAGTCCGGGGTCCAGCACCGAAAGTTACCCAGCATTTAAATTCATAATTCAGGTTGGACTGTGAAGGGGTGATGGCACTGCCTCCTTGATCACACGAAGAAAATTGTTGCGGGAAAGAGAAATAACCATTGTCTGCTTGTGCTGGTTCCAGAAAATGTAGAGCCACTGTATCCGGAAGTATTCCCTCAAACTATGCTTACATGGTTGCCAGGTTGCCAAATAAAATGTTGAACGATCAAATATGTAGAAATATTCACTTTTTGTACCTACTTTTTGGACAAGAGCATAAGATGAACCCTCTAAGTAAGTGATTATCTGTGTAGTTTTAGTGCAAGGCCCTTGCACGAATAAAAGGTCGAACTTCGCCTAAGTTCTCGAATATATCAGACATTTCGTGATAAATGGTAATATGCGTTACAAGAGCGGTATGTTGTAGTTTTCATGTTCGAGGAAAAGTTTGAAAAAGCGAAACGTAGTTGGGCTTTTTTAATTTCCGAGAATTGAAAGAAAACATACCGCTCGTGTATCGTACATTATTTTGTGCGAAGATCGTTTATTACATACCTGAAAGAGGAATTTCTAATTAGTTGCAATGAAATCTCCATCTTGGGTTCTGTTCAATGACGGCAAATTTGCAAAACAAAAATATCTATCTTCAACATTGTTGCTTTAAAATGTTTTCTGTGTTTACTATATTCCAGCAGGCCGTGATATACGTCTGTCTTCCCCCCCCCCCCCCAGTCTATAAATGCGAACTTAAAACAAACGGTAAGGTTATGTAATGATTTATTTTTCATTTTAATATTTTAACAATATTATTTATATAACATATCGCAGTAATAACATCGGCATTTGGAATCTTGTTGATTTTTTCACGGCTTCTTTAATGTTACTTGCATCACGAATGCAGTAACTTTGGTGGAGTTGTAGAGTTCACTTAATTTTTGTAAATATTTAAAAACAATAATTAACAGTGCAATTTAGGTGAAATTGCAGTGGTAAGTTTCCAATTTATAATTATTACTATATTGAACGTCTCTAAAAATAATATGTTAAAAGCCTAAAGCAGTAAAATCAATATGGCGCTTAAGCGGTAAGAAGAAGGAAATTGTTATGTGTGTTAGGTTGGGAATACTGAATGTGGAATTTTAGACTTACCGCGGATTGGTTTTATGCGGAAACCAAGCAAATACGCACGATCTCGTGTTTTATTGCAAATATCTGGTTTAACTTTTTACTTTGCATAATAACACATTTCGCATTTCCGTGGTTCACCATAGATGCCTCTAGTGATGGAAAAATCAGATATTTATTAATGTTTGATAAACGTTTGATGTCCGGTATTCCCGAGTCGAAAATTCTTACAAAAACAACAGAAAGTGGAAGCTGTGCAGGCAACTCGTCGCACTGTTTGCATAGATCGCAGGGGCGCCGCCGGCTCTGTTATAATGAGCATATTTGCTGAACAAAGGCAGCAGTGGGCATGCGCATCCATATATGGTGGACGTTGCATCACCGGACCCAGCCGTTTGACGTTCCAATTTTTTTGCACCTTAAATAATCGAATATTGCATCACTTTGCCGAATCCGCGCATTCGGAACCAGCGGTCGGAACGGGGGCGCGGGAAGGGATGACGACAACACAGTACAGCATTGTGGGAGCCCTTATCCCTTGCTGCTCAGCGTCTCATGCCTAAAATAGCTTTTAGACTTACTGTCAGACATCAAACCAATTTAAGAATAGACTAACGAAATATTTTTCTATCAATTCTTGTTAACAAATACAGCTCTTACAAATTTCTCTATGTTTAATATTTATATCACAGAATAAATATTTAAATTATTATTATTATTATTATTATTATTATTATTATTATTATTATTATTATTAACTAGCCGTACCCGTGCGCTCCGCTGCACCTGTTAGAAATAAATATAAAGTAATTACATGATTAAAATAGGACGTTTGATCCAGGGAACAACTTTTACAACAGCGCAACATAATCTGCTTCGCTCATTACCCAATTTTTTTGCATTGCATTTATTGCATATATAATTTATGTATTTTAACACCATTCAATTGAGCATAGTTAAAATTTGAATTATAAAATAATGGATTGCTAAGCTAACGTACTATTACTGCATACTAAATCAATACACTCTCGTTGTTCGTTAATTCTCTGAGATTGAAATGAGTGTACATAAATATTATTTCAAGAAATACAGAAAACGAATGTACAAAATAGCCTATCAAATTTTCTGTGCATAAGAAGCTATTTTAATCTTACCTGTCCTCGATTTACTCCGACGTTACTGTAATAACACTATAGCATTATGTCCATCTAGAGAAACTACACTTTCCAATGGTGAAATAATAATTAATTTTACAAATCGGTTAATTTAGCTTCTGATATTACTTCATACAAATAGAGAAACATTCTCTGTAGGCTATGTTTAATAGCTTTCGATTGTTGTTGTCCAAGGCCCCTTATATACGAAGTCATTTGTTCTTAATTCATTGCACCGTCTTAGATGGCGTTATTTTAATTTTAAAACTCATTTATCTCATTAAATATCAGTCCTATCAAAATTTTGTAAAGAATAAAACTTATCGGAAATCATTTTTAAAGAAACTTTTGTTATGTAACATTTTTCACAAAAATCAATAATAAGCGAGATATTTTGATTTATTTAATTCAGGCCCCCTTTTAACCCCCCTTTTAAATAAAGTATTTTGAATGCCATATAGCCTAAAAGTTACAACGAACTTAATTTATATTCCAATTTTCATATAAATCGGTTCGGCCATTATCGTGTGAAAAGGTAACAAACATACAGACAGACATACAAACAAAAATTTCAAAAATGCGAATTTCGGTTTCAGGGTGGTTAATCATATATGTTAGGACCAATTATTTTTGGAAAATCGAAAATTACCAGAAAAATTTCGGCTACAAATTTACTATTGGTATAGATTATTATTATTGTTATTATTATTATTATTATTATTATTATTATTATTACTACTATTTCTTACGAGTGTTTATTATTGTCTCACTAAGATTACTTATCTAACTTCATTATTTACTTTTACTTTCATTATTCACTTTCATGTTGTTTTATGGTCTAGATATTAATGTAATAACTATGTAACCAATTGTATTCAATTAGAATTAGAGTCTGGCTGGACGGAAGAGAAGGCCTACTGGCCTTAGATCTGCCAGATTAAATACGTGTAAATAAATTTTTATTAGGCTATATACTTCACAATAAACAGCCGGTATGGTCTAAGTGAATAGGGCCCTCTTTCATATTATGCCGTAAGTGATATATAGAATGCATTCTGTGTGTCACGCACTATCTATCTATCTATCTATCTATCTATCTATCTATCTATCTATCTATCTATCTATCTATCTATCTATCTATCTATCTATCTATCTATCTATCTATCTATGTCTTCAACCCGTTTGTTTCTTTTTGCCTCTATTTACCCATTTACCTATCTCTGCTTAGCTCTCTTTCTATTTGCCAGTTTGTGTAGTTACCTGCCTGCCTGTCTGTTTACTGTCTCTCACTGGATATCTGATTTGTCTGTTTCTTCACATACGCCTAGGCTTACCTGTCTAGCATGTGTTAATTTGTATGTAGGCTTGCAGTATGTTTTGTCGAATATATCGATAACAATCTCACACACACACACACACACACACACACACACACACACATATACATACATACATACATACATACATACATACATACATACATACAATGACGCCAACGTTTGGAGAACATTGGGTGGGCTCAAATACTTGAGTTGTAAGTTAAAATAAATCTCATAAATAATAATAATAATAATAATAATAATAATAATAATAATAATAATACGATGAATTATTGGGCGGGCTCCGGCCCTACGGGTACATACAAAATTGGCGCCACTAAACACAAATTTGTGAGAGCACTGAAAAATGTTTAATGGGATGTTGTGTGTGTAACGTAGTGTTGCGATTTTACTTTTCCGATCAGTAATTCGCCAGCAATGTGTTTGCTCGTGTCTGTGGTTCTCTTCAATTGAATACATTATTAGCGATTCTCGAATGTCCTTCTGTCATTAAGAGAGTTGAAGAGTAACCCTTGTGTTTTGTGCACCCCTGGTGCTGCTGTCATGGAGCTGCTTGTTAAGCTGTTCCTCCCGTCCATCTTTCGTCTCCCGTTATGAAGACGTACGTGTGCAGTCTCCGATCCCGCCTCTTTCTCCTCAGAGTGCCAAGTGCCGCTACTGACACGTTCTAAATACTAAGTCTCCTACGTTTTACTGACACACACGGCTATTTTTCACTTGAAATGAAGATACTTGTACTTTCTTTTAATCGTGTAATAGTCGATTAAATCCCACTCGAGTTTTTATTTTCTCTAGATTACTGTTGATAAAGAAACTACATTTCGTTCCATAATGTCTGAAACGAGAAGTAAACATTGCCGGCAGAGGAGAGAAAACTATAACTGCTACTCAACCAATGGCAGAGATCTCATTCCACGCTTGTCTTGAAATAAAGTATTCTAATATCCTACAATAAAATATTCTTGGTGCAACAGTAACAAATACAAATGACACCCGGGAGGAAATTAAACACAGAATAAATATGGGAAATGCCTGTTATTATTCGGTTGAGAAGCTTTTATCATCTAGTCTGCTGTCCAAAAATCTGAAAGTTAGAATTTATAAAACAGTTATATTACCGGTTGTTCTGTATGGTTGTGAAACTTGGACTCTCACTTTGAGAGAGAAACAGAGATTAAGGGTGTTTGAGAATAAGGTTCTTAGGAAAATATTTGGGGCCAAGAGGGATGAAGTTACAGGAGAATGGAGAAAGTTACACAACACAGAACTGCATGCATTGTATTCTTCACCTGACATAATTAGGAGCATTAAATCCAGACGTTTGAGATGGGCAGGGCATGTAGCACGTATGGGCGAATCCAGAAATACATATAGAGTGTTAGTTGGGAGACCGAAGGGAAAAAGACCTTTAGGGAGGCCGAGACGTAGATGGGAAGATAATATAAAAGTGGATTTGAGGGAGGTGGGATATGATGATAGAGACTGTGTTAATCTTGCACAGGATAGGGACCGATGGCGGGCTTATGTGAGGGCGCCAATGAACCTCCGGGTTCCTTAAAAGCCAGTAAGTAAGTAAGTAAGTACTTAACTTACTGAAATTCTATTTCACTAATGTTAGCTTCACCAAAACGTTTGAACGGAGCCGCCATTTTCAGTTGATTGTCTATGGTGTAAACAAATGACTATCGCAAAGCATGTTTTATAGTAACATAAAGAATTTGCAGTTTGAAATATTGGCAACCAAAGAAATAAATCCTAGGGTAGTGATAACAAACAGGAGAAAATATATAAAGATTAGAAGAAATAAAGTAATGTAATACAATAAAATATTAATTGACTTACTAAAATTCTATTTCACTAATGTTACCTTCACCAAAATGTTTGAACGTAGCCGCCATTTTCAGTTGAAGATTTATGCGGGAAACAAATAACGATCGCAAAGCGTGTTTCATGGTAACTTAAGGAATTTGCAGTTTGAAATGTTGGTAAACGAAGAAGCAAATGCTAGGGTAGTGATAAAAACAAACAAATGCTAGGGAAGCGATAAAATTGTGCGATAAGCAGCCATGATTGGTTGAAAGACGTCTTTTCGTACCGTTTTATTGGTCAAAAGTAGTATGACGTAGTAAAAGTGTAGTCAGATATAAAACTCTTGATAACTAACTTATAATCAATGTGTTTTTTCATGTTAAATTAGAGTCTGTGAGTCAGTATCAAAATTGTAAACAAAGGTGAGAAAAGAAAAATTCAACCTGACAACTAGAAAATTACTATAATCCACTAACATTTGTAGTAATAGGGGGAGAGTGGTTAGGTTTTACCTTTACGGTGTAAGTAAAAAGACTCGGACTACAGTATGTTTCAATACTGATTGCTATTTGTTCGTGGACAATGATGTTGAGGTAATAGTGATTGAAATTTTGTGGAAATGTGATAACTGAAACGAGAGTAGATCCGCGTGAACCCGTGTTCACAAAATATGGAACTGACGAGAATTTTAATCCCGGGTTTTCAGTATAGAAAGGGAACATTGTAACCTTTGGGTTAATGATGCGCCATCACTGTTACTTTTAATGGGATAAAATTCTTAACAACTCGTAGAGTTAAAACACGTGATTCTGCCGACGTGTGTGTGACAACGCAGTCCCCGTGTCTTCCAAACAATTGAAGATCGATGAATAACGGAACTGAGAAGAGAGAGGGGTTGTGAGGTGGAGAGGTGTTTGACCCAATGCCAAGGCGTGTTTGAATCAAAATTCGTCACGTCTCAATGCAAGGAGTCCCTCACGATCTGATAAACGACAGTGACATGACAAATGCTGCCAGGGTGTCCAACCACATCGAGGCGAACGTTGACAGGATTTGTCTAGAAAATTCTTACAATTATTACGCGTCCTCGAATTAATGGTCCACACCTGTGGAGTAACAGCGCATCTAGCCACGAAACCAGGTGGCCCGGGTTCGATTTCCGGTCGGGGCAAGTTACCTGGTTGAGGTTTTTTCCGGGGTTTTCCCTCAACCCAATGCGAGCAAATGTTGCGCAACTTTCGGTGTTGGACCCCGGACTCATTTCAGCGGCATTATCACCTTCATCTCATTCAGACGCTAAATAACCTAAGATGTTGATAAAGCGTCGTAAAATAACCTAATAAAATAAAAATCGAATTAATGATGAGTCTTGAAAGTCGCCCATCATTTAATTGTATTTGATCGCATTTACTTACTACTGCATTGTAATTCCAGGGCCAGGGACATAGGGAAGATTTACTAGGACGGTTATACATTATAGTGGAATTCAAATAAGATTATTTCCTAAGAAGCTAATATGACCGTCTTTTCAATGTCGCCAACTGTTACCAGATATGACCAAAGCAGTTGAAATCACAGTGTTATGTACTGAAACAATAGTACCTACTTTTATTTATTTATTTATTTTATTTATGTATTTATTTACTCATTTATTTATTTAGTTATGGTTCTAAAATTAAAATGTATTTTGTTTGGCCACTTTAAATTATTAGTAGTACTGTCCAAAGAAATTGTTCCGTAATATTTTTTTGCAGACTCATGAATTGAAGACTTCGGGAGTAAATAATGATAACCCACATATACAAATTGCTTATGCAGTATTTCAGTTTTTGCTGCAAACACCAGAGGATTGCCATTTTTTTTTCAAGCAGTATAATCCAATAATTTGTTAACATATTTACATAATTATTTAACCAAATCAAACATAATGTGGCTTATAGACTGTTAACAACCAGAAACCTGTCAATCTCAGTTTTGGGGGTTATCACTCTTTACCCTCGAGGTCTTCAATTCAACCGGAATATTGAGAAACCCCGCATGTCTAGAAACAAAAAACATCTCAGGATGCTCAAATTATTTTCTCGTAACACTTTAGCTAAAATGAAATATCATGAGTCTACATGTTTAGAATACGATGGTAGTACCTGGATAACATGGTTAGGTTTCTATATCCGCCTTAACAGAAACGTAACCATGTCATTCAGGTACTATCATCTGGTGGTAGATGAAAGAAACTCACTGTCCGATATTACCCGATGTCCGATACTACCCAACTCTCCCCTGTATACTAAAACTTTGTGTTTTACTAGTAGACTATATTATAAATCTCTTCTGTATATATTTCAACTAGACTGTGACTATAAATTAAGACTTTTTGTTTTTACTTGTTCAATATTCTAGCTGTGAAGCAATGTATGAATACCATGGAATGTTAATAAATACTGTACAATACACTCATTGGCCGACTTATAAAAGTAAGCATGATAAATATCTCCGACTCACAATAAAATAATAAATAGTGATTTTTTCTGGCGATATGTAGGCCTACTAGTTGGGCGCACTGGAACCTTCGTTTGTCACAAATAAAAATTTGATTAGAATATGCCCCGAAGCTGCGGAATACACGAGGATCATCCTCCACAATTTTGGACCAACTCATGAAAGAGCTTTTTACACTCTCCCAAGAATAGCATTGCATCTGCGTACTACATAATTATTAATAGCAACTCAGCGACATTCAGAATACATAGAAAGGCACCTCAGTTCATTGAATAATGCACTTTATCAGAACAGCTTCTTATTGCTGATTGGAGTTAATGTCTGAACGTATAGGCTAGTCCTGCGCAATATGCAAGTAGGAATTCATGTTTATTTTTGCTGGTATATTCCTGGAATGGAATTGTATAATGTGCTATATTTGCCCACGATCTGATGTAGTATGTTTTTCATGTGTAAGTAGCACAGCGAAGTTTGAAAACAAATGACGGTGAAGAAATATACGTTCCATTGTTCTGATGCAGTGGCATAAAATGGCGTCAAGCAAACAGCTGTTTCTCTGCTAATAGAACGCCGCAATGTATTTATTTCGGTGCATAGGCTGTGCATCTTTGGATTCTCCACAAGATAAAAGTTTTGTTGTAACTGGCGAATCACCGTTGTCGTGAGAGGTTAATCTTAAGCAACGCGATTTATCTCCTTTGACATTACGTGACAATTGTGACTTTCTAAGCATGTGGCTTCTTACATTGATTGCTAATTATCCGATCGTGGGTTTGTCATTCAGTGCCTTCTAAATCAGATAATTTCGTCATTCCATTATTTGCCTGCAAAATAATGAACCTGACAACAATGATAATGTGTGCTTATAATTTATTCATGTTGCAAATCCAGTAGATATGTGAATGAAACAGATTTATACTGAATTATGAAGAACTAAGTAATTATTGAAATAAAACTTCTGCGGGACACCATAATGTCATAGTTACTGTTTCAACATTATGAAAAATGCCCAGAGGGAACATGGCTTCCTCCTAAATACAAAAACTTTTTGAAATTGCGAAAAGCTCGCTCGTTCTGCATCTCTCTGTGTTTATAGATTCAGGGCCCTGATATACTGGGTGTCCCAAAAGTCTCCATACATACGGAATGTCAATTTCAAATAGAAATGTCGCATAATGTACTGAATGTGGCCAACCCATCCCCGGATATTATCAGTGGTGTAGCATGAAATTTTGAGCAGGGGAAGCTAACTCAAGTTGTCTTTCATGCAATATGATAAAACGTATTACAAAAATACAGTCTTAAAATAAATAGTAGTCAATTTCAAGTCAACAGTCGAAGATTGGTTGGAACATCGTAAGTAACACCAATAAGGCATGACCTCAAATGATACGTAGTAAAATATGATTTCACGGTTTACACATATCTCTTAACAAATAGACACGTATACGTATAACATTAGCTCACTCCCTGTTATACTTAGAGAAATCACAATATTAGTATCATTACGTTGGTTGTGTCCTTCATTGACAGCAAGGGAGTCGGTCATTTGTTTTTTAAATCACACTTTTGTTCGTAAGTCAGTCTTGATAGTAGGATTGTCTTTAAAAAATTCAAGTAAATTAGTGTCAGGAACTGTTATTTCACTCATTATTTATTATATCAGCCACAATGCACACTAACACTTCAACTGAACACAACTGACGAAAAGGGATAACTCGGAAACTACTTATTTTAAAATATGTTAAAGCTAGCTTCTTGCGAGCCTTGCTACTAGGGTAGTTTAGTTAGAAAGGGATGGAAAATCTGCGGGGTGGGTTACACAGAAGAAACCAGTCTGCTTGGAAGCTGGTGTGTGCAGGCTTCTTGTTTACTGCTGCATCACAAATCATCCTGAGCTGCCGCATCACAATATTTAACGCGTAAATATAAATTCTATTATAATTAATAAATAGTTTTCTCCATAAACTACAGGTTTATTATGAAATTATTATTAACTGGGGAAGCTAAGCTTTTTAGCTTACATTGACGCTACGCCACTGGATCTTACACCCCTTGACTTTTACCTCTGGGGTTACTTTAAGTCTAAGATATACCAGGATAAAATTCAGGACTTAGATGCACCATTTGCAGGCTTGTGTCATCGACGTCTGTCATAATGTGAAGCTGGGCATGTTGTAGAATGCGTCGGAACTGGTTGGATCACATTTACCTACGTCTGACTCTCGAAGGCTGCCACATTATGTGGCATTTATATTTTAACTATAGTCCCGTCGCTCTAATTTCGGCAGCCAATCACGTTGCAGGTCGGCTACATTTAAACGTGTGCGTCTTGTCATTCGCTGGTGATGATGTCATTCACTTCCTAAGGTTCGATAAATAATATAGTCGCCCGCCATTTTGGCTCTTTCGTCCTCTTTCGTAGAAAACACACGAAGACGTTATTTGCCGCTCAATTACATTGCGTTTGATTTTTTATCTTAGGAGCTACGACATGATAATGTTTAACGGTGCGGAAAATAGATTCCTCGTATGGTAGCTAGGCAATGAAAGAACAAAAATGGCGAACAATGTTACCTACTTAGACTTTATAGAGCTTTCACTTCCTAAGACGTAAGCAAAGAGGAGGAGTCACGCCGGAAATAACAGCGACACATTTTCCTATGTATGGAGACTTTTGAGAGACACTGTAGTTTTGTTTGCTTACAGGCTCTTCATCAGAGAGGTACGGAGTTCATTTCCGAGCAGATACTGTGTCCGGTGGCGGATAAAGCAACTGCAAGACTAGTTTTTCTACGGTTGTAGCTTGCTGTGTCATTTTCATTGCACCTTAGCTTCACAAACGCCGTGTCACATAATCTCATGGCCTCTCCAATTGAGAAGGAGCATTGAATGAAGAATTGCATGTGTCGTGCTGGTGTGGGAACGACTCTGTACTCCTGGCAAGGAGCCACTCTTCGTTCTAGTCTGTGTTTGAATCACTTTCTGAAATATCTTCGTCGGAGTTGGGAACTTTGTGGCGTAGTCCTCACCACGCTCTTTCCTTTGTAATAACATATTGGTAATAAATGTTATGTAAATATTTTAACTAAACTGCGTTGAGAGAGAAGCTCTAGACTTTTGTAACAGTATAGTTAGCAAAGAAATTCACCCGTTACGTTTTTTACGTAAATTACACGTAATTTACTTGACGTAGAAAGCAGCTTTAACACAGTTCTTTCCTGTGTATTAAAATATAAAAACTACTTTAATTGTATCACATTTTAAAATTCAATTACCTCGCATTCGGGAGGTTCCGTGTTCGAACCCCGTGGTCGGTCAAATTGACTGGGGTTTTTCATTGCTTCTCTTAATCACAGGGGCAGCTGCCGGATTGGAGATTTACATGCCATGATAATCACCGCTTCAATCACCAATATCATAAACATCACCAATATCATAAACATAAATCAAAATCTAAAACTCAGTTACATGAACACTGGCCATCTATAACACGTGACAATAGAAATAGGAACTAAACAATGGCAGAAGAGGCTTACTATAATCCCGTCGCTCTAATTTCCGGCAGCCAATAGCGTTGCAGGTCGGCTACATTTAAACGTTATTCATTTCTTAAGGCTCGATAAATACTTAATACAATCGCCCGCCATTTTGGCTCTTTCGTTGGCGTTCGCAGAAAGCACACGAAGACGTTATTTACCGCTCAATTATTTGCTGAATTATAGTGCGTTTGATTTATTATCATAGGAGCTACGACATGATAATGTTTAACGGTGTGGCAAATAGATTCCTCGTATGGTAGCTCGGCAACGAAAGAACAAAAGTGGCGAACGATACTACCTATCTAGACTTTATAGAGCCTTCACTTCCTAAGACGTAAGCAAAGAGGAGGAGTCACGCCGGGAATAACAGCGTCGCGACTATAATATGCCCAAGAATCCTACACAAGCGATATGGCCGCGGATGTTAAAGCGTATATATAAAAAATAATTTTCTTATGCATTTCAGCGCAAAATCGTTACTTTGCTTGTAATTTACGTGTCACGTAGAAAATAATTTTACGCCTAATTGCACCACCCTTGGTCAGGGACCAAAGTCATCTATTCTAAACTCAAATGTCAAATTGATAATGGTTCTTTGATAGTTCGAGCCTGAAATCAAGTTGCCAGTACTGAAACAGAGGGCGTCACGAGATATTGTTACTCATTTTTATTGGATAAAATGAAAGGTTATTCAAAAATAAGTTCCCATTTTGAAACAGCTGTACCTTCTGTACATATCAGCAGTTTGGTTTCATATAGGTACCTTTACTGTTTGGAAGGTTTGGGTTTTTTTTATCGATGTGTGTTTGGTTGCTATGGTAACTCACGCTTGTATAAACAATAATTGTCGCTCAGAATACAGACGACAGTAGAAGAGTAATTTTAATCATTTTTGCAATGGTTTTACCTTTACTTGATACCAAGGTTACTGTATGGTGTGGTTTTTACGTCACATTTCATAATAGGACTGTATTTCTATGAAGAAATTGCAAATGGACAAACAAAAACAGTGACGGTAACCGGGTAACGATATTTTCAAATGTTGCAAGACTTTGCAATACCAGCGTTACAGAATCATGAAATCGAAAACATTGTTTTCCTGCAAGACGGCGCTCCACCTCACATACACAACAATGTAAAATACTATTGCGCAACACATTTGGTGGTCGTGTGATTAGTAGGCATTTTCCGAACAGTTGGCCTTCTAGGTCACCAGACATAAGTCCAGCTGACTACTGGTTATGGCGTTATCTAAAAGAAAAGGTATTTCTTAGTAGACCTACTACACGCGAGGAATTGAAACAGTCAGTATCGGATGTCAATGAAAACATCCCTAGGAATGTGCTTACTAATGCCGTTTATAGCATAGAAGAAAGACTATTTCTTATTAAACAACACGGTGTTGGTCATATTTAATTTTTTTTTCTTGTTTTAATAAAATCCCATTTCTTTACGAACAAATTGGTGTTTTTATTTTTGTGGAATCTAAAAATTTGACAAACTTATTACCATTTTCAAAATGAGGACTTACTTTGGAATAACTTTATATTAATAAGATTAAGTTCACCTCCAGTTAGAAATTAACGAATAGGCAAACGATTCTTCATGTGTCTGCTGTAATTAATTTCTTTTTAGCTTCTAGCAAATTTCATGTTTTTTAAAACGTCACTGCCCATCTTTTTCCCAAGTCATTCCCTCACATCTTTAGACTTACGACCCTGTTCTTCTAAATCTAGAATTTCATAGAGCATTGTGGTATATAGTAAACAGAAAAATGGTTTCAAAGTCTTATGGTCGATCGTCATTTCGCAAAACCCCCTGTCTCCCCTGTGAGATGCAGCGGAACAGGTTTGTGGTATTTGTCTCAGAGTTTTAATTCTGTTTTCTTTTTTGGTTGCAGGTGAGTGGTGTGTTGTCTATATGCAAGGAGCGAGGACAGCGGCAGATGATCTGTATGTACAAGCCTACATATCCTAGAAAACAATTGTATCGATCCTCCTAGAGCAGTGGTTCCCAAACTGTGGTCCGTGAAACACCAGATGTCCGCGAGGGTGTGCTGGATGGTCTGTATCTATTCAGCGTTCTGTTGACCAAAATTTCATTCACAATTAGGGTGTGGAGGCAAGTGATTTTACTGGAGGCTCATATTTTAAGTTCAGTAGACCTCTATTGTAAAACAGTATGTGGGCTATACATTTCAAAATTGCATTTATTACATTTTGCATAGAAAACATCGTGGTACACTGACGTTCAAAGGTATTCGAACTACCATTTTATGATCGTGTAAGCGAACTTTCTAACAACGGGATAAATGAGAACCAAAGATAAAACAAATTGACAAACTTTGAAAGAGTTCCGCTAGTTCTCAATAGGTGACACCATTATTGGGAGCCGTTAAAAATTGTCAGGGAAAATGATTATGTAGATTAAGCATAAACTATTCTTCTAATAGACAATATCAGCGGTTTCGAGCCAAACTCAGTGTTGTTTTACAATCAATAGAAAAGGATTAAAACTTGAATTCTATAACACGGGTATATTTATCTACGATTGACAACACTGACTATTATCTTCGCCATCTATTCATCAGAGTAATAACTAAAGAATCCACACTTACACCAACAAATTATCGATCACTGTCGATTTGTAGTGTCAGATATACTTGAACGTCAGTGTACCTATTTCCTTTTATGATCAGTATTGTAATGAAAACCGTAGGCCTATTTGTACGTTTAAAAATTTCACATTTATTATTATATACTATTAATATTATTATGTTCAATTTATAATATAAAAATCTATTCGAATGGGGTGAATGAGAAATTGAAGTTATATTAACAAATAGACGTGTCTCACGATAGTGCTGACTGAATGGGAAATGGACTTCGGAGCCAAGAAGTTTGGGAACCACTGGGCTAGATCTTGGCAGAGATTGTAGTTTAGTTTAATGGCCTTAAATTAAGAATTATGAACCAGAGTTGCATAAGGCGGACATTACTTTGTTAGGGATGTTTTCTTCTTTGTTGTGGAAAGATTAAAAATGAAATTTAGAAAACTTTGTTGAAAGGAATTTGGAATAAATCAGCATTTCTCACACTTATTCCCCCGACTAATTGACTGATTTTTAAAAATAATTTACTCATAATTCATACAGTATCATAAACATGATCATAATTATCATAAACATCATTGCACATCAGTTTTATATGCACAAATATGTTTGAAGATGCTTGCATTTGTGATGATAAAATTGTAAAACTATCCTAAATTTAAAAACATACACTTCAGTAATTTTGTTGTCAAATCACTGAAATTAAATTATTTTCTTCTAATTGTATCGTGCCAATGGCTTTAATTTGACTTTACAGTAAGTAGCCTACAACGGAGAATTTTCTCCAAATTCTCAGGAGTAAGTTTCTGATGTTCATATATTAGACCTAAAACTGAGTTTGTTTGCACAGAACGAACTCTCAATATCTACAGATGTGCTCGGACAGTATTTGAAAGAATCAACAAGTTCTAAGGGAATTTGTTCTGGAAGATCTACACTGTTACCTTGCAAACAACTCAGATCACGTGGTATGGCTACATAGACTAGAAGAAGGGGCCCTTAATAGGGGTCACCTTGCTTTTACATAGAGTCACAAATTTATTTTTTCCCACTCAAAATGTATTATCATTTGTTTTGTTTATTTTGAATTCAAAAAATAATATATAACGTAAAACATATTTCGTTTCTAGTTTTCATATCATAATGTAAAAGCAGACCAAATATGCATTTGCATATACATTCTATGTTTAACCAACATCATCATAATCATCATTGTTATGGACTGCTGTATTTATAAATAGGTCATGTGGTATGTTCTTTATTTCAGAATTTACTATATGACCATAGCACCGATAGCAAGGGTTTATTTCAACGTTGCAAAGGCAGTGTTGCCAACTGAAGGGTACGGAAAGTCTACGAACATTAGTTCAAAAGTCGGTAGATTCGTTATTATCAATAGAGAAAGATTTATTTTTGTCGCTAGAGCGTGTTGAAAAAAGTCGATATATCCGTATTAAAGCAATAGAAGAGTTAAAAGACATTATCTAAAAGTGCGAAGGTATAAACAACAGTGAGAGAAGAATCCAAAAAGGATAGCTGCCCTTGAAAAAAGGGGTACCGAGCGGTAATAGCACCTAAATTAATTGTAGATCAACGGTATTCTATTTTTAATTTTATTTTATTTTGGGGGGGGGCAGTTATCCTCGACAGGAATAATTTATTTTTCATATATAGAACTGTACAGATGGTTATTTACAATATTAGCAAGCAAAGTCTTAAAACTTTAATGGCTACATCTTGAAGTGTCAAAAGCTCAATATGGAAACAGTGAAAGAAATTGATACAAAATCTTGAGATAGTGCCTCTTGCATTATGTCATATTTCTCTTCCTTAGAAATGTACCAGTCAATTTGTTACGGCGTTCGGGTAAATTCATGATAAATCTTAAGTTCCTCTTTACATGCCCCTGTTCATAATTAGAGGAAGTGTTACAAATATGAAATAGGGGTACAAATATGAAATATGTATTTATTTACACTGCAAGTGGGCAAATACCCGGTGGCAGTGGTGTACACAATATAAACAATACACAATAAAATGATAAGCAATAAGCTCAGGTTCTAACCTGTGACCCCTTACACTAAAGTCACAAGGTTACAACACCAATGTGTCGCAAATATAAAATACTAATATCATTAGTAGCCTATTCCATATTTATACCTGGTTTTCTGTTTCGTTACTAGTGTTGACATCTGTAGGAGGCGGGAAAACCTCACCTTCCAATAAATTTAGAAAACAGTGGAATGAAAAGGCAATCCAAAAAACCAGAAAACAAGTTCTAGAAAAGACGTGAAAGACGATTCATCTGGATTCAGTTTTACGGTTGGGAAAACAATTTCTAATGAAGATGCTGAATGCTTGTTCTGTGCTATTCTTAGTGGAAGCCATTTTGACTTTGCAATTTTGTTAATCTTGTAACTTGTAGTATTCCATATTTGTATCTCCATTTTTTTAAGGAAATATGTTAGATTTTGAGGAAATTATTTTTTCAAACCTTTTATAACATCTTACGAATTTCGAAGTCCGGGACATTCAGCAATAAACAGGACAATACTTTACGTTCAGTATCAAAAACGAAATGGTATTCCATATTTGTAACACTTCCTCTACTTTACGTTCAGTATCAAAAATGAAATGGTATTCCATATTTGTAACACTTCCTCTACTTTACGTCCAGTATCAAAAATGAAATGGTATTCCATATTTGTAACACTTCCTCTACTTTACGTTCAGTATCAAAAATGAAATGATATTCCATATTTGTAACACCTCCTCTATTTTACGTTCAGTATCAAAAATGAAATGATATTCCATATTTGTAACACTTCCTCTACTTTACGTTCAGTATCAAAAATGAAATGATATTCCATATTTGTAACACTTCCTCTACTTCACGTTCAGTATCAAAAATGAAATGTTATTCCATATTTGTAACACTTTCTCTAATTGACGTTAGTATCAAAAATGAAATGGTATTCCATATTTGTAACACTTCCTCTACTTTACGTTCAGTATCAAAAATGAAATCTTATTCCATATTTATAACACTTCCTCTACATTACGTTCGGTATTAGAAATGAAATGGTATTCCATATTTGTAACTTCCTCTACTTTACATTCAGTATCAAAAATGAAATGGTATTCCATATTTGTAACACTTCCTCTACTTTACATCCAGTATCAAAAATGAAATGGTATTCCATATTTGTAACACTTCCTCTACTTTACGTCCAGTACCAAAAATGAAATGGTATTCCATATTTGTAACACTTCCTCTACTTTACGTTCAGTATCAAAAATGAAATCTTATTCCATATTTGTAACACTTCTTCTGCATTACGTTCGGTATCAGAAATTAAATGGTATTCCATGTTTGTAACACTTCCTCTACTTTACATTCAGTATCACAAATGAAATGGTATTCCATATTTGTAACACTTCTCTAGTTTTCACTTAAAAATGTAGAATTGGTGTGATCGAGATGTATGGGGATTGGTATAGAAGCAAATTTCCCTTTCTCTGTGAATTTGTCGTCACTGCTTTATATCTTCTTCTTCTTCTTATTTTCCCAAAGATGAACTCTTTGAGGTCCTTCCGTTCGTTCCGTCCCCAGTCGTGTGTTGATCACATCGCTACGAAGCCCTCAGATTAATAGATGCATTTGAAAAGTGAACGTTTGCCGGAGGTATTGTTGAATCCCTGCCAGACGGTTGACAGCGCTGTGTGATGATGTGACATAATAGCAGAGAGCGAAAGTTTACCGTTGCAACACAAGATGCCGCCGATCCACTTTACTCTCATAGTATAGTAGCCTTGACCCCGTTTTTCAGCAACTCGTTTTCTGCATGAAAATCATCACCGTGGAGAGCACATTTTTTATTTTACAATTCTAATGCTATGCTCCCTCCCCCCTCTCTCACGTGACTGTTGAGAAAACGCCTTTGCTCTGACTGGGTCAATCAGATTCTTGTGCTGCTTCATTTCCAATCGAATTGTAAACATCAGGCTTTCTGATAGGAAATTTCATTCGAGATAGTTGGCAGCATCTTTTATTGCAGAGTACAAGCGCAATGAATACACTTAAATTCATTATTATTACAATAATAATAATAATAATAATAATAATAATAATAATATACTTATTCAGATAAGACATATAACTGTATAAAATTATAATTCATTGCAGATATGGAATCCGATATAAACAACAATAATGACCAAAGCCAACACACCTTAACTCAGAGATACATACCAGTGTTGCCAATTCAGCGGTTTTCTCGCTAGACCTACCGTTTTTCAGTGTTAGTTTAGCGGGTAAAATTTATTACATTTGTATTGCTCATATAGGGATCTAGCGTGTTTTTTTAACACTTACAGCGGTAAAATAATCTTATTTTTACATAGGTAATATAGCAATTTAGCGGTTTCTATACTGTATCTTAGCGAGTTTTTAAGAATCGAGTTGGCAACACTGATACATAATCAGATCAGAGCTATAACACTCATAATAATCGTCAACGGTTATTCTCCAGGATTAGTAATGAATTTAACATGTAGGTTGCCCTTTTCCAGCCGTTTTTGTTCTTAACCCATTTACTCTCACTGTTCCCAAATGGGAACATGCATTATTTACGGCGTAAATGATTTGAGAGGACCAATAATCATCTTATTTTGTTTCTTATGTGTCAATAAGTAGGAATATATAAGAAACACCATTTTTAATAAAAAATAATTTGGGCATAAATGGGTTAATATCAATTCTGAAATATTTATATTCCAATCATTGAAAGTGTCTTGGGATCAAATGGGTTAAGAGAAGTTAAGGAAATAGTTTACGTAGAGCAAATATGATATTATCCAAACATAGACTGATGCATCACTTCAGTTCTTATTGTTTACAAGCCATGAGCTCCTTTAGTAACTGTACAAATTATATGCATGTAATTTCCAAACTATTTGCCTAATCTAAAATCTAGATAATTACGTAAGTAGGCCTATTTGAAAACACTGTGGTTTCTCACGTATTTTGTATACTGCTTGTCTAAATATCTAATAATAACATTCGTTTAAACGACATTCAGCATCCAGTTTCTTCACTTCTTAATGATCCAATGGCAGTAAATGTTCAACTCTTATAAAAATTGATATAAAGTGTTTGATATTAAAGTATTTATTTTGTGTCAATTTTGCGTGAGGTTTTATTACTCATTTCTTACCGTTTTTAAATTATCACGAGTTATTCAAGAGTTTAGTGAATTATTTTATAAGAGGTCGACGTAGCAATCTCTTCAAAATTTTCTGAAGTTTCTTCATTTGAACGGTGAAACTCAGAGTGAGACAGATGACCAACAGGTTTGGAGCTCACATATTCAATTTTTCTCAGTCCCCAAACTCTCCTGCAAGAACGTGTTTTACCGTACATTCTAAATGTCTCCCTTCCCCATTCATTCATTCATTAATCGCGTTATTGTCTCTAAATTAACTATTTTTTTCCACCAATGAATACATTTTCAATTGATTTGCAATAGTTTAATTCCTTGCGTAACTTTGTGCACCCTTTACTGCTCTTAAAAGGTTATTACTGCAGCTTGAATTTTTTTTTCCCCCCGTTTTAAGCTTCTCTGTGCCTCTGAGTCTACTTTTGAAATGAATTATTTATTGCTAAATGCTATAGGCTAAGGTTTATCAATAAATAATAATATCATAACTCGTTTTTCTACTGAAAGACATGCTGGAGAAATGTGCATCTCGCAGCATCTTTACATTGAAATATAAACATGACCGCAGAAGCTATTAATTTCTTGCGCGGAATCTTGAACGTTGCTCTCTTGTTTTCATCCCGTATTAAGTATGTGCTGCCACCCACATTCACATACACGAGTATAAAACGCCTCTCTTTGTGCAGATGTCTTGATTATTGGCTGTGTGCCTTGGTTATTCTATTAAAAAGTGCAAGATACATCTGTGGCTTAAATTTTAGAGAACACGACTTCAAAACTAGTTACAAATGTGTAAATTTACGTTCCTCCCAAGAGTGGAAATCCAATCTTTATGTTGGTTTTGTTCTTTCGGCAGCTTAATGTAGTTTTTTTTTATGATTATGTTTCTAATTCGATATAATCTGAAATATTATATAAATTATTTTTTTATTTTATATTTGTGTTAAAATTAATTGATTGTTTTTGTATAGTTTAGATATTTATTGGTATCTGTCGAATTTATTTATGCCCGTATTTAACACTCTTCTCAAGCTATATCCAATATACAGGGTGTGGAAAAAGTTGATCAACAAGCTTTGTTAGGTTGTAGATGGAGTTTAGGCAGGTAATTTAAAAAGAAATCATGTCTGAAAACATCACACTTCGTGATTAGAGATCGTCGATATTATTGAGATAACAGACCTTTAAATGTGGGCCATTATTAGAGGCCTGAGGGTAAGCAAGTGGAGAAAGGCCTGCTTTTTTAACAAGAAAGTGAGGAAATGGGAATAGTTTAGAAAGTTACTGGTGGAAACGAATGCTTATGGCAATAGTTTAGATATTTGTTGGTGGAAGCGATTGCTTATGACAATAGTTTAGATATTTATTGGTGGAAGCGAATGCTTATGGCAACAGTTTAGATAATTATTGGTGGAAGCGAATGCTTATGGCAATAGTTTGGATATTTATTGGTGGAAGCGAATGCTTATGACAATAGTTTAGATATTTATTGGTGGAAGCGAATGCTTATGGCAACAGTTTAGATATTTATTGGTGGAAGCGAATGCTTATGGCAACAGTTTAGATATTTATTGGTGGAAGCGAATGCTTATGGCAATAGTTTGGATATTTATTGGTGGAAGCGAATGCTTATGGCAATAGTTTAGATATTTATTGGTGGAAGCGAATGCTTATGGCAACAGTTTAGATATTTATTGGTGGAAGCGAATGCTTATGGCAACAGTTTAGATATTTATTGGTGGAAGCGAATGCTTATGGCAATAGTTTGGATATTTATTGGTGGAAGCGAATGCTTATGACAATAGTTTAGATATTTATTGGTGGAAGCGAATGCTTATGGCAATAGTTTAGATATTTATTGGTGGAAGCGAATGCTTATGGCAATAGTTTAGATATTTATTGGTGGAAGCGAATGTTTATGACAATAGTTTAGATATTTATTGGTGGAAGCGAATGCTTATGATAATAGTTTAGATATTTATTGGTGGAAGCGAATGCTTATGACAATAGTTTAGATATTTATTGGTGGAAGCGAATGCTTATGACAATAGTTTAGATATTTATTGGTGGAAGCGAATGCTTATGGCAACAGTTTAGATATTTATTGGTGGAAGCGAATGCTTATGGCAACAGTTTAGATATTTATTGGTGGAAGCGAATGCTTATGGCAATAGTTTGGATATTTATTGGTGGAAGCGAATGCTTATGACAATAGTTTAGATATTTATTGGTGGAAGCGAATGCTTATGGCAACAGTTTAGATATTTATTGGTGGAAGCGAATGCTTATGGCAACAGTTTAGATATTTATTGGTGGAAGCGAATGCTTATGGCAATAGTTTGGATATTTATTGGTGGAAGCGAATGCTTATGACAATAGTTTAGATATTTATTGGTGGAAGCGAATGCTTATGGCAATAGTTTAGATATTTATTGGTGGAAGCGAATGCTTATGGCAATAGTTTAGATATTTATTGGTGGAAGCGAATGTTTATGACAATAGTTTAGATATTTATTGGTGGAAGCGAATGCTTATGATAATAGTTTAGATATTTATTGGTGGAAGCGAATGCTTATGACAATAGTTTAGATATTTATTGGTGGAAGCGAATGCTTATGGCAACAGTTTAGATATTTATTGGTGGAAGCGAATGCTTATGGCAATAGTTTAGATATTTATTGGTGGAAGCGAATGCTTATGGCAATAGTTTGGATATTTATTGGTGGAAGCGAATGCTTATGGCAATAGTTTGGATATTTATTGGTGGAAGCGAATGCTTATGACAATAGTTTAGATATTTATTGGTGGAAGCGAATGCTTATGGCAACAGTTTAGATATTTATTGGTGGAAGCGAATGCTTATGGCAACAGTTTAGATATTTATTGGTGGAAGCGAATGCTTATGGAAATAGTTTAGATATTTATTGGTGGTAGCGAATGCTTATGGAAATAGTTTAGATATTTATTGGTGGAAGCGAATGCTTATGGCAACAGTTTAGATATTTATTGGTGGAAGCGAATGCTTATGGCAATAGTTTAGATATTTATTGGTGGAAGCGAATGCTTATGGCAATAGTTTGGATATTTATTGGTGGACGCGAATGCTTATGACAATAGTTTAGATATTTATTGGTGGAAGCGAATGCTTATGGCAACAGTTTAGATATTTATTGGTGGAAGCGAATGCTTATGGCAATAGTTTAGATATTTATTGGTGGAAGCGAATGCTTATGGCAACAGTTTAGATATTTATTGGTGGAAGCGAATGCTTATGGCAATAGTTTAGATATTTATTGGTGGAAGCGAATGCTTATGGCAACAGTTTAGATATTTATTGGTGGAAGCGAATGCTTATGGAAATAGTTTAGATATTTATTGGTGGTAGCGAATGCTTATGGCAATAGTTTAGATATTTATTGGTGGAAGCGAATGCTTATGACAATGATTTATATGCTATACATGATAGTGAATTTGTGACAATATAGATTTTGAAAACAAGTAGGCCTTAAAATTTTACAAGGAATTTAAACCAGACTTGAATATCCTACAAACAGAAATAGACCCCTTACTCCAATTCAGCATCTACTATTTACTCTTGATTCTGTGGTACTGGCTCTTTTCAACTAACTGTAGCCAATGTCAATAGTGTTTCAAAATACAGTGAGTATTAGATTAAAAAGGCTTCAGCAAAAATTGCTTCTTTCAGAAGTCATGTTAGCATTAATACTATAACCTTACTTTTTCATTGTAATAATAATATTATTATTCAATAGTAGTCACCTACAACTTTCATTTGTCTTCTTCTTTATCGATCATGGCCTACTGTACCAGGTTATGATTTTATACTTATGACTTACTCTACAGTACAGAATTTAAAGAATAATATCAGCCCAATAAAAAATTGCCTTACGTGTGCAAAATCATTACCAACTGCTATTGAGTGGTTAAAATAGTGTTTATTTAACGACTGTTATAGTTGAGTGTTGGTTGTTTTAAACAAAACGATGTTGAAGAAACGGAAAATACATTAACAAAACGTTAAAAATAAACAGGCTGTTAATTTAACACTAGTTAAGCCAAATTAAACATTTCTTGGAGAAACTGGTCATTAGAGTAATTAAATAACACCTGAAATAGTGTTGTGATTAGTTTCTTAGCTAAGTGAGTGGCGCCAAGCAAAGTGTTTACTCTCTTTTTGTGAGTTTGTAAGTAGGCAGACTACACTCAGGCGAGTCAAGAGTTCGGAACAAATACACTATTGCCTAGCCACACATCAAAACAAATGAGCAACTCCGTTGTTATGTGCTCATTCCCGGCCAGAATACCATACTAACGTAACCGCTTTTATCTGGCAGGAAATTTGCACCTCTTGTGACACCAAGGTGGCCGGTTGGTTCAGATTAGATAGTGTTTCACCGTCGTTTTCACTTTTAACATTATTTCTGGCAAATGTGTGCCTCGTGGTCGGTGAGTGTTGTCTTTGTACAACGTGATTTTTGTGAGCCTGGCTCTAGACTTCCGCTGACATAATTCAAAACTATCGTTGTAACTATTCCAGATTAGAACTTGGACTAACAATAAGAAGCAAGAATATTTTTATTTTCTTCTTCTTGAAACTATTTCTTTTCTCCCTTCTTCGTCGTCAGTAATTTTAAACGAAACTGGGCCAGTTATTTGAGCATGCATACTTAAATTAATATTTGAGGACAAAAATTCGCTCCGGCGCCGGGGATCGAACCCGGGTCCTTGGTTCTACGTACCAAGCGCTCTAACCACTGAGCTACGCCGAATTCAATTCACAGCACAGGATCGAACTCTCCACCTTCAGTGTTTCCCCTTAGTGGCCTGACTCCAAGTTAGGCATATACGCTGACGTTTTATGTCCAAATCAACTGTCATTATACAAGGGGCGCACTCAGCTGAGTGACTTGTTGGCCGGGATTCCGCAGTTAAGTGTACAGTAATCTGTACAGAAATATGCACTGCTAGCTATGAGATTTTTCTCCTCAAATATTAATTGTCTGTATTACAGATATTCTGTAGGACAAATTAATAAAAATTCTTAATATACATACTTAACCCAACAGAGTGAACGACTCTCAACTTGAATGCTGTGATATGTTCATAGTAGACTACCTGTTTCCGAATTGCCAGGCATATTTTCAATAGAAGGCTAAAATCCGAAATTATTTATCTAAGTAGACCTATGTTTATTCAATTTCAGGCAACAATTAAAAATTCAATACTATCATTAACATTCTCTCGTTCTTCAGACATAGATTTTCTAAAAAAAAAAAAAATCCTTTAATTTACTATTGTGACTAGGGATATTATCGACATACAAAGTATCGATACTTTCTTTTCGATACCAAGTATTTTAGTACTCGATACTTCACTGGTATCGATACATAGTATCGTATCGTCGGCCTGGTTGGCGCAGTTGGTATAACGCTGGCCTTCTATGCCCGAGGTTGCGGGTTCGATTCCAGGCCATGTCGATGGCATGCTGGCCTTCTATGCTCGAGGTTGCGGGTTCGATTCCATGCCAGGTCGACGGCATTTAAGAGTGCAAAAGAACTTCTGCGGGAAACAAAATTCCGGCACACCGGCGACGCTGACATAACCTCGGCAGTTGCGAGCGTCGTTAAATAAAACATAACTTTCTTTTAGAAATCTGAAACTTGGAATTTATAAAACAGTTATATTACCGGTTGTTCTCTACGGTTGTGAAACTTGGACTCTCACTTTGAGAGAGGAACAGAGATTAAGGGTGTTAGAGAATAAGGTTATTAGGAAAATATTTGGGGCTAAAAGGGATGAACTTACAGGAGAATGGAGAAAGTTACACAACACAGAACTGCACGCATTGTATTCTTCACCTGACATAATTAGGAACATTAAATCCAGACGTTTGAGATGGGCAGGGCATGTAGCACGTATGGGCGAATCCAGAAATGCATATAGAGTGTTAGTTGGGAGGCCGGAGGGAAAAAGACCTTTAGGGAGGTCGAGACGTAGATGGGAAGATAATGTTAAAATGGATTTGAGAGAGGTGGGATATGATGACAGAGACTGGATTAATCTTGCTCAGGATAGGGACCGATGACGGGCTTATGTGAGGGCGGCAATGAACCTCCGGGTTCCTTAAAAGCCAGTAAGTATTGTACTTATGTTAGAAGTTCATTTTTCGACATAATGTATTAAAGCACGATTTTTATCGACTTATTTTCGATACGTAGCCTATGTCAAATTAAAATTCCTGTATTTTATTTCCATATCGCATTCCTAATTAGATAGAAACAAATTATCCTTGCGGGATCTTTGCATTATCTTTATCGATTCCTCTTCGATGATTGCGATTCACTGAAACAAAATCACGCCAACACAGTTCAGTCTAGTAGACGTAACTAATGATTGCATTCATGTAAGACAAATATCCAGAATCAACATATCTGTCTTTATCATACAACAACATCGGTAATTAGCCATTAATATCAACAACGGTTACAAGTAGAGGTGTTACGTCGCGGCGTTGCCATAGTAACATAGAAGACAAAACACTGAGTGCAACAAGAACAGAAGAGGCAACATTTATTTTTAAAATACGCACCATCACGTGCCTTTCTTGCACTTCTTTAAGAAGAAAACAGAATATTTCGTTAATTTAAGAAATGTCAATATTGGGGCTAGGATTTTGATGAAATTGCTTCTTTTTTCTAGTACGCCAGAAACATTACTGCTTTAGTATTTATATGTTATGTGATACACTGAGTGTTTTAAAACATATTTGTTAGGGCATTTTTTTTTTTTGCATTTTTTACCTCTTACAACTCATAAGAACAATTTTTTTTATTTGGTCATTCTTGGGGTATTTTCATTTTATTTTGGCCATAAATCCCCATTATTAATGTAAAAGATTATTTATTTCCTTTGATATTTTCTCTACATATTTTGTCCATTAATACTCTTTATTTTGTATATTATTTTAATCGTTTTTCTACACAAATATTGCCATTTTAACGTAGTACACCCCATGTAATGGAACAGTCCAACCACCACTTCAATATAGACTCCTCTATGCCTGCTAGTTCCGGATAAGAGTGGCCTTGTGGTGGACTAGATGGAACTACATCAGGTAAAATAGGTAATTAAAGTGTACTACTTAGAAAAATTATGTAAAATTAAATAAACTTGAATGTTGATACTAGAATTTAATTTAATTACTAGTCATCATCATCATCATCATCATCATCATCGTCCTTGCTGGTATTAGGCCTAGTGGCCTGTTACGGTCTCCATCCATCTTTTCAGGGGGCGTCCCAAAGATCCTCTTCCATGTGGTATATAGCGGAGAATTTATCTTGGGTGTCTGGAACGGTCCATCCTATTGACATGGTTAAGCCATTTTTGTCTATAGTGGTTGAGATGTTCATAAAATTGTATTTCCAATTCTTTTGTAATTAGTTCATTCCTTTTGTGGTCAAGCAAGCTGTAGCCGGCAGTCCTCCTTAGAAATCTCATTTCCGCAGTTGTTAGGCGTTGAACAGTTTCGGACAGTCCAGGCCTCACTACCATACATGAGGACAGGTCTTGCTAGAACTTTATATGCTTTTAACCTCGTATGTTTTTGGGTTTTCGTGGTCGTGAAAACCTGGTTGATGGTTCTTAAGGCTCCATTAAAATGTTAAATATTTTCAGATATATCAGTAACAAGTAAATATGTCATATTATAACCTAAATATTTAAATGAGTTTACCTGTTCTAACGTATGGGTTCCAATGCAAATTTTACTCCTAACTGGCTGTTTACCTTGGAACGCCATAATTTTTGTTTTGTTTGGAGAAAATTTCATATTGAAATTTTGTGCTATTATATTCAGATGATATATTGAGTATTGCAGTTCGTCTTCATTTGTAGCGAAAAGAACCTGATCGTCTGCATATAATAATGTATTTAGGCTATAATTTCGGAAGAGCGGGATGTTTCCATGAATTGTTAGTCGCCAATGTCTGATGATGGAGTTGATGTATATATTGAATAAAAGTGGTGAGAGGGGGCATCCTTGACGAACTCCACAGTTTATCGGTCTCCATTCGGTATGTTCTGATCCAATAGTAATTTTGATAGTATTGTGGTTATATAATTCGTAAATTGTTCTTATAATTGCGTTTGGAACTGAATCATCTAGTGTAAATATTGATATTCCTACTAAGCCAATTATGTAAGATCAATTTTTAGGACATTTTAAGGGCATTTTTGAAAGAGTTTTAGTTCATAAATGCATTGTTTTAGGACATTTCTTAATGATTTATAGGACATCAAAATTCTAGCCCTAGTCATTTTTATTGAAAACTAATCAATGTTGTAAAATAACATTTTAATCGTAACAGAGTGAGCTATTTTACCTACATGGGTGGTTTGGAACGACATCGACCCAGCCTCATGGTCAGAAAAATTTAGAAGCTGCGATAGTTGACGAACTCTGATCAAAGAGAATGCTGATTAATAAATCAGTTCGACTTTTCCTGACTCTTATTCCGCCATTGCTCCATTATCGCCTTACGGTCTTACTAATAAAAACTCTATATACAGACGTTTAACTGTCTTATACTTATGCAATGAGTAGCTCGTTTATAAGTCGTGTGTAAATTCCTTACTAATAATCACTACATATGTCGTGTATAACAGTACAACTGTTACACAGCTACGTCATAGTTTCGTCATTACTTCGTTACGAAAGGTAATAGAATATCTGAGGTTCTCTATTGCATCCGGTAGAGCGCTCTAGTGTGGCGTGTTAAGTATCGATAGTACAACTGGCTCTAATCGATGACTACACTATATTTTGGTCAAAGAGTACAAACTACAGCAATATTATTTTATGCTCTTTGGTATGTTCTTCTGTGGTTACAAGGCAACCATCATAAAATGGCGGTCGATACGAACAGCTGTTAGAGGGGCGGCCATTTTTTCTCTATGGAACGTTTAAACAAGGGGTTTCCCGTACATAACTACTGCAAAGCAATTCTCATTGTATAGTTACAGCCTGTTTATACCTCCATCACTTACTCATGGTTTATTAGTAAAGTTTTCTGTCTCGACTCTGCATAAGTCTCCTATAAAAACTATACACGGTTTATTAGTAAGACTGTTATTGTGTCGCCCCTAAACAAGGGCTGCGAAATCACTGCATAGACTTCCTATTCCGACTCCAGTTCAACTCTGTCATAAAATGTCAGTTCGTGTTCACCATAGCTAGTTCTATACTGTAGTGGTAAAAGATATCTGTAAGATGTTTTGTCAGCATCATTTGAGTCATCAGGCTGCTTCTAGATTTATAACCTGTGTGTAAAATATAACTCTAATAGTAGTTCTAGGGAATAGCGTAATCGGTTTTTAAGTACATGTGAAAAAGTCACGGCGTTATTCCCACAACACGTGGCTTAATGCGTCATGGAGTGTCCCTAAGAGTGAGGTCACCCGTGGCTCAGTGTGGCGAGAAGGTACTAAATAAAAACTCCTTTAAAGATTCTATAATGAGGTCGAAGTCAGTACATTTTTTACCGACGTGAGTCGTTTTAAACAAATGTCAAATGGATTTCCGGGTGATTAAAAGTGTTTAGAAGAAATCTGAAATGCGTCATTAATAAGATATGGTTTTTTTTAGTATTAAAGAAATACGCAAAATGTTTGAAAACTTAATTGAATCGATTTTTTTTAGAAACTCCTTAAGTCAAATTTTAACAAAATTGAAATTATTGCTAATTCCTGTTCTGTAGGGATAGATATACAGGGACATCATTTTATTTTTACTTCAGTTTTTATTGTACCTGAGATTTTTAATGTACTTCACTCCCACCCCCTCTACTAGTAAATTTCCAACCATCCTCCACACGTATGCAGGCAAAGTCGCCTTACGGTCATAATAAACAGTACTGAGTTAGTATAGTACGTTCCAGAAATATGTTCGCGTTTTCCAGTGACGAAAGAGCTTTCAATATTAAATCATATTTTCACACTGTCGTCCGTTTGCCTTCGTCGCATCCCGGTTCCCCCCACCCGCTCTTGCTCGCCCATCTATAAAGGCTAGTGGCTGGGCTGTCTTAGTTCTTTTCGGAAAACATTAATTTCTGTTAGGAATTGGACGTAGACGTAATAGTATACAACTGTTTAAAATGACTTAAATGAAAGGGCCTCGTTAAGTAATTAACTGTCACTTGATTTAACCCCATTTTACGACGCTGCGACAATTGCGCTGTAATTGTAATTGTAAATTTAATACTAATTGTAATTTTATTGTTGATATTGTAGTTGGAATCTCCTGGTAGAGGGGCAGAGAAGGCCTGACGGCCTTATCTCTACCAGGTTAAATAAATAAATACTAAATACTAATACTAAAACCACTTGGACGGACAGTAGATAGCATGTCTGAGTAATTTTATCTTTTCGGATCGGGCAGAAGTGAAGATTGAATTTACAGTACGTAAGGTACTCTTTTATAGAGTAGGTACAGAATTATTTCAACATGAGTTACTAGTACGAAGGACGAAAGTGGTAATTGGGATTAGATGTAATAGTATATAGTGCGATAATATGCACAAAAGTATGATTGTGATTGGTTGGAATTCAAAATTTCATTACACTTCATTGGCCGAAAATAGATAGATAGATAGACAGACAGACAGACAGACAGACAGAGAGATGGATAGATGGATGGATGGATGGATAGATAGATAGATAGATAGATAGATAGATAGATAGATAGATAGATAGATAGATAGATAGATAGATAGATAGATAGATAGATAGATAGATAGATAGATAGATAGATAGATAGATAGATAGATAGATAGATAGATAGATAGATAGATAGATAGATAGATAGAGTCCACACCTGTGGAGTAACGGTCAGCGCGTCTGGCTGCGAAACCAGGTGGCCCGGATTCGAATCCCGGTCGGGGCAAGTTACCTGGTTGAGGTTTTTTCCGGGGTTTTCCCTCAACCCAATACGAGCAAATGCTGGGTAACTTTCGGTGCTGGACCCCGGACTCATTTCACCGGCATTATCACCTTCATATCATTCAGACGCTAATTAACCTAGATGTTGATGCAGCGTCGTAAAATAACCCAATAAAATAAAAAAAGATAGATAGATAGATAGATAGATAGATAGATAGATAGATAGATAGATAGATAGATAGATAGATAGATAGATAGATAGATAGATAGATAGATAGATAGATAGATAGATAGATAGATAGATAGATAGATAGATAGATAGATAGATAGATAGATAGATAGATAGATAGATAGATAGATAGATAGATAGATAGATAGATAGATAGATAATGGTTCACAAAAGTACAAAACTTAATTTAACAAAATGATCTATATACAAATGTAGTTATACATAATAAATATAAAATTTCCTAAACTAATTAATTTATCGGAAATCTCAATAATTTATTGGTTCACACTTGCACTTACGCCTGGTTTTAGTTGGCCGAAAATGGAATGACGTCATATAAACGAAATAGTCACCACATAATCAGATTCCTGTGATCGAATATGAATCGATGAGTACAGTGAGGAAAGATTAGCTCTTCTGTAATGTAAGGCGTGCCAAACAAAATATAAAACTTTGGTTTGTAAGGAATAATTTGAAGTGTTGTGTTAGTTGCCTAACGTTGAACATTCGTACGTAAGATTGAAGGACTACAAGGAAGTGTCTTAACAAACGGCGACGGGAGTTACGGGCCATTTGTTAGGCCGTGAAGGCACTTAGTTGTGGCGCCCCCACATGGACCCCCAGCCACTACCTGCCTGTGCCGCCTCTTCCTCACCCCGCCCTCCCTCCCGCGCCAGACTGCAATCCCGTCACCAGACACAACAACTGGCGCTCTCGTATCATCACTATCACCAGCGCGCGAAACTCAGGCATCGCCGCGGCATTTGTGTTTCCCATCTCCTGCGTCCTTCGTGGATGTGAGGGAATTCGCGGTTGCTGTGAAGGATGGAATCTCTAACTGGGCTGACTACCGCCACGCAGAACCAAGCGGACGTCTTATTAAGAAGTTCTTGCTGTTTTGCGGATGTTTTCTTTTCTTTTTTCAATAGGTTTTTAAGAGACTTAAGCTAAATTTAGGTAGTTATTGCTATTTTTACTCATCTTTTGGTTTTTCATTAGATTTTTAAAGATGTTTACGCTAAATTTAGGAAGTTCTTGCCATTTGTGCGAATGTTTTCACTAGGCTTTCTAGGAGTTCTTGTTTTTCACGGATGTTTTCGTTTTTCACTTGGTTTTACTCTAGTAAATGTAGGGAGTTCTTGCTATTATGCGAATATTTTCATATTTTCACTAGGTTTTTTTTTAGGATTTCTTGTTTTTACGGATGTTTTCGTTTTTCCACTACGTTTTACTCTAAATGTAAGGAGGTTTTTTTTTTTCTATTTTTACTGCTTGTTTTCATTTTTTCACTAGGTTTTTAGGAAGTTCTTGTTATTTTTACGAATGTTTTCTATGTTTATTAGGTTTTATAAGAGGCTTAGGGTTAATGTAGATAGTTCTTGCTATTTTTACGAATCTTTTCGTTTTTACTAGATTTTTTAAAGATGCTTACGCTCAATTTTTAGGGAGTTCTTACTATTTTTATGAATGTTTTCGTTTTTTTACTAGATTTTTTGAAATGCTTACACTAAATTCTGGGAGTTCTTGCTATTTTTACGAATCTTTTCGGTTTTTCACTAGATTTTTAAGAGACTTTCGCTAAATTTAGGGAGTTCTTGCTATTTTTATGAATCTGTTCGTTTTTTTATTAGATCTTTTATAATGCTTACCACTAAATTTAGGGACTTCTTGCTATTTTTATGAATCTGTTCGTTTTTCTATTAGATCTTTTATAATGCTTACCACTAAATTTAGAGGCTTCTTGCTATTTTTACGAATCTTTTCGTTTTTACTAGATTTTTTAAAGATGCTTACGCTCAATTTTTAGGGAGTTCTTACTATTTTTATGAATGTTTTCGTTTTTTTACTAGATTTTTTGAAATGCTTACACTAAATTCTGGGAGTTCTTGCTATTTTTACGAATCTTTTCGGTTTTTCACTAGATTTTTAAGAGACCTACGCTAAATTTAGGGAGTTCTTGGTATTTTTATGAATCTGTTCGTTTTTTTATTAGATCTTTTAGGATGCTTACCATTAAATTTAGAGGCTTCTTGCTATTTTTACGAATCTTTTCGTTTTTACTAGATTTTTTAAAGATGCTTACGCTCAATTTTTAGGGAGTTCTTGCTATTTTTATGAATGTTTTCGTTTTTTTACTAGATTTTTTGAAATGCTTACACTAAATTCTGGGAGTTCTTGCTATTTTTACGAATCTTTTCGGTTTTTCACTAGATTTTTAAGAGACACGCTAAATTTAGGGAGTTCTTGGTATTTTTATGAATCTGTTCGTTTTTTTATTAGATCTTTTAGGATGCTTACCATTAAATTTAGAGGCTTCTTGCTATTTTTACGAATCTTTTCGTTTTTACTAGATTTTTTAAAGATGCTTACGCTCAATTTTTAGGGAGTTCTTGCTATTTTTATGAATGTTTTCGTTTTTTTACTAGATTTTTTGAAATGCTTACATAAATTCTGGGAGTTCTTGCTATTTTTACGAATCTTTTCGGTTTTTCACTAGATTTTTAAGAGACTTACGCTAAATTTAGGGAGTTCTTGGTATTTTTATGAATCTGTTCGTTTTTTTATTAGATCTTTTATAATGCTTACCACTAAATTTAGAGGCTTCTTGCTATTTTTACGAATCTTTTCGTTTTTACTAGATTTTTTAAAGATGCTTAGCTCAATTTTTAGGGAGTTCTTGCTATTTTTATGAATGTTTTCGTTTTTTTACTAGATTTTTTGAAATGCTTACACTAAATTCTGGGAGTTCTTGCTATTTTTACGAATCTTTTCGGTTTTTCAGTAGATTTTTAAGAGACTTTCGCTAAATTTAGGGAGTTCTTGGTATTTTTATGAATCTGTTCGTTTTTTTATTAGATCTTTTAGGATGCTTACCACTAAATTTAGAGGCTTCTTGCTATTTTTACGAATCTTTTCGTTTTTTCCTAGATTTTTTAAAGATGCTTACACTCAATTTTTAGGGAGTTCTTGCTATTTTTATGAATGTTTTCTTTTTTTACTAGATTTTTTGAAATGCTTACACTAAATTTTGGGAGTTCTTGCTATTTTTACGAATCTTTTCGGTTTTTCACTAGATTTTTAAGAGACTTTCGCTAAATTTAGGGAGTTCTTGGTATTTTTATGAATCTGTTCGTTTTTTTATTAGATCTTTTAGGATGCTTACCATTAAATTTAGAGGCTTCTTGCTATTTTTACGAATCTTTTCGTTTTTACTAGTTTTTTTAAAGATGCTTACGCTCAATTTTTAGGGAGTTCTTGCTATTTTTATGAATGTTTTCGTTTTTTTACTAGATTTTTTGAAATGCTTACACTAAATTCTGGGAGTTCTTGCTATTTTTACGAATCTTTTCGGTTTTTCACTAGATTTTTAAGAGACTTTCGCTAAATTTAGGGAGTTCTTGGTATTTTTATGAATCTGTTCGTTTTTTTATTAGATCTTTTAGGATGCTTACCACTAAATTTAGAGGCTTCTTGCTATTTTTACGAATCTTTTCGTTTTTTACTAGATTTTTAAAGATGTTTACACTCAATTTTTAGGGAGTTCTTGCTATTTTTATGAATGTTTTCGTTTTTTTACTAGATTTTTTGAAATGCTTACACTAAATTCTGGGAGTTCTTGCTATTTTTACGAATCTTTTCGGTTTTTCACTAGATTTTTAAGAGACTTTCGTTAAATTTAGGGAGTTCTTGGTATTTTTATGAATCTGTTCGTTTTTTTATTAGATCTTTTAGGATGCTTACCACTAAATTTAGAGGCTTCTTGCTATTTTTACGAATCTTTTCGGTTTTTCACTAGATTTTTAAGAGACTTTCGCTAAATTTAGGGAGTTCTTGGTATTTTTATGAATCTGTTCGTTTTTTTACTAGATTTTTTGAAATGCTTACACTAAATTCTGGGAGTTCTTGCTATTTTTACGAATCTTTTCGGTTTTTCACTAGATTTTTAAGAGACTTTCGCTAAATTTAGGGAGTTCTTGCTATTTTTATGAATCTGTTCGTTTTTTTATTAGATCTTTTATAATGCTTACCACTAAATTTAGAGGCTTCTTGCTATTTTTACGAATCTTTTCGTTTTTACTAGATTTTTTAAAGATGCTTACGCTCAATTTTTAGGGAGTTCTTACTATTTTTATGAATGTTTTCGTTTTTTACTAGATTTTTTGAAATGCTTACACTAAATTCTGGGAGTTCTTGCTATTTTTACGAATCTTTTCGTTTTTACTAGATTTTTTAAAGATGCTTACGCTCAATTTTTAGGGAGTTCTTACTATTTTTATGAATGTTTTCGTTTTTTTACTAGATTTTTTGAAATGCTTACACTAAATTCTGGGAGTTCTTGCTATTTTTACGAATCTTTTCGTTTTTACTAGATTTTTTAAAGATGCTTACGCTCAATTTTTAGGGAGTTCTTACTATTTTTATGAATGTTTTCGTTTTTTTACTAGATTTTTTGAAATGCTTACACTAAATTCTGGGAGTTCTTGCTATTTTTACGAATCTTTTCGGTTTTTCAGTAGATTTTTAAGAGACTTTCGCTAAATTTAGGGAGTTCTTGGTATTTTTATGAATCTGTTCGTTTTTTTATTAGATCTTTTAGGATGCTTACCACTAAATTTAGAGGCTTCTTGCTATTTTTACGAATCTTTTCGGTTTTTCACTAGATTTTTAAGAGACTTTCGCTAAATTTAGGGAGTTCTTGGTATTTTTATGAATCTGTTCGTTTTTTTATTAGATCTTTTAGGATGCTTACCACTAAATTTAGAGGCTTCTTGCTATTTTTACGAATCTTTTCGGTTTTTCACTAGATTTTTAAGAGACTTTCGCTAAATTTAGGGAGTTCTTGGTATTTTTATGAATCTGTTCGTTTTTTTATTAGATCTTTTAGGATGCTTACCACTAAATTTAGAGGCTTCTTGCTATTTTTACGAATCTTTTCGTTTTTCACTTGGTTTTTAAGAAGCTTACTCCAAATTTAGGGAGTTCTTGTTATTTTTATTAATGTTTTCGTTTTTTCACTAGATCTTTTAAGCTGCTTACCACCAAATTTATAGACTTCTTTCTATTTTTATTAATCTGTTCGTTTTTCACTAGGTTCTTAAGAAGCTTACGCTAAATCTAGGGAGTTCTTGCTGTTTTTACGAATCTTTTCGTTTTGCACTAGATTTTTTTTAAGTCGCTTACACTAAATTTAGGAAGTTCTTGCTATTTGTGAAAATGTTTTCATTTTTCGCTAGGTTTTACTCTAAATGTAGAGAGTTCGTGCTATTTGTTACGAATGTTTTGGTTTCTTCTCTACGTTGTTATGAGGTTTAATCAAAATTTGATCAAATTGGGAATCTTAATATATACAACAACTAGAAGGCATAATTAAAATTTTTTGACCGACGTTGCTTTCAATTTAATGTTATGACGTTCATTGCAAGCCATTGTTCATTCAAGAGAACATTCTAACTGTTGTTAATCAATACATTTTTAGTACTGTAGTATGATTATTACGAGAACCTTAGTTTACTCAATAGTAATCAACTGGTTCATGAATATCCGACTAGATACAATTCTCTCCTTGCGATGCCTAATATTAGATTGGCTCAGAGTGAAGATTGTATAAGTTTAGGACAATAGATATGAATTTCATGTTGAAGATATACCGATAAGCTGTCACAATTTGACTATAATTATATGTATATTTACCGCCTTTGCTTATCTTACAAAATGAATGAGTTAATTAGTCATATTTTCCTCATTAACGTTTTCGGTACGTAACTTGTACCATCTTCAGATGTTTGTATATTATTTTAATTGTAAACCAAGCCTGTGGGTGCATGTATCTGGACTGAAGTGGTCAGTGTTTTTGTATGCTGTGCGGTGTCGGTGAAGTGTTGTCATGATTACACAAATGATCACCTTAACTCTTATATGCTATTTGGTACCACACTTTATCAAACTTGAATTGCAATGTTTCTGTCGTTGTTTAAAACACTATGTAAGACACTGTTTAAAAAACTGTTTAAAACGATTTAAATATTTAAAAACACTTAGTTTTTACATCACTTTGACTATGTGAAGTATGTGATCACTGCTGGTTGGAAGTTAGATGAGGCACTTGTGGTGATCTTGTTTTGCGTTGAGTTGGACGCAAGGTCGTGGCATGACTATGTTTCTAAAAGTGATGTTGAGACACTTCTATTAGATTGATGGCTTATGTAAAATTATAACAGGATGAAGATTGTCAAGTCCGTGGCTATAGTATCGCCTGGCGTGTCTGTTAATGAGGAAAATATGACTAATTAACTCATTCATTTTGTAAGATAAGCAAAGGCGGTAAATATACATATAATTATAGACAATAGATATGTTTAATAACTTGCCTATTGCAGCCCAGTCTGCGATTCTCAGATCTAAATAGCCTATGTGTTGAAAACGTAGCTTATTTTGAATCCATTATAGAGTAGACTATAAATTAATTATATAACTGATTTGAATATGCGTTTTTAACCTTTTTTTTTGCTTTCATGTATTTTATTTATTGTATTTTGACTATTGTTTATGACACCATTTGGTGTTGATGATAGAAATAAAGAATCGAATTAATTGAATTGAATTGAAAATTGATTAACCCACTGAGGGGGACGAATCCTAACTGGAGAAATGATTATGTCATCTGATCTACATTCTGTAACACACGGAATTGAATGTGTCGTCTAACAACGCTGATTTTTTACCATTTCACTTCATCCCAAGTGACGTTATCCCCCAGCCTCAAACAGAATGGGAACTTATCTGACGATATATTCCTTGGTTCGCTACCCTCGGGTTACACACCGCTGCATGCGTGCAGCAGTAGCTCTAGACCCTAGTGCTAGGAGCGGAACGGAAGCGCTGCTCGGGGTGAGGGGGGTGTTGAGACAACCTGTGCACGTATTTCAAAACAAGCATAATTATCCTGTGAATGCTTTGGGGTCAAGAGCGCCCCATTTCCTCCCCTCCCTTCCTCCGTCTTATCTGTCAGCTTTCTCTTTTTCTGTGGTTTCTCAATTACATTGTTGTTATTATGATGTCTGGTTCCTAAGGAAACGCATTTGCGGCCGTGTACGACAAGATATGCTTCCCTTCTGATGTCCGTAAGACTTACGAAATCAATTTACAGATCTCCCTCTACTCTGAATAAAGCGCCCCATCAGATATTCTTTAGGATAGCAAACTTCTTCAAATCATATGCACTTCAACTTAACATAGATCTTCATTTAGTTTCTCTTACGTAGCTATAGTTACGACATTGTTTTAAGTTACAGAAACAAATGAAATCAGAGTCTGTAATGAGTAGGGACCGGATTTTTATGTAATTACATATTATATTCCTATGAACCTAACCGTATATAAATAACAAATCTTTGCGAATCTTGTAATTACCATTAATATATTAAAATATGATACTACATATTTCTACATATTTACCCCAAATTACATATTATGGCTTGGTATTACATAAATCTACATATTTAGGGAGTTTATTCATTTTTACTTCTCTTAAAAAAAAAACTTCTGTTAGGGAAGTTTACAATTTGAAATACACAGATTTTTACGTACCCAAGAAAAGATATATTTCGGCACGAAACATAACGTCCTTAGTTCCAGGCAAACAACAGTTTGTAAATGCCTATAGTTTGAGGTTTTAGTAGGTACTTCGTTTCTTACAGGGAGCAGCTAAAATGCATGTGTCCCACATCTCCTCTTATTTTCTCCTAATCAAGTAAAGCGAAACAGTGCTTGCAGTAATGTTGTGTCATTCATTTCATTCAGTTCTCTATGGGTAGTTTTAGTACTTACAGTATAAAGTGCAAGTGAGTTCATCTACTGCTTTTAACTAACTAAAATGGCCTCTGTATCTTCAATCCTAACGACAAATATAAAATCATGGATTGCGATGTTCCATTCAATTCTACCTAGAGAACCAAGTTATTTATTAAAAACAGCGAGGTAGGCCTTTTCATGGTTCGTTGATAATGACCAGGGAAAGGATTTATATGTAAATACATATTTACTTATAAAGCTAATATAATTTATATTTTGCATTATCTTTATGTTTCACAATGTGTAGGGTTGAAAAATCCTACTTTTATTTTCCATATTTTTCCATATTTTAGAGTTTAGTACATATTTTCGTTAATTTCCATATATTTTCCATATTTCATATAAAACAGTCCATATTATATTAGGTTTAACAATAAAACAAAACAAAATTCCATTAACTTTTAAAAATACATTTCAACAATAGAGATTTAAACACATGTTCAGTAATCCCTTTAACATCAGAGTTATTTGAAAATTAGCAGTCCTATCAACAATGGGAAAGTAAGTTACAAAACTGTATTAATTTAATTTAAAATTTTTAACAGACTTCAGTTGTGCAGCTCAACAGTTAAATGCCAGTCAGAGTACACATAGGTTCAGTTTTGTAAATCATACTATAAAGACGGTAAATATGCCAAAAGTACGTCATTCAGTCAATTTAAAATCAAAACTAACAAGTTACATTTCAGAATTTAAAGAAGATGGTTTATCAACTGACAATAAAATATTATTTTGTAATTTGTGTCAGTGTGCAGTATCATCTACACAAAAGTTCCTGGTGCAACAACACATTACAACTAGTAAACATCAGGCCAACAAACAACTAAATTCCAAGCAGAGACAATTGTTTTTAACACAACCAACAACATCGAATGTAAGATCTGAGTTTAACATCGACCTGTGCCGTTCTCTCATCTCTGCTGATATTCCTCTCTACAAACTAAAGAATAAGGTCTTCAGGGAATTCCTTGAAAAATATACTCAACATACAATCCCGGATGAGTCAACACTTAGGAAGACGTATGCTCCATCCATCTACGATGAGACAATACAGAAGATAAGAGATGAAATTAAAGATAGTTCAATTTGGGTTTCCATTGATGAGACTCCCGACAAAGAAGGTAGACTTGTTGGTAATGTAGTTATCGGTTTGTTAAGTGAACAATATTCTGAACGAATTCTTTTACATTGTGATGTTCTAGAAAAGTGCAATAACAAAACTATAGTTAAACTGTTCAACGAAGCTATGGGTATCCTGTGGCCAAAGGGTATTATGTACGATAATGTGTTATTCTTTATTAGCGATGCTGCCCCTTATATGGTCAAAGCTGGACAAGCATTATCTGTTGTATATCCTAAATTGACTCATTTTACTTGTGTGGCGCATGCATTTCATCGTGTGGCAGAAGTGGTCAGAGACAATTTCCCTAAAGTAGATTTGTTGATTTCATCAGTGAAAAAAGTATTTCTCAAAGCTCCCAGTAGAGTTAACGTGTTGAAAGAAATGTACCCTGAAATTCCATTGCCACCAAAGCCAATTTTAACTAGATGGGGTACATGGCTAGAAGCAGTTGAATATTATGCCGAACATATAGACTCTATTAACAATGTTCTCCTTGCATTGGACTCTGAAGATGCAGTCTCAATTGATACTGCGAAAACAGTTACCTGTGACATAAGTGTGAAGAATGACTTAGCTCACATTCAGCATACATTTTCATGCATCATAAAAACGCTCAAAAGTCTCCAAAATAGGCACCTTTCACTATCTGAAAGTTTTGAAATTATAAATAGTACTGTGGAACAACTGAATCGTGGTAGAGGTAAAGTTGCAGATGCAGTAAGAGCTAAGGTGGACACTGTACTTTCAAAAAACCCTGGATATGAAGAACTACAAAAGGTTGTTGCTGTGATGAGTGGTGAATCAACAGTGAAGATTAACTTGGACTTATCCCCAGCAGACATTGTGAAATTGAATTATGTACCAGTTACTTCTTGTGACGTCGAACGCTCTTTTAGTCAGTATAAATCTATCCTCAGAGACAATAGAAGAAGATTCACTTTTCAGCACTTGAAAGAAATGTTTGTAACCTATTGTTATGGTAACAGACAATAAAAATTGTGTTTTGTTGAAACTACATTGGAAGATAAGGTACGTCCATTATATTTTTTGTTTAGTTTGATTAAAATGTACCAATATTTAACGTACATAGTCATTTTTTTATAATTTTAAGTCCATATTTAATTCCATATTTTGGTAAAAATCCATATTTAATTCCATATTTTGGTAAAAATAACTACATATATATTTACATATTTCATATATTTTTAGTCCATATAAATCCGTTCCCTGATAATGACGATGGGGTATGGATGAGTGCTATCATCATCATCATCATCATCATCATGTAACTGACGTGAAGTTATACTTTTTATTGACATTTTCATTCCGATAAGTTATTATAACTAAAAGATTTCTTTGTTAAACATGTTGAGTTCACGTTATTAATCAACACCTTAACTTAGTTTTACAGTTGGACGAATGTTTTTACCTTTTCAGGTATTATCAGGTCCATTAATTGTAAAGTTGAAGTACAAAACAATAGAAATAAAAATTAGAAGTTGAAAATAGAGAGTAAGATATAGGCTACAGTAATATTGGTGCAGTTGGCTGCAGAACATTGGCAGGATCAACGATGATCTTGTGGTTAGGAAGCTCTGAGACATAACAGGAAGATGAAACATTGGAAGACCCAAAGGAAGATGAAGGGAACAAAAATATTTGTGTTTTATAAACGGGAATAAATAGATCTAAAATCTATTCTATTGAAGATGGTTGATCGAACTACAATAAAATTCCTCGTAACCGGCACCCAAGTAACCGGCAATACCAAAACAACGGTACTTTTGGTTGGGCCAAAAAAAAAAAGCTTAAATCTGCCACATTGTCATAGTCTGGGCCGTCAGTGTTGCCACATTAGGAAGTTTGCACGAACTTTCGTTTTCAGTGAATATTCGAACCTAAAATTAGTGTATTATTTGTGTTGTGTGATGTGTTTGAATATAGAATATCCACACAGTTTTTGTATTTATTTAGTTACTGTATGTTCGGAAAGTCAGTGTTGCCACATTAGAAGTTCACAGAAAGTTAAAAGGTTCGCATGAACTGTAATTTTCAGTGAATATCGTAACCTAGAATTAGTGTATTATTTGTATTGTGTGATGTGTTTTAATTTGGAAAACCCACACAGTTTTTATGTTTATTCAGTTAAGAGCAAGTGACAGAGAAAGAAGTTTCACATGGATGCAGGTTCAACATTTGGCACCATGAAATACGAACTTTTTTGTATATACCGGTATTTATTCAGTTATCCGGCAAAATCTCGTATTCGGAACTAGCCTGGTCCGTTTGGTGCCGGATAAGAGGGATTCTACTGTATTATAATTTAAATTTATCGACACTTACAAGAGCCGTCGACATAGCTTCAGGGGAGCGAGCTCGACTCCTGATTACATGTTGCACTCGGTCCTGAGTTTGAGTCCCACTTGCGTTGTTTGCCTGGTTGGTTTTTCCGAGGTTTCCCCAAATACATCGCGAATATCGGGGACCTATTTTTATCAGATATTATCTCTCTGTTGCCAGTTTCTCCCACGAGAAAGATTCCTCTATTAAGGATAACCTGGATGAAAGAAAGGTAACTCAACTATTCCCTCTTTTCCGTGAGCTGTAAATCACGACGCCTTCGAGCTTATGTGGATACGATTGCGAAAATGCTTCTTCTGTTGTCCAGATAAGGTGTCTCCTCCACACCCTAGAAAGCGAGGAAGCTGCATCCTTGTGCTGACATAGATGCGAACTCACTGCCTCTCGACTACGAGTTATGCTTCGCCTTCTGTCTGGCATATTTACGAGTGTCGAAGGAGGGGTCTTATTATAGAACCGTTGTGAACGACAAAAGCAATTATGGCGAAGAACGAGGCCAAATATTATGCCCAGTAGCTGATAACCCATTCACCGCTGAAGATAAATTTGAACAATAAAGCACGTCGTACCTGCCGGGCCAGTTGTAAGTGAGGTTTGTCTGCACGCATTCCCTTCAGCCGATAACAACAAAAACCTATTTGGGGTATGAAAGCTCTGTACAGTGTCTTCCAATAATGACACTTTCAAACTGATATACTATTTCACTCTTGATGAAGTGACAGTATGATGGCAAGGATGAAATAAATATAGCGTGAAACACTGATGAACCTTATTGAACAAGTAAATAGTATAAATTTTGGTGGTAAATTACCTCATTGACTAGAATCTACGTGGTTTGCCTATTACCTATTTACCGCATTCCTCTTTGTCTCCGCATATGATCCATATATCTTAATTAGGGTTTAAGCTAGATAATAAATCATTGTCGCAAAAATGCACAAATGAACAATTATACAGGGACATCATTTTATTTTTACTAACATTTTTAATATTAACTTGTCTATACCTCTGGATCAACGCCGTTTGCTAAACCCTTCCACGACTGAAGTTCGATGATACTGGCGTATCACTTCACTAGGTATAGGAGGTAAGAAAAGTAGTTCATCCATTTACGTAAACTAGGAAATATTGCGCTTTTGAGTTTCATAATTTTCATTAGGTTTTTGTTTAATCAAAATACAGTACAGTATTAACAATGAGTGTTTTTACTCACGAACTGAGCTGTCCATGTGGACGTATTCATTATGCAGTGTATATTATAATGTCTACAACACATTAGCGTACACTATAGAGAATGAAGTTAAATTGAAAAATAATCATAATATGGATATTTAAACACATTTTTTAAAATGGTGGCCGTTCATTTCGATACAGGCTTCAGTTCTAATGTGCATATTATCGCACTATAGACTATTGTACCTAATCCCAATTACCAGTTTCGTCCTTCGTACTAGTAACTCATGTTGAAATAATTCTGTACCTACTCTATAAAAGAGTACCTTATGCACTGTAAATTCAATCTTCACTTCTGCCCTATCCGAAAAGATAAAATTACTCAGACATACTATCTACTGTCCGTCCAAGTGGTTATGTCGTAGGGTCGTAGAGAGGGAGGAAATCACGTGACAGTTAATTACTTAACGAGGGCCTTTTATTTAAGTTATTTTAAACAGTTGTATAATATTACGTAGACATCCAATTCCTAACAGAAATTAATATTCTCAGAAAAGAGCTAAGACAGCCCAGCCACTAGCTGGCGAATAAAAGCTGGTGGGGGAAACCGGGATACGACGTAGGCAAATGGACGACAGTACCTGTGCGAAAATGATTCAATATTGAAAGCTCTTTCGTCACTGGAAAGCGCGAACATATTTTTGGAACGTACTGTTTACTGTGACCGTAAGGCTACTGTATCCGTATATGCAGTCTTGGATCTGTGTGGAGGACGGTTGAACTTCATTAGTAGAAGGGGTGGGAGTGAAGTATATTAAAAACTCAGGTACAATAAAAATTGAAGTAAAAATAAAATGATGTCCCTGTATTTGTGCAAAATGCGAAAAGATCTACAGGGACATAATTTTATATTTACTTCAATTTTTATTGTACCTGAATTTTTTAATGTACTTCACTCCCACCCTTTCTACTAATGAAGTTCCAACTGTCCTCCGCACAGGACCAATGCCTCATGTAGTAAACAGTACTGAGTTAGTGAGTATAGTACGTTCCAGAATATGTTCGCTTTCAATATTTTCGCACAGGTACTGTCGTCCGTTTGCCTACGTCGCATCCCGGTTTCCCCCACCTGCTTCTGCTCGTCCCTCTGTAAAGGCTAGCGGCTGGGCTGTCTTAGCTCTTTTCTGAAAACATTAATTTCTTTTAGGAATTGGACGTCTACGTAATATTATACAACTGTTTAAAATAACTTAAATGAAAGGGCCTCGTTAAGTAATTAACTGTCATGTCTTTTCCCCCCTTTCTACGACCCTGAGACAAAAAACACTTCGACGACAGTAGATAGCATGTGTGAGTAATTTTATCTTTTCGAATCGGGCGGAAGTGAACGAAACCCCAGGTTTATTGTAAAGTGTCATGAACAATTTGCTTGTAAGATTATAACAGGTCATAAGATATCAAGGGGGCCACTTATATGTGTAATTTTCGAAAAATACATTGCAATAAACTGCATTATTCAAACTACATAGTGTATTGATTAAGGGTGTTTGACAATAAGGTGCTTAGGAAAATATTTGGGGCTAAGAGGGACGAAGTTATAAGAGAATGGAGAAAGTTACACAACACAGAACTGCACGCATTGTATTCTTCACCTGACATAATTAGGAACATTAAATCCAGACGTTTGAGATGGGCAGGGCATGTAGCACGGATGGGCGAATCCAGAAATGCATATAGAGTGTTAGTTGAGAGGCTGAAGGGAAAAAGACCTCTGGGGAGGCCGAGACGTAGATGGGAGGATATTAAAATGGCTTGAGGAAGGTGGGATATGATGATAGAGAATGGATTAATCTTACACAGCATAGGGACCGATGGTGGCCTTATGTGAGGGCAACAATGAACCTGCGGGTTTCTTAAAAGCTATTTGTAGGTATGTAACATACTGTGTAATTTTTAATGTTTAAAGCTAAAGGCTCATTCACAATGAAAATTAAACATAACGTAAACATTAACATAAGCACATAAACATATTCCACAAACTTAAGTAGCCAAGGCCCATTCATAATGAAAATTAAACATAACGTAAACATTGACATAAGCACATAAACATATTCCACAAACTTAAGTAGCCAAGGCCCATTCACAATGAAAATTAAACATAACGTAAACATAACACGTGTGTGGAAACAAACATACCGAATCAACAAAACTACAGAATCTATTACATAAAAATGGAGAATTGCACAATGACTGACGATGTAGCTATTCAATTTATGTTTCTAATAACTACAATGGCATCAGTATATGGCTTTCAATACTTGAAATCAAAGAAACGGAGATGTAAAATAATCAACTTTTCGTCATATGATTCCATGTTGCGCGCCTAGCTATCATCACGGCCAATAGATCAAAATATTGCCTGTAGGCAAAGCCCATGAGATGTTAAACAAAAAGTGAAAACACGCTTTCCGCTTGTGTACTGTTTCCAAATCGCATAAACATAAGCATGAAATTTAAAGGCTCATTCACAATGAAAATTAAACATAAACATAACGTAAGCATAAAACCTTGTGTCTATGTTATTTAATGAAAGCATTCACAATGAATTACATAAGCATAAACTTAATCTTAATCATAAGACGTTAACATGAAAGTTTGCAAACTCCAAACTTCCATGCTTATGTTTATGCGATTTGGAAACAGTACACAAGCGGAAAGCGTGTTTTCACTTTTTGTTTAACATCTCATGGGCTTTGCCTACAGGCAATATTTTGATCTATTGGCCGCAACATGGAATCATATGACGAAAAGTTGATTATTTTATACCAAGAGAACCCTTGTCTATACGACTAGAAACATAAAACATACAAAGATATTACATTGAAAGAGAATGTATGGAAAAAAATAGCACAGGAAATGAATTCTGAAGGTAGGTATTAGTTAAATCATTTTATAGCTAACATTATTTTATAGTTCAAAGTATTGGTGTTTCAAAATATATTAGTATGTGAATGTGGTTATAAAAGTCCCCCTGTTGTATTCTTCTCTGATTCAATGAATGAATCCACCATCGTTTTTTACATCTCCGTTTCTTTGATTTCAAGTATTGAAAGCCATATACTGATGCCATTGTAGTTATTAGAAACATAAATTGAATAGCTACATCGTCAATCATTGTGCAATTCTCCATTTTTATGTAATAGATTCTGTAGTTTTGTTGATTCGGTATGTTTGTTTCCACACACGTGTTATGTTTACGTTATGTTTAATTTTCATTGTGAATGGGCCTTGGCTACTTAAGTTTGTGGCATATGTTTATGTGCTTATGTTAATGTTTACGTTATGTTTAATTTTCATTGTGAATGGGCCTTGGCTACTTAAGTTTGTGGCATATGTTTATGTGCTTATGTTAATGTTTACGTTATGTTTAATTTTCATTGTGAATGGGCCTTTATAGTCCCTTTGCAACATCGTGTTGAATCTCGTCACAACCAAATCCCGGACTCTGTATCTTCGTTGCCCAGAGTTGAATTCTGTAACTTCGCCTGTAATGTTGAGCATTGTCGAATAATGCAAAGGTTAATTTACAGATGCTACGGAATCTGGAATGGCTTGGTGGGGGCGTGGCATGTGGTGTGACGGTGTGCATTTCCATAAACTGAGATATGGAATCCAATTGGGCAACCCCGTCAGCACGAGAGAATCTCACGCATTATGTAGGCTGCGCTTCACTGGCTCCGTTCTCACGATGCGGACACGCAAGACAACTGGGGACCGCGAAACCAAGCAGCACTGCACTAGCTTCGACTTTATAATACATAAAAGGCTTTCATATACTACAGCTGTGTTCAGCACTCCAAGAGTGGATATTGCTGTACTCGTAATTCTCCTCTTTTTGTTCAGCGGAGTAGTCCGGGATTAACGGACTAGATTCGTGCTCCGAGACGCGAGTTCGAATACCGCTTGGGTTATTTTTCTGAGGTTCTCCCCATCTGAAATCCCACAGCAAATTCTAGGACTCATCTCGTTGTATCCAATTCTACTAACGTTCCATTATACCGCGGCCGGTACAGTGTCGTTGAATCAATTAAAAATCGGACTATTTTGTACAGTCACGTATTGTCTAGTGCAGTGAGGGTAAATCCTAAGTAATGTTGTTAATTTCAGGGGGTTATTCTTTTAGATATTTCAAACAAAAAGCTAAATACAATTTTGCTCTTTTTTCTTCCTTTTCGAGATAAATATTGTTTTAGAAAACATTTCATTGCATCCTTTGGGAAAGTCATTGATTTAATTTCCAATATGCTCAGCAATTTAAGAGAGCACTGTGTTATAATACTGTATATCAGCCGTGGCGAAAATGTGATCGTGCGCCTAGCCACTGTGTAACCTGCATCGTGCATAGCACCTATGGAGGGAGGCGGACACCCGAAGGGGAAGTGAAGCAACTGTCTGACTTATTAACGGATTTTCATTTTCCTTACGTCAAGCACTTAAATATAATTTTATACAGTATAAGGTTACAAACTAATGTTTAGTACGTGTAACGAAGAAAGAAATGAATAAGAAAACATAGGACACATTATCACAACCTAAAATTAACTGTCTTCAGAATGTCTCTGCGACAAAGTTTCAAAATCAGGAATTATGTCACTTACTGCCAGTCGTAGTTGATCACGAAGGTATTTGTCTGTAGTCGTAATCTAAATTTGGTTTTTACTATTTTCATTGTTGAAAGTAATTTTTCACAAACGTAAATTGTAGCGAAAATGGCTTCAACAGAGCAAGCGAAAGAACGAAGCTTCGGATATTTATTTTTTCTCAAAGATTTGAAAAGTTCAACATTTTTCAAGTCCTTATAAATAACTTTCATTTAACATCACATTGTAAATCTGTGTGTTTAAATTGAAGATCTAACCGCATTATTCGTACATCTGCTGAAAAAGGATCGACGTACAGAGATAATAATAATAATAATAATAATAATAATAATAATAATAATAATAATAATAATAATACCTAACCTTTTAAGGTTTTATGAGTAACATGTAGTATAATGTCGTTTTATGTTATACAACCGTTTTCCTCGTAATACTTGTGAACAAATCATACATTTAATATTCTCACCATACTGGCAGCAAAAATTTGCGTCCTCCCACCCTACTTGAAACTTTCGTTTTTGTAGCGGTACATGGTTTCGAGAGAGACATTGCGACGATACGCCACTCGCAGGTCAGAGACAAATACAAATGGAACGGGGTGTGACTCCAGTGAGTGAGAGGGTGACGGTTGGGGGAGGTAGAAACCAAGAGAAATGCATAGCTATCATTGCGAGCCACAATGTGCAGAAATTTGATCCGAATAAATGTAACATTTTAAAATTATTTTTCAGAACGAAAAGTTTCGTTTGTTCGGATCACAGTTCTGCACATTTAAAGAACAGAACTAAAATTCTTTCAGTCATATATTATAATAATACATTAGTCTCTTAAATTGACTGAGCATATTGAGAATTAAATCATTGGCTTTCCCAAAATACACTATGGAACTTTTCAAATAAAACATTTTTATCTCGAAAAGAAAGCAAAACTGTATTAAACTTGTTTGCTTGAAATATCTCAAAGAATAACCCCATGAAATTATTGACATCCTTACGGTTCACTGTACTCGTATATTTCCATTACAGCAGAAAAATAGCAATAAAGAGTATAATCCTGAATTTTATGCTTAACCCTTAAATTCGCAAAGTATCCTACATGATACAACAGGTTAATAGGCTATATGCTATAATTTTAATAGAACAATAGAAAAAGAATTGGTAGGAAAATTAAAATTTCACAATACTATAATATTGTACAACATATAAAATATGGACATTGCAATAGTTGTTTTCTTTACAGTCCGACACGGTTTAATAAACTAGTGTGAGAAATGAAGCTTTGCCAATGTAAGGGTTCCTATCTTCTTCTTCTTCTTCAGCTGCAGGGATTAGGCCTATTGGCCTGTTCCGTCTTCAAGGCTTAAATGACCCGATCTGGAAGGTTAATATTGATTGCACCAATTAAAAACACCCATGCATTTAGATGAAAAATTGTTTTGTGCGAGATCGTGCGTATTTGCTTGCTTTCCGCACAAAACCAATACGCGGTAAGTGTGAAATACCACATTCAGTATTCCCAACGTAACACACATGACAATTTCCCTCTTCTTACCGCTTAAGCGCCACATTCATTTTACTGCTTTAGGCTTTTAACATATTATTTTTAGAGACGTTTAACATAGTAATAATTATAAATTGGAAACTTACCACTGCAATTTCACCTAAATTCCAATGTTAATTATTGTTTTTAAATATTTGCAAAAATTAAGTAAAGTCTACTACTCCACAAAAGTTACTGCATTTGTAATGCAAGTAACATTAAGGAAGCCGTGAAAAAAATCAACGAGATTCCAGATGCGGATGTTATTACTGCAATATGTTATATAAATAATATTGTTAAAATATTAAAATGAAAAATAAATCATTACATAACCTTACCGTTTGTTTTAAGTTCGCATTTACAGACTGGGGGAGGGGGGGAGACAGACGTATATCACGGCCTGCTGGAATATAGTAAACACAGCAAACATTTTATAGCAACAATGTTGAAGATAGATATTTTGGTATTCCAAAGTTGCCGTCATTAAACAGAAACCAACATGGAGATTTCATTGCAACTAATTAGAAATTCGTCTTTCAGGTATGTAATAAACGATCTTCGCACAAAATAATGTACGATACACGAGCGGTATATTTGTTTTCATGTTGTCGGAAATTAAAAAAGCTCAACTACGTTTCGCTTTTTCAATCTTTTCCTCGAACATGAAAACGTCAACATACCGCTCTTGTAACGCATATTACTATTATATCTCTCCTATAAAATTTATTATTATTTTTTTTTTTTTTGGTATTTTCTGTCGAGTCAAATGTATACTAACCAGACTTATATCAAGTAAAATGTTTGTTAAAATATCAAATAAGTTCTTTATATCATTTCCTTTCTGTAACATTGATCACATATGCAGTTGATGTAGTTGAGAATTGCTACATTAAATCAAATATCTTAAATTACATTCCAGTGGACACCCCTTCTGGTTAAGGTTAGCTTCGACTCCCCCTTCGTTTTATTGTAGTAGATCTATTTTCATTTTCAACTGAACCTCTTGTGCGTGCATTTTACAAACCATTACTCAATACTGACTCAGTTCGCACATCCACAGAACGTGTCATTTAAAGTCTCGGGCTCGATTCCTCCAGTGGACAGTTCTCCCATGGACCTGGTAGGGCCTGAGGAAGAGGCGCATTTGGAACTGGGTCACACGTGTCTGTGAAAGCCACGTGCACTGGGCTAGCCTCCGCTTTAACTTCCAATTATCTTGTTTTCAGAGGGTTCCATTGTGAGCGCAAATGAAGTTTCTCCACACTCAGGGGAACAAGGGCGCATATCCCGATCCTCACCTGTTTAGTTTATCTTTTTGTGTTCTTGAAATGGACACTGACCTCAATTACAAGGGAACTAAATTTCACAAAGAAATCGAGTGCTAGAAAAATTTCTTCCTTCGGGGGGGAAGCTGTGGCCCTCGAACTATGTCGTAATGCGACCCATTTTGTGTTGGATGATAAATGTGTTCTTTTCTAAAACTATTTTTCTTTAGACTGTAAACCTCAACCCGCCTTCTCCTATTCTTATTCTCTTTTTATTCGTATTTCTCAAAGAACTGGATTCTTAGCTATAAAGCAACTGTAACTTTCTCGGAATTTTGTACCAAACTTTGCATTCAGAGTTATTGTTTGGTCACGAGGTCAGTATACCGGAACGCCTCTTCTAGAGACAACATATGATAACCGTGAATGAATACTTATATATACAGGGTTAAGGCTGGTTCACAATAAACCGGGAAGGAGAACCAGAATGAAAACGAGAAGCAGAGGACGTAAATATGAACATTTTTGATTCACAATAAACCGAGAACGTAGACGACTATGCATATCGATATGCATTCAATAACGATATGTAAAGTAGATATTACGCATGCTGATGTTATTTGTCTATAATTGACCAAAGGCGTTCTCTCATGAGTACAAGGCAGCAAACATAAACACAGGTTAACCAACTTCGAAATTTCAACTGAAACATTTCATTAGGTACGGTACTATAAATATGCCCATGCATCTTTATTAGCACAAACTATTTTAAATCTACCATAACGTAAAATAATTAGAGAAGAAACATTTTGTAATAGAACAAAAATGAACACAACAGTAGTTATTGAATTGAAGCATGAATATGTAGTGTGTAATACAACTAATTCAGTAATAAAATATGATTCGCTTCCGATCGGTGTTCAAAGACGCAGCTATTGAAAGCCACGTATTCTCCTTCATTTTCTCATCTTTATACGAGGTGCGCCGCTTATCGTAAACGTGAGGATTTTCCGCAACACTCAATATTAGAATCTCATCAAATAAAACTTGCTCCATGATGCACAGCACAGAACAAAATAATGCATAGGTTATGTCACGGTCTTCTTGCTACAAAATATACGACGACAAAATAGCTTTTAGATGGCAATAGAATGAATCTAGTGGGCTGTGATCGGAAACGTGAACGCCAAAGTTGAAACTTGGCCAACTCTCCGTTCCCGATCCCGGGCTCCGGCAAGCTTTTCGTTAATTGTGAATGCTCAGATTTAAATGTACACATTTTAACAATTTTACCGTTTTCGTTTTCGTTCCGATTCTCGTTTCCTGTTTATTGTGAACCAGCCTTTAGTTAAATGTCCCGCACCACCTAAATAACTTTTGAAGCATATGGTTCAGTGACATGAAACTTGGTATGTGACGATAACCATATACTAAGAACTCAATAATGGTATTACCGAGTTTTTTCTACTTCCGGTTTAACCGGAAGTAACTCCAACTCTCTTATTTTAAATGGAACGGCCAATATATATATATATATATATATATATATATATATATATATATATATTTTAATAAAGCTCATTAAGAGTTTTTCAAAAAAGCACCGACACTCGATACTTCTGTACAAATTCAGTGTTGCTAAGTCAAGAAAACAGAAAAGTGTATCGAATATTAAAATAATAAAATACTCCTTCCTTAACAAAAACAAAACAAAGCTAGCTCACCTTCTAAATTATGTGTTCAAATTGGTAGCCCTCAGCTGCTTTACAATGTGTCACTCGATCATAGAAACCATTTAAGGAATGATTTAACCAGGCTTTAGGAATATCCTGCACCACTTCCATTTTTATTTAGCAACACTGAATTTTTACAGAAGTATCAAGTGTGGGTAATTTTTGAAAAGCTCTTAATGAGCTTTATTTAAAAATAAAAATATATATTGGGTGTTCCATGTAAAATAAGAGAGTTGGAGTTACTTCCGGTTAAACCGGAAGTAGAAAAAAACTCGGTAATACCATTATTGAGTTCTTAGTATACGGTTATCCCCACATACCAAGTTTCATGTCACTGAACCACTTGCTTCAAAAGTTTTTAGGTGGTGCGGGACTTTTAACTAACCCTATATAACTAATTATTTAAATTGAATTCAATTTAAACAAAAAAACACGTCAATTTAGATATTGAGGGGGAAGTCTGAAACCAAGCTTATTGTATTTTAGATTTCACTCCCACCCCCAGCCACCCCACTTTGAAATTTCAAATGGCTCCCCTATTTTTTTATACTTAAATATGAAAGAACGTTCAAATGTTTATACACCTCATTCATTTGTTTTCGCATTTTTGTTTTTCTATCGTCGCCAGGTAACCTGGATTGTTGTTATTGTTGATTACAGCTGAAGAGAATAAAGCTACAAAAACTTATTGAGCATTTCATGTAATAGTTGTGTTTGTGTATTAAATTATTTTAAAATGGTGTATACACTTCAAGAGAGAACATAAATCATCCTTATTGATTAAATTTAGGAAATTACACAAAATAAGCTGTGTTTTCATCCTACAATCAACTGATAATAACAAAAATACACTGCTCTTTTAAATTGACTGAGTATATTGGGAGTTAAATAAATATAATAATAATAATAATAATAATAATAATAATAATAATAATAATAATAATCCGTGGCGCTACAGCCCACGAAGGGCCAAGATCAACCAGCCGGCTGCAGGCCTTACGGCCACATGCCGAAGCAGAGGTGGACGATCATCCAACCAAAATGCAGGTATTGTGTGGTTAGCACGATGAGCCCCCCCAGCCGTTATAGCTGGTTTGCGTAACCGGATTTCGCTACCTATCGTAGCTCCCCAAGTGTATCACGATGCCGTGTGGGGACCGGTCCCATACACTGGCCGAAATTTCATGAGAAAATCTCTTCCCCCATGAGGACTCGAACCAGCGCGCATTCCGTAACGTGGGTCCGAGGCAAGATGCCTTAGATCACGACGCCACGGTGCGGAACAAACTGTAAGTAATGTCATTAATTTTAAGGGGTTATTATGTGAGATATTTCGAACAAAAAAGTGTTAATACAATTTTGTACGTTTTTTATTTTTTTTCGAGATAAACCTGTTTTAAATGAATCATTTCATAGCGTGTTTTGGGAAAGCCATTGATTTAATTCCCAATAATCTCAGTCAGTTGAAGAAAGCAGTGTGTTATGATAATAATAAATGATTGAAAGAATTTTAGTTTTGTCCTTTAAATGTGCAGAAATTTGATCCGAACAAATGTAACTTTTCTTTCTGAAAAGGAATTTTAAAGTGTTACATCTGTTCAGATAAAATTTCTGCATGTTTGAAGGATAAAATTAAAATAATTGTTCCAATAATATATCATAATACACTGCTCTTTTAAATTAACGGAGCATATTGGGAATTAAATCAATGGCTTTCCTAAAACACGCTATGAAACATTTCATATAAAACAAATTTTGTCTCGAAAAGGAAGCAAAAATGAGCAAAATTGTATTAACTTTTTTGTTTAAAATATCTCAAAGAATAACCCTCTGAAATTAATTAAAGTACTTACGGTTCACCTTATAGGCCCTATATTATAAACTATAAATTTACATTTCCCTTAGCATACAATTCATTTTATTATAGACCTCAATGATACAGGAACCTTGGAAGACCGGTCAGAAGATGAATAGAACATTCATTGTGATCTGGAATCGGACTAGGTTGTATGGGTCTGAACCTTGCAATATTCTCAGTGATATTTAGAGAATGTTTCAGGGATGATGGGGAAGGGCATATGTTTCAATTCGAGATAAGGAACCCTGGTCCGGAAATGACCGAGTAGAAAGTTACAAGCAGAAATAGTTATGTGGAAATGAAATAATTTTATTCCTCTGTACACCTTATTTATGAGTATTTATCCGTACATCTTACACATACTGTATTCATCTGACGTTGTTTACGTTGTCTACTTACAGTATTCCATTCAGTGCGCTGTCTGAGGGATGGGGACAGGAAACTACACTAAAGCAATGCAGATAGCGTAATGTGTAACGGACATGGTCGGTCCTGATATGCACGTCTGTAGACAGCAGTGTATGTGTACAAGTTGCAGTGTCCAGTCGATCAGTCCTAGTGAAATGGAGGAGTACACGAGAGTGGAATATGCAGACATGATTTTCGAATACGGATGAGCCAATGGGAACAGTAGACAAGCTCACAGATTGTATCGGGGCAAGTACCCACGTAGGAGACATCCGACCCATGCCATCTTTCCACGACTGTTCCAAAGTTAAGGGAAGGAGAGCACGTGGTGCCAAATTACAATTCCATTTCCACACAACTATTTTTGCTTATAGCTTTCCATTCAGTCATTTCCGGACCAGGGTCAAATTTATACATTGCCCTTCCCCATCATCCCTGGAAGTTTGTAATACTAGCCCGGAAACACCCTGTATATGTAGATTAATGCGCGACAGGACGTGGACATTTGTGTTGTCTTCATGCGAATTTTTCAGGTGTGTCGAAATGATTTGTCTCCTTTTTGCGCCTCCTATTTGGTACGAGAAAAAAATGACGTGGCAATTTTGTACAGCGTATAGAGTGCTATAATGTAAAGCTGGAATCATTTCATCTTTGCGTTGCTGGATGTCCTACAACTGATGGTAGAGACCGGGAATATGCCTTCAGCCGGTTGCTAAGATACGGAGCGTTTCAGGGATCTGGCCTTTATACGTGTCCGTAATTTATCCCGTGATTATCAACTCTTTGCAGTGTAACTGTGAAGATGCGTATTTCTGATTAGTCATCGCTACTGGTTACCATGATGTAATTCGGACTGAGGATTGTGATGTATTTCTGAGGGTGAATAAATTCTTTGCGTGCCTTGGGAAATACAACAGGGAGAAACGTGTCATAGACTTGCGGTATGTGGATGAACTTTATCATTGAGATGAGAGAGCCCGAGACAAAAGTTATTGGTGATTTATATCGTCTCTGTTGAAATTCCCATGTAAAGATAGTGCAATGGACTCATAAAATTGCACAAGTACACTTGGATTTAATGTATGACGACTTCCAGGTGTTCATCGATCCCTTTTAGAACTGAGTATTTTTTTTAACGGATTAGGTTTTTTTTTGTTTACAAATTATGAAAATCCGTTAACATTATATTTACTTACTTACTTACGGAACCCGGAGGTTCATTGCCGCCCTCACATAAGCCCGCCATAGGTCCCTAACCTGAGCAAGATTAATCCAGTATCTACCATCATATCCCACCTCCCTCAAATCCAATTTAATTTTATCTTCCCACCTACGTCTCGGCCTCCCCAAAGGTCTTTTTCCCTCCGGCGTCCCAACTAACACTCCATATGCATTTCTGGATTCCCCCATACCTGCTACATGTCCTGCCCATCTCAAACGTCTGGATTTTATGTTCCTAATTATGTCAAGTGAAGTATACAATGCGTGCAGCTCTGCGTTGTGTAACTTTCTCCATTCTCCTGTAACTTCATCCCTCTTAGCCCAAAATATTTTTCTGAGAACCTTATTCTCAAACACCCTTAATCTCTGTTCCTCTCTCAAAGTGAGAGTCCAAGTTTCACAACCATACAGAACAACCGGTAATATTACTGTTTTATAAATTCTAACTTTCAGACTTTTTGACAGAAGACTAGATGACAAAAGCTTCTCAACCGAATAATAACAGGCATTTCCCATATTTAGTCTGCGTTTAATTTTCTCCCGAGTATCATTTATATTTGTTACTGTTGCTCCAAGATATTTGAATTTTTCCACGTCTTCGAAGGATAAATCTCCAATTATTACATTTATTTAAATAAGAATATTCTAGACACATTTAGGAAACAAACTCATAGTAGGTTACTAAAATATTCATAATATTATGTGGACTTTAAAAAATTCATTTTATGCAAACAAACAAACAAACTTGTTATGTCGCTATAATATGTCGTGCACATTTAGTTACCTAGCAACTAGTATTCAATGACGTCATCATCGCCTTTACAACACAATTTTATACAACGTACCTATAAGAAAAAACTTCAAAACAAAATAACATTGTCTTAGAAACGGTTACTTAGCAACCATGCAATATATTACGTCATATTCAGTACTCATGTTTCTACTACGTCATAACATTACATGTTGTAAATTTGTAATAGTTTTTTTACATATGTAATGCTACAATAGCATAAAACGTTGTATGTAACACGTGTATAATCTTCATTATAAACACTCGTTGAAATTAGAGCACTTGCTTACGTTCACGCGCTGAATATTCACTGGTGCCATAATTACCAACATTATACACTTACTTACTTATGGCTTTTAAGAAACCCGGAGGTTTATTGCCCCCCTCACATAAGCCCTTCATCGATCCCTATCCTGAGCTCATTTTAAGCGTTTATTTCGTAGACGAAGTGTTTCCAGGTAGGTGGATCGGTCGCACAGGCCCAATCCGTTAGCCTCCGCGATCACCTGATTTGATTCCCCTCGACTGCTTTTTCTAGGAATTCATCAAGGATCGTATCTATGCCAATAAGGCGCGCACTATTCCAATTAGTGGAACGATTTGAACACACGATACAAATGGTTACGCTTGACATGCTCACCACAGTCCATGAAAAGTTGATACGTCACTTACATTTGTGCATTCAGCAGAACGGAAGACATTTTGAAAATTGTACACAATAATTTGTCAGCAATTGGAACTGTTTTTACATTTATGTGTTTTAATAAAGGTTTAAAACACTAACCATTCTTTCGTTTAAGGGGTTAGGTACAGCTTACAGTAGTAAAATTTTGGAAATATTCAACTTTTTTTTCTCTCTATTACTGTATCTTGTACAATAATGAAAATCAGTACGTGTAAAACAATGTGCTTCTGCTATATGAAAAAAAATATATATATATTTTCCCGAATTAAAAAAAATATTTACATGTTTTTTTTTTTTTTTCAGTTGACTGTTCAGTGCTGAAGCCTTTGTCACATAATTAAAAAACTATCCAACATTCTGTGATGAAATTTTTTGTGTGTAATTGTGCATGTCATATCTACAATATGATGCAAGATCACTTCTCTATCTTTGACAGATTGTTGGATAAAAAATAAATTCATTTTAAAAATTGTAAAATATCAGTATTTTCTTCTAACACAAAATTAAAAATATATATATATATATATATATATATATTATTTATTAAGGAATGTAGTTGAAAGAGCATGATATTGTAAACATGAGTTTCAGAAATCAAATGAAAGAGAGAGAACGTGAAAAAGTTAACAAGTTTATGATTTATGAGGGAAACGCTTCATCACTGCACAGTCAACTACCACCATTATGTAAACATTTTTTTTAAATCGTAAAAATATTTTTTTCACATAGCAGAAGGATAGTGTTTTACACATACCAATTTTCATTATTGTACAAGATACAGAAATGGAGGAAAAAAATGTTGAATATTTCCAAACATTTTACTGCTGTTAGCTGTACCTAACCCCTAAGTAGCTCTGGCGACAAGGGGAGGGGGTGTTTGTTTTCAAATGGTCTGTACGGCACCGCAATGGTTTTTTCTGGTGAGGATGAACATCGTTTAAAAAAGTTGTCCAAAGTAGTTAATTTTTCGATAGAATCGTTATTTATGAAAGATCCTGTATAATGCAATTTTATGTAAGTGCTGAATTTATTGTTTCTATTGTAATAACTGCTAAGAAAATTTCTTTTGCAAACAGATAATTTGAATACTTTGATGAAGAAAATATAGGGGCATGAAATGGTGAATAATTCCGTATGTAAATTTTTCTACTTTTTGGCTAACAAGCAAACGTTCTGATGGGGGCAGATAAAAAAGTTATTTTTTTTCTTCCACCATGTTAATAATGTCAAAAGAAGTGGTTATACAAGTTTTGGCCACTCGACTGCAATTACGAGGCCGTCCAGAAAGTGATTTTCCCTGGGACAGTTTATAAAAAAAGCACAATTGCATAGAAACATTTATTAAAACAGATAACAGCAATTGTTGCGCTATTTGTCAACATATCCCCCACTGGAATTGAGACATTTGTCATACCATGGGATCAATTTTTGTGTCGTAGAAGTCAGCCGCCTCAGATCGGAACCAGCGTTTGACTGCGTCTGCACCTCTCTCTGTCGATCCCATGACATGAGAAATGTTTCAATTCCGATGAAAAATATGTTGAAAAATAGCTCAACAATTGCTGTGTCCGTTCCAATAAATTTGTCCAATGAAAATGTGTTTTTTTTTTTCTGTTAGAGGCCCCTGGCGAACTTATTTTTTTACGGCCCTCGTAATTGCGGTCGAGTGGCCAAAATTTGTACAGGGACATAGTTTTATTTTTACTTCAATTTTTATTGTACCTGAGTTTTTTAATGTACTTCACTCCCACTCCTACTACAGAACCAAGGCCGCATATAGTAAGTAGTACGTTCCAGAAATATGTTCGCGTTTTCCAGTGACGAAAGAGCTTTCAATATTGAATCGTATTTTCACACAGGTACTGTCATCCTTTTGCCTACATCGCATCCCGGTTTCCCCTACCTGCTTCTGCACACCCCTCTGTAAAAACTGGGCTGTCTTAGCTCTTTTCTGAAAACATTAATTTCTGTTAGGAATTGGACGTTTACGTAATATTATACAACTGTTTAAAATAACTTAAATAAAAGGGCCTCTTTAAGTAATGAACTGTCATGTGATTTCCCCCCTTTCTACGATCCTGCGGCATAACTACTTGGACGGACAGTAGGTAGCATGTCTGAGTAATTTTATCTGTGCGGGTCGGGCAGAAGTGAAGATTGAATTTACAGTACGTTAGATACTCTTTTATAGAGTAGGTATAGAATTATTTCAACATGAGTTATTAGTACGAAGAACGAAACTGGTAATTGGAATTAGATGCAGTAGTCTATAGTGCGATAATATGCACAAAAGAACTGAAGCCTGTATCGAAATGAACGGCCACCATTTTCAAAAATGTGTTTAAATATCCATATTATGATTTTTTTTCAATTTAACTTCATTCTCTATATTGTATGCTAATGTGCTGTAGACAGTATAATATACACTGCAGAATGAATACGTTGGCATGGGTAACTCAGTTCGTGAGTAAAAACACTTATTCTTAATACAGTACTGCATTTTTCATTAAACAAAAACCTAATGCAAATTATCAAATTCAAAATGGCGATATTTCCTAGTTTACGTAAATGGATGAACTACTTTTCTTCCCTCCTATACCTAGTAAATTGATTTGTTTGTGTTTTACGCCAGTATCATCGAACTACAGTCGTGGAAGGGGTACCAAACGGTGTTTCCGGTTCTCTAAAGGTATAGCCAGGTTAATATTAAAAATGTTAGTAAAAATAAAATGATGTCCCTGTATAAGCACTTCTTTTGACATTATTAACATTGTGGAAGAAAAAAATGTAACTTTTTTATCTGCCCCCATCAGAACGTTTGCTTGTAAGAAGGTAGGGATTTTCCCTACTACAGTACTTGCAAAATTCATCTGGCATTTCTCTAGTAATAAATCTCTCTAGTTTGTAGTTGTAACATGAAACTAGTTTGCATTGTACGCAAAGTGTATTGTAAGTGGCTTTCTATTGACGTCAGAAATCTCCTGAAAACGAAAATAGTAACACATTATCGTAAGAGTGAGACAGTGGCGTATTATCTGAGCCGACACGAACGTTTCCAGTTGTTTGCATGCCGATAGCTGTAGTCGGATAACAAGTCCTCGATAACGGCCCTTTTGCCCGCCGCGGTGTCTTACATGTGAGTAAAATGTTATATGCAAACACGTGGCAGAGCGAGTAATGGCGGAAGATTTCGATTCCTTTTTCCACGGCCTCCACGATATCCAGTTCTCTCAGAAATTGAAACCACTTCCAATTTGAGGGGTCTTATAATTTTGAGCAAGGGATCTTCACTGTCCCAGAGAAGTTTCTAAGGGTTCTGTGGAGACATGGCATAGACCAACCACGTTGTCACTGAATGCTTCTGTTTAGCACTGCGATAACGCCCGGCTATCTATAACGTTGAGTTTCTTCGTGCAAGACTATCTATCTAGAACATCGCCAGAAATAAGACCGTGTGTAGACAGTTAAATTGTTCCATCTTGACACTTTTTTTTTTTTGCAAAAAATTTCTAATACTTACTTAGTTACTGGCTTTTAAGAAACCCGGAGGTTCATTGCCGCCCTCACATAAGCCCGCCATTGGTCCCTATTCTGAGCAAAATTAATCCAGTCTCTACCATCACATCCCACCTCCCTCAAATCCAATTGAGTTTTCGTAACAAGCTGTTTTTTACGGTGATGGGTTGTTAGCCCTTCGCCCAACCCCCAAGCTGGAGGACCACCCCTTATCGGCTGTCCGCGAATGCTTATTCAATATATCACAGCTACCCTCCATATTTGGAGGCCGTCTCCTCTATCCGCAACCTGAGGACGCGCCATGCCGTGGTGATAGGGACCCACAATACTTGGCCTGTTGTGGAGTATACTATACATAATTTTCTTTTAATTTTTTTGAAGTGTCTTGGATACTATTGAAAATTTTGAAAAATTAAATTTGATAAAAATGAAGAGTATGACTTTTGCAACATTTCTATACCAGAATTATAAATTAGAATTTAAAATTTGGGGGCACCAAGACTCAAAATTACCCCAAAATTTGATTTTCTATGAAGACTTGATTTGGGATTTTTGGAACTCCAGAATGGTTATGTGACAGATTTTTTTTTTTTTTCAGTTAAAAAAAAATATAAATTCGGAACTGAAGAAGTTAAGTATCTGTGCGACAAAACGTTTTTTCTAAGGCTGTACTTAATGAAGATTTCTTCGTAATTCATAGTAAAACGGAACCCCTTTCCTCGTATTTCGCTATTAATTTTTTATGTCGGAGTTAAATCTATGTTAGATAGTTTGAAGGCCGGTTTTGGAATACAGTGTGTGTGTGTGTGTGTGTGTGTGTTTTTGTCTAATGCCTACCCACTTCACTTTACGTGATTCGGGTTCCGCATACTGCGGATAGATAGCAGAACTGTGACCTATTTTCAAATTGCACACCACTTCGACGGGCCACGTAATGCATGATCTGAAGAATTATGTCATGTACTAGGGTGAGTGTATGTGTAAGTGTAGTGTAGGGAATGGGTGAGAATGATGAAGGTGAGGAAGGGGGAAAGAGAAACCCGATGCCGGCACGTAGCCTACTCCTGTCGAATAGCACCAAGGGGACCGCCAGGTTTAACGTTCCCATCCGACGGACGAATCACTATCAACAGGGATATATGCCTTCTCTTCATATGCACTGCGGAGAGATTTGGGATTTAACCCAGGCATGTTGGTGCACACTCTAGTGATTAGTAGTTATGCACCGCCATCTCTCCTAGTCCCGAGGTAGAAATTTTACAAGAAAATTTCTGACCCCGCCGGGAATCTAACCCGGGCCGGCTAGTCTGGAGGCAGACACTACCACCATGGATAAATATATAATAGGATGCGAAACTGCGTTCAGCACCATCTTGCGGCGGGGGGCTGAAATAAGATCATCAGCGCCCAATGTCGTAGGTGGTTAACATTAGAAGTACGTGTTGGGTATATTTCCCAGAGTTCTCTATTTATCCGTTCGAGATATTGCTCAAAGAGAGAAGATGGCAGACAGAAACTTGCTAATAAGTGAACATAAAGTGATACTACGTGTATATAAACAGTGTATGTTAAACAGTGATGTTTATGGACGTTGTAAAAATAGTGTTGTTGAATGTATTGTAAAGTAATAGTAATATAATAAATTGAACTATCTAAGTAGTTCTTGCAGACTTTTCCATTGCGCTGTACAATAAATGCCCAAAGAATACAATCCCAATTATCTAACCTTTTGCTTTATTTGTTTGTCTATCTGGTTATATTTTAATTGAGTAGTGTAAAATAGATCGTCTCTTTTATCTTCCTGTTGGCTCCGGTAAGAATTTTCAGTAGAAGATGCTGTGAGGAATAAAAATGTAAATGTTTTATTTTAAATTGGGTTAGTTGAGAATATCGATGAGAGTGGGAGGGAATACTTTCTGCGCAGTTTAACATTTTCGTCACCAGGTGCGCTGCTAAATGCTTGGAGTAATTAGTTACTCTTTTCGCTACTTGGTGCGCTGCTAGATGTAATAACGCCCCTCCTCCCAACAGGTGGCAGCAAGATCTTTTTCTACAACACCGCCTCTAGTATGTGTTACGGGAAACTCAGTAAGTTTCGCATCCTATTATATATTCATCCATGCTACCACAGAGCTAACGTGACGGACTTTTGGAAATACAAAAATTTATAGATTTAAGTTATCTGCAACCATCTATAAACCACACGGCGAACCATCACTTTACCATCTGCAACGACAACTTGACAGTGACAATCGTTTGTAACAACGCAGTTTATCGGGCCCCCTGGATGACGTTGTAAGCAAGTTCTATTGTATATCCTTCCCCCTCTCCAGTTGCATTCTGTGTTAATCTGCGAAATCTCAGAAAACTGTTTTACATGTAATTACTAGTAGGATTGATTGCATATCATTTTATATTCAGACCCAGTGCACTGGATACCAAGCAATATCATTGTTTGAATTGAGTAATGTTAAATAGGTACGCTTTTGATGGACAGAATACATACTGTAGCACGTGCAAGAGAAACTGTAGACACTTAAATAGTCATGATTGCGAAACCAGGCTGGGAATGTCCTTGCGTTCTGTGTGGGGGGAGGGGGGGAAACAATATTAATTTGATTCCAGAAAGATGGCCATGAGCAGGTAGAATGCAGTACCAGCAGTTTGCAGCGTATTGTGAAATGAGAACTATCGAATATATTGGGTCACTAGTATCATCACATCACAGATAAGAGTAACTGTCACACACACGTACCGGATATCACAAATGCAATTAATAAGGAGTAACGGGCGTCTTGCGTTGATATCATCACGACAAATCGGCCTAACATCACAGTTTGACCAACTGTGCAGTGTAGGAAGAATTTCAGACAATCCCTATTATGTCTGTACAGGTTATACAATAACGGTCTTACTAATAAAAACTCTATATACAGACGTTTAACTGTCTTATACTTATACAATGAGTAGCTCGTTTATAAGTCGTGTGTAAATTCCTTACTAATAATCACTACATATGTCGTGTATAACAGTATAACTGTTACACAGCTACGTCATAGTTTCGTCATTACTTCGTTACGAAAGGTAATAGAATATCTGAGGTTCTCTATTGCATCCGGTAGAGCGCTCTAGTGTGGCGTGTTAAGTATCGATAGTACAACAGGCTCTAATCGATTACCACGCTATATTTTGGTCAAAGAGTACAAGCTACAGTAATATTATTCTAATTATTCTGTGCTCTTTGGTTTGTTCTTCTTTGGTTACTAGGCAACCATCATCATAAAATGACAGTCGATACGAACAGCTGTTAGAGGGGCGGCCATTTTTTCTCACTATACAACGCTTAAACAAGGGGTTTCGTGTATATAACCACTGCAAAGCAATTCCCATTGTATAGTTACAGGCTGTTTATACGTCCATCGCTTCTGCATGGTTTATTAGTAAAGTTTTCTGTCTCAACTTTGCATAAGTCTCGTATAAAAACTATACACAGTTTATTAGTAAGACTGTATGTATGGAATATTGGTAGTAACTTTATAATGTGAATGTTTTTTTAAAATCGTTAAATGTTATATTTATTATATGCATATTGCTGAATATTTTGCACATAATTTATAAAATTTATATCCTCATGTATATATTGTATGTATGTATGTATGTATGTATGTATGTATGTATGTATGTATTCACACTGCAAATGGGTATATACCCGGTGGCAGGGTAACTAATTGTACTCAATAATGACAATTAATAATAAACACAATTAATAATAATACTAATAATAATAATAACAACAACAATGGTATAATAAAATTAGCAAGGACCATCCTAAATTAAATGAAGCACGATCATTTAAAATAACATTTAAAGTAAATCCAATTTGTATCTTAACACTAAGTTCGAACTAAGACCCACGAGTATGATATATTCATACCTGCACAACTACCTTTCAGCACTATACTCATTTCTCTGACAACTCACTCACTGCAATGGAACTGCGACACTTTTCACTGATACTATCCTGATTTCAAGAACACTTCAAAAACATTTCACTGTTCAAATACTTTGCACTGCCACTATAAACTATAAAACTTCACTGACAGAAACACACTTCACTTACACAACATACTTCACTGACACAACACACTTCACTGACACAACACACTCTTACTCTTCACTGATACAACATCTCAAATAACAAAATATCAATTACACCCTTTAAATAGTGTGTATAATATAATGCCGGTAATTAAAATGCGGTCATTTTGGTCCAGAGAGCAATCATTTGGTGCAATGACAATTCCTTTAACATGTTCTTAATTATTATTACATGCAACCATAGTTTAATGAAGATTGACATAATTATCATTTAGTTTTAATGTGTATACTTTATATTACTTGCTATATGTTTCAGAAGTTACTGTAATAACATCATAGCATTATGTCCATCTAGAGAATCTACACTTTCCAATGGTGAAATAATAATTAAACAATTAATAATTAGCTTCCGATATTACTTCATACAAACACAGAAACATTCTCTGTAGGCTATGTTTAATAGCTTTCGATTGTTGTTTTCCAAGGCCCCTTATAGACGAAGTCATTTGTTTTTATTTCAGTACAGCGCCTTAAATGGCGTTGTTATTGTAATTTTAAAACTCATTTATCTCATTAAATATGTCCTAGCAAAAAATTTTGTATAGAATAAAACTTATCGGATTTTATTTTTAAAGAAGCTTTTGTTATGTAACATTTTTCATGAAAATTAATAATAAGGGAGATATTTCGATTTATTTAATTCAAGCCCCCTTATAACCTCCGTTTTAAATAAAGTCTTTTGAATGCCATATAGCCTAAAATCTAAGTTACAACGAACTTAATTTATATTCCAATTTTCATATACATCGGTTCAGCCATTATCGCGTGAAAAGGTAACAAACATCCAGACACACAGACAGACATACAAACAAACATTTCAAAAAAGCGATTTTCGGTTTCAGGATGGTTTATTTTACATGTTAACACCAATTATTTTTGGAAAATCGAAAATTACTAGAAAAATTTTGGCTACAGATTTATTATTAGTATAGATTAATAATGAAAAATCTTCTCAGCTTAGACCTACATACAAATAATAATATGGTTGCTATAGCTACATCGACATTGGCAGTCGTAGTTCTGCTGTTATTTCGTGTTGTTAGCACAAAGCGTAAAGGTGGAAGCTATGAATAACATGTCCTTCGGACCTGTTGTATAATTTTTGTTGGAAAACTGTGCCTCGATTCCGATTTTTGATAGTTTGGGGTACGCCCTCTTCCCCCTCCGTACATGCCAGTTCCTTATCGTCCGAGCTAAGAGGTCCTCCTTGGCCTACAGAGCTCACGACCTACTCGCGAAAACGGGGTCATCTAAATGTTCGGAGCCGAGGAGTCATTTTGCAAGAGAGTTATAAATTCCTGCGGGCAGGTGCGATGGATACCGCAGAGCGGTGCCAAACCTGGACGAATTGGATGTTTTCTGATATCACCCACGTTTTGCAATGCTTGAGATGTCTTATTGCTTAATCCACTCTGGAGGTCTTTGTAAACTATGCTCATGCCGTACAACTCAAAGCTTTGAAACATTGTTTTTTTTTTACTACAGTACCTATCAGCAAAATTTGATGCGTACCTCAGTAGTAGGGTGAGTTGGGGGAGGGGAAACAGGGTGGGAAAGGAAACGTTTTGAATCAGCTCTGTTAACTTCGAGGCCATCTAGCGTCGATAGACTTTGTGACAACTAAATGATTCCCAGCATTCGCCATGGGATTGTGTGATATTCGTCTTACAGTTGAAAAGAGCCTAAGCAATTTATCAGCCTGAACTGGATTCGACCCCACGGCCAGGCTACACCGGTGGCTAGAAAGGTTAAAGGAAGCTAAAATGATATAACATTTGGATGCATTCATAAATATTAATAGAATTAATTATAATCAATTTTAATGCATATTGTTCTCCCCCTTCCCCTAAAGTAACGCATATTTTCAATTAAAATTTAATGTGGGGGATTTCGGACAAAAAACTCGGACAAGTGTAACCTTGTATTTGGAAAGAAATATTTTATGGAACAAAATATTTTTGCGACTAATGTTATGACGTCAACGGAAACAGTAGATAATTAATCGATAATTAGGTATGCCTTAATTTTCTGGAGAAATGGTAGCAAAATTGGGAGTGTCTTGATTTTGCATAAGAAAGCCATTAGAATTCTATGTCAATCAAACTATCTTGAACATTGTCGATCTTAATTTTCTGGGGAAATGGTAGCAAAATTGGGAGTGTCTTGATTTTGCATAAGAAAGCCATTAGAATTCCATGTTAATCAAACTATCTTGAACATTGTCGACCTTAATTTTCTGGGGAAATGGTAGCAAAATTGAGTGTGTCTTGATTTTGCATAAGAAAGCCATTAGAATTCTATGTCAATCAAACTATCTTGAACATTGTTTACCTTAATTTTCTGGGGAAATGGTAGCAAAATTGGGAGTGTCTTGATTTTGCATAAGAAAGCCATTAGAATTCTATGTCAGTCAAACTATCTTGAACATTGTCGACCTTAAATTTCTGGGGAAATGGTAGCCAAATTGGGAGTGTCTTGATTTTGCATAAGAAAGCCATTAGAATTCTATGTCAATCAAACTATCTTGAACATTGTCGACCTTAATTTTCTGGGGAAATGGTAGCAAAATTGGGAGTGTCTTGATTGTGCATAAGAAAGCCATTAGAATTCTATGTCAATCAAAACTATCTTGAACATTGTTTACCTTAATTTTCTGAGGAAATGGTAGCAAAATTGGGAGTGTCTTGATTTTGCATAAGAAAGCCATTAGAATTCTATGTCAGTCAAACTATCTTGAACATTGTCGACCTTAATTTTCTGGGGAAATGGTAGCAAAATTGGGAGTGTCTTGATTTTGCATAAGAAAGCCATTAGAATTCTATGTCAATCAAACTATCTTGAACATTGTCGACCTCTTTTCAAACAATCACAGATATTAACTGTCATAAACATATATATATATATATATATATATATATATATATATATACGACCTAGTCCTTTACACTCGACAAAATATAGACAATTACCCATTAATAGCCAATATACATGATCATGAAATTAGGAATAGTGAACAAATTAATATTCCATACGGTACTGTAGATTACATAAAACTAGTACAAATTTTTGTGTCATGTGGATGAAATTATATAATAAGCTTCCCAGTCAATGTTATAAGTTACAAACCAATAGTTTCAAAGCTAGATTTTATAATTGGCTTTTAATTAATCCTTTCTACTCTGTAGATGAGTTTCTTAACATAAATTCATACGAAATTGTTTTTTAATAAATAAAGTTATTTACATTAGTTACAATTATTACATAAGAGTGAAGTGTTTTCATTAATTTTAGAGTTTCAAAATGTTTTGTGTTTTCATTCTAATTACAGTTTTCAATTATATGTTTATTTTCAAATTATGTTTTTTTTTTTTTTTTTGTGACGAAGCCTATCACTGTATGTTTAATGGCTTAATAAATTGAATTGAATTATTTTTAAATGACATCCTATAGTTTTTTAATATTATTTTGAAAGGGCATAATATGCATAATATTTTTTTTATATCACTACACCTTTTCCAGATGTATTTCAGAAATTATGATTTGTATTTCAGATCAATCAATTGTATTTCAGAAATCATCATTTGTATATCAGATTCGTCAATTGTATTTCAGAAAACATCATTTGTATATCAGATTCGTCAATTGTATTTCAAAAAGCATAATTTGTATTTCAGAGAGTGTCATTTGTATTTTATTTTCTTTCTTTTTATTTCATTTATTATATTCCATAGATCTTAGATTAGCAATGAAGCTTTAAGATGTGGAACAAGTCAAAATTTTACAAGATTACAATTACAATTTTTATTTTTTTAACAATTTTTACAAATTTGCCATTTTTTTTACAATTTTCTACAATTTTTTACAGTTTTTTTATAATTTTTTGACGAGATGTTGTGAGATGAGGTGAGGCCGAGGATTCGCCAAAAGATTACCTGACATTTTCCTTATGATTGGGGGAAATCTCGGAAAAAAAGCCAAAGCGGGTGAAATGAAGTGAGGCCGAGGACACGCCATAGACCATCCGGCTTCAGTCTCACGGCTGGGGAAAACCTCGGAAGAAACCATTCAATGAGACCAAAGGGGCATCCAACCCAAGCCCGAACGCAGCTCCGGATCAGCAGGCCAGAGAGTCTGCCGACTGAGCTACATCGGTGGCTCTACTAAAAATATCCAATACATAGCCAATCAGATTATTAAATTTACAAACGCAAACGATCATTCATCAGTTGAGCTAGGCTATAAAATATGATACATAGCAAGTAAGTTAATTCAATTTAAAAGCATAAACAATTCAATCACTTGAGTTATACAGACACTGATAATACATACCATGCAAATTACTTCAAATTACTAGCATAAACAGTTCATCAGCCAAACTATACAAACATATGCAATACAAAGTAAACAGATTAATTCAATTTACAAGCATACTTTCGTTAAGCTATACAAATTTGTACAATTCATATCAAGCTGATTAATTCAATTTATGGTCATGAAAATTCATCAGTTGAGCTATACAGTCTACTATTCAGTTTACAGCATATAGAATTAATCAATTGAGCTATGTAGACTACTATCGTCAATTGTATTTCAGATAATTGAATCATATATTTTTGTTGTCATGGAAACTGTATAATTGTGTATCATGAGTTTGCAATAACGAGTTTATTAGGCTTCATTTTGTCTTTGACTTCCCTGTATTTTACTATTTATTTTATCAATATATACCAGCGATGTCAGACAGGGACTAAACGGAGCGGAGCGCTCCGCTAGACTGGTTGCTTGCTCCGATGTTTCCACAGACATAAGCAAGTTCAAGCTCCGATCTAGCTCCACAACCGGTATTGGAGCTTACAACTCTGACACTACTGATATATACCAATGAAAAACAGTGAATTACAAACTACTGTATGTGTATTGTAATTTTTAAAGTAAGGTACTTACAGTATTTCAAAAGAATTATTCATAATCCTATGAATGTTAGAATTCTGAATATAGCAAATTGTTGGCTCGTGCTATTCTGAAATACAATTGATAACTTCTGAAATACAAATAATTAATCTGAAATACAAATGATGCTTTCTGAAATAAATTTACGAATCTGAAACAATTAACGGGTTCTGAAATACAATTGACGAATCTGAAATATACGCTTTCTGAAATACAATTGATTAATCTGAAATACAAATGACGCTTTCTGGAATTAAATTGACTAGTTCTGAAATACATGTGGAAAAGGTGTATACAGTAGTTCATTTGTTTTTACAGACGCACTGTAGTTATGGTTACAGTGGTACGACTGTTATTGGTAATAATGTGCAATTCCTATATAAAAAAATTAGAAAGATTACTTACTTACTGGCTTTTAAGCAACCCGGAGGTTCATTGCCGCCCTCACATAAGCCCGTCATTGGTCCCTATCCTGAGCAAGATTAATCCAGTCTCTACCATATCCCACCTCCCTCAAATCCATTTTAATATTATCTTCCCACCTACGTCTCGGCCTCCCTGAAGGTCTTTTTCCCCTCAGGCCTCCCATCTAACACTCTATATGCATTTCTGGATTCGCCCATACGTGCTACATGTCCTGCCCATCTCAAACGTCTGGATTTTATGTTCCTAATTATGTCAGGTGAAGTATACAATGCGTGCAGCTCTGCGTTGTGTAACTTTCTCCATTCTCCTGTAACTTCATCCCTCTTAGCCCCAAATATTTTCCTAAGAACCTTATTCTCTAACACTCTCAATCTCTGTTCCTCTCTCAAAGTGAGAGTCCAAGTTTCACAACCATACAGAACAACCGGTAATATAACTGTTTTATAAATTCTAACTTTCAGATTTTTTGACAGAAGACTAGATGACAAAAGCTCTGCAATTAAAAAATCGTAATGAAAAGGAAGTTATGTTGATTCTTTACGACCAAAACCGCATGCAAAAGTGGACCCGTTTTCTCAATCATAAATTGTCTTTTTTGGTGATTTGTTGCGAGTGCTATTATGGTTAATAATATTATTACACAATAATTTATTAACATAATAAATGCGAACAACATTTGCCCAATAATTACATGGAGTTGACAAACCCAAGTTTGGGGCCGCATTTGTTCAATTTCCAAGATTAGATTGGAGCCACCAATTTGGATCAGGGAGTGAGTTCGTACTCTGAGACCTCTCTCTGGCATGGCTTCGAAACTCGCTTGGATTTGCCACCTGATCGGGATTTTTCCGAGATTTTCTATAACTGTAAGGTGAAAGATGTCAGGTGTCTGTATTACCAATTCTCGAAATGTCGCCAGAATTATTTCTCACTGTCAGCAATTTCATCGACGCTAGATAACGTCGCAGTCGATCTAGCGTCATTAAACAACCGACTTTAAAATATAATTGTTCGGGTCCCTGCCCAGTATTCCCCATGAAATTAGGACTTCATACTGTTATCATAGACAAAGAAACTGCGTATATATGTAATGAAGGTACTGACTGCAAACGTAAATTCTCTCTCTTAGCGTTTGAGGTGATTTAATTAACTTCGCTTTTTAGACATCTCTGATTGTGGACCTCGCAGTTGGACAATATCACCGGCATAAAGGTCATCACCTGTGCGTGTTCTCACGGCCCCTATTTACCAGTTTCCTTTCCATAACACGAGTCTATTGTCTTGCATTAACATCACTGTTGTGGGAACGGTGACGTAACGTGTTTTCTAAGAGGTAGGGCTCCACTGTTTAACACTCTCGTAAAATCTTAGATCAACTCAATAACTTCTGACCACAGTGTGATAATATTTTTTTTTGCCTTCAAATTAAAGCTTGATAATTAAACGGATTTTAAAGTCGTTAAAATGTAATTTTAGTTGCCTAAAATAGGCTTAAAAGTGTAGGAATTAGTCTCTAAAGAATTTAAAATAGGATTTAACAAAAAATAATGTTTTCTTTAAAAACATGTTCCAAATCATCAGGAATTCACTTGTAGAATTTAATAATTTTAAATGCTTATACACCGTTACCACCACTACTACTACTAAAAGTACAAGAACAACAAATATCTAACTAGTTATACATAAAACTAAACAACTAAATGTGAAAAATAAGTTTTAATAGTACATTATGCAACGAGCCTATAATGATAGTAATTAAGACGCGAATATGTTCATGAAACGAGCGCAAGCGAGTTTCATAATTTTCATACGAGCGTCTTAATTACCATTATAGGCAAGTTTCATACGACTTTTTATGCTCGACCATATTTCTAACTTGATATTATTCATAAGTATTCACTTTATTCGTATCTGACTGGAGAGCGGAACTGACCTTGTGCAATATCTCGTAAATTGTGAGATGTGCGCAGACGCGAAAGTATTGATTTTTTCCGAGAAACCAATGTCATTGACATTGATATAATCTACAGAGTAAAATAAACATTAATCTTGATATAACCTTGAAATTGATTTAGACATTGGAAAACGAGATGACAAATTGAATTTATTTGAATATTATTTACAATTAACGCTAATTATTATAGTAACAGAACATAACCTTCTGCGACAGTATTGGATTTCCAGCCTCCGTGACGTTTCGCTAGTTGTCTTTGGATTGCATATCCGAGAATAATCGATACTTGCGCTTTCATATTGCTACAATGATGTTTTCTGATTGGTGGAACACCTGAACTTTAATGAATAGGTGTACTTTAATGAGGTCCATTAAAGGGCTACTACCAGGTGTATAATTACTACATTTCGGCATGGTCGAGCATAAACATAAATTCAGTACACAGACAAGTCAAATATAATCAATTTTTACCAAGTCTTGTCCGTTAATATCCATCATTAGCTTCACAATAAATTACTAATACTCTTTCTAAATTTTCAACTGAAAAGCAATGTCGTTTTTCACTCAACACAAATTTGTATGCTGAAAATGAACGCTCCACATCCACTGAAGTAACAGGGGCGTATTTCAATTTTGACACTACATGGACAGGAATGTTACATTGTAAATCCGTGTTCTTCCCTGCTAGGATATCTGAAGCAGTACGCAGGTCCTTCGGTCCTACATTTCTCTGCAGAATTTGCTCCAGTTTATCCCGTACTTTATTTCCAACAGAACCAGGAACAAATTCGGAATTTAAGATACAAATTTTTGAAATAAGAATTGATGTTTTGACCTATCAGAGATAAAACATACTTAATATGTCAAAATAGACTTTGTTGTCGAAATAGGTGCTGTTAAAATACCAATTTTAGGCATAGTTTTATATGAAACCTGTAGGATGTAGGCACGCTTATTTTGAGCCAGTCTGTAAATGAATTCTCACTTTCAGATTCATACAATTTCATGGCAACAAAATCATCCAAGCTTGAAGCATTGTATTCCAACGACTCTACTTGCATCTTTGTAGCTATGTTGATCTGAGCGGAAAATGTTTGAAACAAAAGCCGTAGCATCTAATGAAATACTATTTTGTATCCTAGCAACAACTCGGGCCAACTAGCGAGAATATAGTAGTCTGTAGATAAAAATTTCGCTACTTGATCAGCTAAACTAGTTTTGCTTATTGGTCCGTAGTTGACTAGCATTTCTTCCTCTCCCAAAATCCTCCCCACTTTGGTAAGAAGCCTTCAACTAATGCAGCCGTTGCGAAAATGTGACTCACGAGTACATTGTGGCTCGCAATGATAGCTATGCATTTCTCTTGCTTTCTACCTTCTCCAACCCCCACTCTCTCACTCACTGGAGTCCAACTCCGTTCCATTTGTATTTGTCTCTGACCTGCGAGTGGCATATCCTCGCAATGTCTCTCTCGAAACCATGTACCTCTACAAAAACGAAAGTTTCAAAGTAGGATGGGAGGACGCATTTTTTTGCTGCCAATATGATGAGAACATTAAATGTATGATTTGTTCACAAGTATTACGTGAAAAACGGTTGCATAACATAAAACGGCATTATACTACATGTCACTCATGAAACATTAAAAGGTTAAGTGTTGTTATTATTATTATTATTATTATTATTATTATTATTATTATTATCTCTGTACGTCGATCCTTTTTCAGCAGATGTACGAATAATACGGTTAGGTCTTCAATTTAAACTCACAGATTTACAACGTGATGTTAAATGAAAGTTATATGTAAGGACTTGAAAAATCTTGAACTTTTCAAATCTTTGCCAAAAAAAAAAAAAAATAAATATCCGGAGCTTCGTTCATTCGCTTGCTCTGTTGAAGTCATGTTCGCTATAACTTACGTTTGTGAAAAATTATTTTCAATAATGAAAATAGTAAAAACCAAATTTAGATCACGACTGACAGACAGATACCTTCGTGATCAACTACGACTGGCAGTAAGTGACATAATTCCTGATTTTGAAACTGTCGCAGAGACATTCTGAAGACAGTTAATTTTAGGTTGTGATAATGTGTCCTATGTTTTCTTATTCATTTCTTCGTTACACGTACTAAACATTAGTTTGTAGCCTTGTACTGTATAAAATTATATTTGAGTGCTTGACGTAAGGAAAATGAAAATCCGTTAATAAGTCAGACAGTTGCTTCACTTCCCCTTCGGGTGTCTGCCTCCCTCCATAGGTGCTATGCACGTTGCAGGTTACACAGTGGCTCGGCGCACGATCACATTTTCGCCACGGCTGAACTAATGCCTTGAACGGCAAGCCTAGTGGGAGGCATATGCAGTAGGAGGAAAATGCTTATTTTTTTCTACAGTGGTAATTTAGCGTTTTTCTTTTTTACTACATGAAGTAGGATTGTAGGTTGTTTTGTCTTCACTCCAGTCACTTTTTCTTAACCTTCGTCAACTAGTTTGGCAACAGGCCCATTCTTAACATACACAGAAATGTTCTCATTATAGATAACCAGTCTACGCTAAGTGAGTTTGATGACAGCTAACGTTAACGTCTCCAGACGTGCCTGCTTTTCTGTAGGTTTGCGCTACCTTAACGGAAGGTTTTGGGTTTTAGGCTCCAAGGACTCTCTTTCATTCGCTCTTCATTGCTACAACTGTTCTCCGCGGCAAATCTCTTACCTGAGAGAAGAACCAATTGGAAATAGCTGCGACGTTGTAATGTAGATGGCGTGTACGAGAAAGTGAAGTCACGTGAGAGAAAGAGAGAGAGAGAGAGAGAGAGAGAGAGATAGAGAGAGACGGTGATACGGGAACCAGACGGAGGGAGAAATCAGAACTTAAATATCTGATAAAAAGTATAAAAAAGGTTACTATTAATATTTTTCAAACCAGTTTTATCAGAGTATGAAAAAAAAAAAACAAAAAAATTCTGCAGTTACATCATTTGGTAACCATAACATTGTTACGGTCTCTCTGACATCTTTAATATTTTTCCTGCATGTAATAAACACTTATTTCTGAAAAGTAGACTACTCTCAGACATGTAGAGTTGTTTATTTTAATACAATTAGTTTTTTATTTGTCCTATATAAAATACGAGTATATTAAAATTGATAATGTTTTGTGATCTATTTTTTATATTTTCAAAGAAATTGGCATTAATGTAGTCTACCTTTTGCATAAATGCATGTTAAATCAGTGTATAAAATATCAGAATTCTATCTCTAATGGTTGTGGAGTTATAAAATAATATGTGTGAAAATTTTCAAATTTTGGAAAATATAATTTAAAGTAAAAAGTGATTTCTAAAAAATAGTATTAATAACCTTTTTTATACTTTTATCAGATATTTAAGTTCTAATAAGTCTTGTTGTGGTACCTTGTAATTTTTGTCCAATTGTGAGTTCATTGCCTTTTAAAACTGTAGAAATTTAGAGTCTGCATTTTCTGATAATATTTATGGTCGTTCACATACATATACCCTTAAATTGGCAATGTATCCTATAGGCCTAGGATACAACAGGTTAATAGGCTATATGCTATAATTTTAATAGAACAATAGAAAAAAATTGGTAGAAAAATTAAAATTTCACAATACTATAACATATAAAATATGGACATTGCAGTAGTTGTTTTCTTTACAGTCCGACACGGTTTAATAAACTAGTGTGAGAAATGAAGTTTACCAAGTTAAGAGTTAATCAATCGCGCTGTAATTTTTATGATTGATAGATGAATGTCTGAGGAAAGCATAGAGAAAGATTCGAAATCAAAAGATTTTTTGGAAACAGAGAAAAGTAGTAACTTCGAAGTGATCTGTTCAAAGTAAGATATTTTACGTTTGATGAACTACCCTATTATCTCCTGGCCTAGTTGCCTCTTAAGTAGTGCCTTGTTGATATCACTTGGGAGGTTCAAACCTGTCTTCGGACATTTTACAGCAATAAAAGTGCAGTGGGGGGTCAGAGTGAGAGAAATGTTGAAAAATATTGGAAATTGCTTTTAAAACTTATTGCTATTCAAAATTTTTACTGGTTTCCCAGTTGCTGTGAGTTAAACGACCGTTTTCTCTTCGTCGAAAGACTCCTTAGCCTTTTGTCTGTTAAAAGAGGAAGAACGCTGAAATATTATATACATTTGGAAAGTTCAGTATAACAAACAGGGTTTGGAATTGAACGGGTTACATCAGCTGCTTGTCTATGCGGATGACGTGAATATGTTAGGAGAAAATCCACAAACGATTAGGGAAAACACGGGAATTTTACTTGAAGCAAGTAAAGCGATAGGTTTGGAAGTAAACCCCGAAACGACAAAGTATATGATTATGTCTCGTGACCAGAATATTGTACGAATTGGAAACATAAAAATTGGCGATTTATCCTTCGAAGAGGTGGAAAAATTCAAATATCTTGGAGCAACAGTAACAAATATAAATGACACTCGGGAGGAAATTAAACACAGAATAAATATGGGAAATGCCTGTTATTATTCGGTTGAGAAGCTTTTGTCATCTAGTCTGCTGTCAAAGTAATATGAAAGTTAGAATATATAAAACAGTTATATTACCGGTTCTGTATGGCAGTGAAACTTGGACTCTCACTTTGAGAGAGGAACAGAGATTAAGGGTGTTTGAGAATACGGTTCTTAGGAAAATATTTGGGGCTAAGAGGGATGAAGTTACAGGAGAATGGAGAAATTTACACAACGCAGAACTGCATTGTATTCTTCACCTGACGTAATTAGGAACATTAAATCCAGACGTTTGAGATGGGCAGGGCATGTAGCACGTATAGGCGAATTCAATAATTCATATAGAGTGTTAGTTGCGAGGCCGGAGGGAAAAAGACCTTTATGGAGGCCGAGACGTAGATGGGAAGATAATATTAAAATGGATTTGAGGGAGGTGGGATATATGATAGAGAATGGATTAATCTTGCTCAGGATAGGGACCAATGGCGGGCTTATGTGAGGGCGGCAATGAACATCCGGGTTCCTTAAAAGCCAGTAAGTAAGTATAATCATGCTCCTATATCGGTCAGTATTTCCTGAAATAACCAGTTTAACGTATATTTCTCATTACCAGATTTTATTTATGATTCTACCCGTATTTGCACCGTGGGTGAGGTAAGTATCAATGAGTTACACCATCCTGCATCTGTTATCTATAAAATAGATACACAGTTGATTTGGTTCAGCTCCTTTGAACAGTGGTTTCATTAGTACGTGTGAGAGTGTATAGCTTGTGTCATTTGCATCGAACCGTGGGCGATTGGATTAGTGTCCACTACAAGTAATGATTATTGTGAATCTGAAACCGACGGTTCTTGGTTGGAGTCATTTGGGTCACCGCTCTCTTATTTCAGTCTTTGTAATCTTGTTCTCGAGATTTTCTTCTAGATAATGGCAGTAATCCATCAATTTCCTTCCTTTTTGATAAGCGAATACACTTTTGTCGGAATTAGTAAACACGATTTATCATACTTTCATTTCTGTAGTATCTGCACGTCTTTCTGCCCCACTTTGTGCAGTCATGTTCTCTTGCAATCGATGTTTCCCTTATATATTTACCATTTCCTTTTTACCGATTCACAAGAACAATTGTGACAGCGTGTAATAAAATATTTCTTGATGGAAGGGGGATTACGTAACGTTGCCATGGTTTTACGACTTTGTGTAGACCTATCTGAAAGGATTTTCTTTGTGTAGTAAAGAGCTTTTTGCTTTGTTATTCGATCTGTCATTCTAGTTAAGATTTCCGTACAGTAATGTTTCTGTAATTTCATCCGAATATCCTCTGGAAGTTTTACTACGTACTGGTTTATTTCACTCAATTCCTAGCAAATGCGACGGAATTCCTCAAGGATCAATATTAGGTCCCCTACTTTTTCTAGTGTTCATAAATGATCTTGCCCCCGTAATAAAAGATGTAGGTCATCCCATATTATTTTCAGATTACACAAGTATAATAATTACAGCCAATAACTCCAACACATTTCAATCTTCAACAGAGGAAATTCTCTTCAAAATGTATGACTGGTTCTCAATCAATAAATTAGTATTAAATTGTAACAAAACTAATATAATTCAATTTAAATCAGTTTAAACCACCAATGGTTGTAATTTTCATGCCAAGTATCTTTCCTCCGTCTCCTTACTTCATAGGCATGTAATCACTGCAGCTCGAGTTTTGATCACCGTTGTCGTAGACCCATACTTTCCATTCGTAAATAAAAAAAAAATAATAAAACATAGAAACCAACACAACTGGAAGCTTATATTTTTATAATTAAGGAGCGGATTCCTATGTAATTAAATATTCTTTTTGCGTGTGATAAAACACAATTAACAAAGTTAAAAATTCCGGACATGAAGTTTCAAGTTTAAAACCCGTATTTTATTTCACATAAAAACACATATTTTCACAAAAATGATGTAAATATATATTTTCAGGAAATCTATTATAAACACATACATCTGGGAGGTTTTTTTACTTAAAGAATGTTTTTTACAAGAACTTTTAAATATTTTAAAACTAAATCAATTATATCACTCAGAAGTACGCTATCATTTTTAAGAATTCCTGGTTGCTTCGTGTTTCTAAGCGCTGTGTGGTGTATCCGTGATCAATTTTCGTAATAGTATCGCCTCAAGTTCTGAGAACTGCTAGGCAGCATATCAGTGTTATTATTAGAGAATAAATTAACATGGACAAGGAGGAGAGATCTTGCAACACATAATTAGGAATGTTTATTGTTGCTGAAGATGATTTCATTCCACTCTTTCTTTGTTTGTCAAACACAACAGATAAGAGCTCGGGTATGAACATTATTTAATTTAAACAAATCTCTCGCCTCTCGCTCATGTCTATCAAGTAAGGCAATATATCTTGTTGTGATTCCCTGTTATCGTGCTTCGTCAATCGATATCCTTCAAGACATACTGAAAGATGGTTGTTTAAAAAACGATTTGGCTTTCCGATTAGCAAATTTAAGCTTTTTGTGTGACACCATAAAAAAATTCGAAACATCCAAAAAGCTGTTGTCTGAAACAGGGAGGTACGTGCCGTCGAAATTAAACTAGACTCACTAGCAGGTTCAGAAACACAATTACTAAGGGGCAAATTCCAGAATGTGTTTGGGAAAAACAGTGGATATAAAAAAATGTGTAAAGTTGCAGAAGTATTGGAGGGTGTGCCTGTAGGTGAAATTGACAGTGTGTTTGTGTTTGTGACATTCCTCTCTTTAAATATGCACGTCTGACGTCCTGTGATGTGGAAAGATCGTTTCCACAGTATAAGTCGTTGTTCAGAGATAATCGGCATGCATTTGTGACGGAGAATTTGGAGATGACCTTTGTTGTTCACTGCAATTCTTGGCCAACTACTAGTACTGAAGTGTGGTGGGTGAGTACCTAGTAACATTTTTTTTTCAAGCTAAGTAAGGTATTTTTGTCATATTTAAAAAATATATATATTTTTAGCAGATGACTTAATTAAAAAATGGAAAATGGAGGTGAATCCAGGTATAAAGATTAGTGAAGATACATTTTTAAATATTCCAATGTTTGCCGATGATGTAACATTAATACAAGACAGTGAAGAAAAATTGCAATATGCCATTCACAAACTACACCTACTAGGAAAAGAAGATATAATTTGAGCATATCAACTCGTAAAACTAAAGTAATGGCCCACAGTGGTAAATTTCCAATTCGTACAATAATAATAGTTGATAATAAGCCCATAGAACAAGTATCTCATTTTGATTATTTAGATTGTAACATAACTTATGATGTAGATAGAGATATTGACAACAAAATAAGCAAATTTCAGTGGATATGCGGAACAATAAATAGAACACTAAAAAATAAAACTAGAAAAGAAAGGAAACTAAAGTTCTATAAAACTATGGCAGTACCTGTGTTGACATATGGAAGCGAATCATGGATAATTAAAGAACGAGATAATAGTAATATACGTTACAAGAGCGGTATGTTGACGTTTTCATGGTCGAGGAAAAGATTGAAAAAGCGAAACGTAGTTGAGCTTTTTTAATTTCTGAGAACATGAAAAGAAACATACCGCTCGTGTATCGTACATTATTTTGTGCGAAGATCGTTTATTACATACCTGAAAGACGAATTTCTAATTAGTTGCAATGAAATCTCCATGTTGGTTTCTGTTTAATGATGGGAACTTCGGAAAACCAAAATATCTTTCTTCAACATTGTTGCTATAAAATGTTTTCTGTGTTTACTATACTCCAGCTGGCCGTGATATACGTCTGTCTTTTTTTCCCCCCAGTCTATAAATGCGAACTTAAAACAAACGGTAAGGTAATGTAATGATTTATTTTTCATTTTGATATTTTAACAATATTATTTATATAACATATTGCAGTAATAACATCCGCATCTCTAATCTTGTTGATTTTTTCACGGCTTCCTTAATGTTACTTGTATCAGGAATGCAATAAGTTTCGTGGAGTAGTAGACTTTACTTAATTTTTGCAAATATTTAAAAACAATAATTAACATTGCAATTTAGGTAAAATTGCAGTGGTAAGTTTCCAATTTATAATTATTACTATGTTAAACGTCTCTAAAAATAATATGTTAAAAGCCTAAAGCAGTAAAATGAATGTCGCGCTTAAGCGGTAAGAAGAGGGAAATTGTTATGTGTGTTACGTTGGGAGTACTGAATGTGGTATTTCACACTTACCGCGTATTGGTTCTGTGCGGAAAACAAGCAAATACGCACGATCTCGCACAAAAGTAAATTACAGGCTGCAGAGATGAGGTTTCTTCGCAGAGTAAAGGGATGTACAAGAAGGGATCTGATAAGAAATGAGGATATCTGTAAGGAATTAAATATATACAACATAAACGATAAAGTTGAAGACTATAAAGAAAAGTGGAAAGAACACCTGTCTCGAATGGATAATGAAAGAATTCCAGCACTGATACAACAGTACCAACCTAAAGGCAAAAGAGATGTCGGACGTCCTAGGAAGAGGTGGAACTTAACAAAATGTGAAGACGGAACAGGTACTAAGCCTAAACCATGAAGTGAAGATGATGATGATATTTTTAGCAAATATTTTCGTACTTTTAAGCACATAAAAATAAATATATTTAAATTTTTTAGCACATAAAAACCCGCTCCCTATTTATAATACTGTATGTCGCAATACATTCCTGCATCGTGACATGAATCAGTACATTGTACGATTAAAAGCACCAGCATCGCAATCTGCTTACTGTCTTCGTATGCCACTAAGACTCCCCACGTGCCAGGCTCACAGATAGAAATACGGTTCTCGTTTCCGGGAGTGTGCGAAATGTAGTGAGTTTGCATGTGTCCTTGGTGGCGGTTCTCTTGAGGAGGAGGATAGCTGCCATGTGCCAGGCCGGGCAGCCTGCCAACTGCGCGATCCGAGCTTCATCTCTCGTATAGGTGAACATCTCGACGCGGCCTACAGGGTGCCCCAGCGAATTGGCGCCAACTCATTAATTACTATACTGTATGTTTATATACAGGGTGGCGTACTTAACTCTTTCAACTCGTGTGACATTGCTTACGTTTATTCTTACAGCTGACATTCAGTCAGTAAAGTAGCCAGTTTTTATTAGACAGAATTAATGCAACATTTGCAATACAAAACATAGTTGGTTCCTATTAAAAAAAAAGAAAGTTCACTCTAATATCTTGAAAATTCTTTCATTTACAAAAAATACATTACGTGTATCAGATGTCCTCTTCGATGTACTTTAACTTGTAATTCTCGGTTTGTATATATCTGAAATACTTCTCACGCTATGAAAGAGTTTCGTGGGTCACTCTGTATATATACTGACCCCTGATTGAGGTTCTGGCTGATATGTACATCTATTATCAGGAAGTAGATCTCACTTGGTATGTGTCTGAGGAAGAACAATTGTTTGTATGCATCTGAAGTCTGACTAGTGTAATGTATAGCTAGTCGGCGATGTATGCAATGGAGGGGGAAAGAACTGGCCACCCTACCTCATTATGTCCTGGCCTAGTTGCCTCATAAGTGGTGGTATCACTTGCGGGTTCAGACCTGTCTTCAGACAGTTGACTCAACAACAACAGCATATCGATGGGCCAGAACCAGACTGATCCAAGTTCATTTTACTATTTTTCTTTTCAGGAGAGCTATTATAAGCTCCTGACATCCAAAGCTTCATTAAACAATTTGGAATAGCTTCATAGCAACCTTATGGAGGGAAATATTTACAATTTTGTTCGATTCATATATGCAGACAAGAACTGGAACACAATGAAACACAGATTTCTTTCTTATAAAAAGTTGGACCATCTATCTATCTATCTATCTATCTATCTATCTATCTATCTATCTATCTATCTATCTATCTATCTATCTATCTATCTGTCTGTCTGTCTGTCTGTCTGTCTGTCTGTCTGCCTGCCTGCCTGCCTGCCTGCCTGTCTATCAGCCTGCCTGCCTGCCTGCCTATCTATCTATCTGTCTGTCTGTCTGCCTGCCTGCCTATCTATCAGCCTGCCTGCCTGCCTGCCTATCTATCTGTCTGTCTGTCTGCCTGCCTGCCTGCCTGCCTATCTATCTATCTATCTATCTATCTATCTATCTATCTATCTATCTATCTATCTATCTATCTATCTATCTATCTATCTATCTATCTATCTATCTATCTATCTATCTATCTATCTATCTATCTATCTATCTATCTGCCTGCCTGCCTGCTTGCCTTCCTGCCTGCCTGCCTGCCTGCCTATCTATCTATCTATCTATCTATCTATCTATCTATCTATCTATCTATCTATCTATCTATCTATCTATCTATCCATCTATCTATCTATCTATCTATCTATCTATCTATCTATCTATCTATCTATCTATCTATCTATCTATCTATCTATCTATCACCCATCTATCGTATCTATCTTCGTGAATCCTGAGGCATTTGTTTTATTTTCAAAGTTCATTATAATTCTACTGTACATAAAAAGAGAAAGACTTTCAATGACATGAGGGAAAATGCTGAAAAAATCCTGCAGGTTAAGGTAGGGCACAAATACAGGTATATTAGACTATACTGTACTTAGGGTCTCTGTACATACATCTTATATCATAATTATATATGAAGTATGGTATAGTCTACTATGCTGTCAGCAGTCAGGAGGTCTGTTTCTGTCTGTACATCCATATATCTACGTAGCTGTATCCATATTTACGTCAGTCTCTGTCTCCTAGATGATTCCACGTTAAGAAAAAAGCATTGGTTTCATGGGCCTTGTCTAGTACATTGTACAAGCTATGTGGTAGGTTAGTGTTTCTATGGAAACTGGTCATTTGATGGAATAGCCCCATATGCTCAATTCTTCTTCTTTTTTTTCTTAATGTGAAATCGTCTATACATTCTGTTGACTGTTTTATTAATGATATATTTGGCGATTCTTCAATTCTTTTTTGGACGCTACCTGTTAATGAGGTTTGTGATTGTGACTGGAAGATTTGAATACATTTTTTAAAGGATAGGTGGTGGCCTATTTGAAAGCATCATTCGCAGAGAGAACATCGGCCTCTGAACCTCTACATCACCGTGTGAGCACTTCACCAGGCGGCCGTCCATTCCGTCACTTGAACTGAGCTGTTTTGTGTGTGTATGTGAGCAGATCGGTTCGCAATTTTCGGCGCCGTTGTCAAAAACGAGTAACGCTCGATCTAAACGGGAGTAGCTTAAATTAATTTACGTAATTACGTTACCAGTAGCCAGTCTTGTGTTCGTTGGGTGGCCCCATTTCGTGTGACTCATTACGTGATCAGGGGTATACAAACTGCAGTCACTGGTAACGACCAGACTAGTGGCGATTCCTCCATGAAGGATATGAGGATGATCCTACAGTTTAATTTCGTGCCTCTGAGGATAGAAAATATATGTTCAATGAAGATTCCATAGTTGGCACACCTGATAACATCACATAATCATAACACACCACTGCCATCTAGCATGCATCTAGCGTAATATTTGTAATGTTGAGATGGTACAAAAATACACTTGAAGACAGTTGTATTTTCGTAAGTCAATTAATATTTTATTGTATTGGAGTACTTCGTTACTTCTCATCTTTATATAGTTTCTTCTAATCGTGTAATAGTCAATTAAATCCCACTCGAGTTTTGATTTTCTCTAGATAAATCTGCTCGTGTTCCACTCGCAGATTTATCGATACCTCTAGTGCAGCCGTGGCGAGAAGGTGACTCGCGATGATCCTTGTGGCTCGCAGTGATAGTTGTCCATTTCGCTTGCTTCTAACCTCCGCCAACTCCCACCTTCTCACTCACTTAAGTCAAACTCCGTTCCATTTGTATTTGTCTCTGACCTGAGAGTGGCATATGTCTCTCTCGAAACCATGTACGAAAGTTCCAAGTTGGATGGGAGGACGCATTTTTTTTTTTTGCTGTCAATATGATGAGAATATTAAATGTATGATTTGTTCACAATTATTACGAGGAAGACGGTTGTATAACATAAAACGGCATTATACTACATGTTAATGATGAAACATTGAAAGGTTAAGTGTTATTGTTACCATCATCATCATCTCCTCCTCTGTGCGTCGACCCTTTTTCAGCAGATGTACGAATAATGCGGTTAGCTCTTCAATTTGAACTCACAGATTTACTGTGTGATGTCAAATGAAAGCTAGATGTAAGGACTTGACAAATGTTGAACTTTCAAATCTTTGCCAAAAAATAAATATCCGAAGCTTCGTTCGCTACAACTTACGTTTGTGAAAAATTATTTTCAACAATTAAAATAGTAAAAACCAAATTTAGATCACGACTGACAGACGAATACCTTCGTGATCAACTACGACTGGCAATAAGTGACATAATTCCTGATTTTGAAACTTTGTCGCAGAGACATTCTGAAGACAGTTAATTTTAGGTTGTGATATTGTTCATTTATTGTTCATTTCTTTCTTCGTTACACGTACTAAACATTAGTAATTGTAGCCTTGTACTGTATAAAATTATATTTAAGTTTTTGACTTAAGGAAAATGAAAATACGTTAATAAGTCAGACAGTTGCTTTACTTCCCCTTCGGGTGTCCGCCTCCCTCCATAGGTGCTATGCACGTTGCAGGTTACACAGTGGCTCGGCGCACGATTACATTTTCGCCACCGCTGCTCTAGTGAGATTACTGTTGATAACTTCATTTTAACCCTTGTTTTCTACGGTTTTAGTAAATAGCGCTTGGCCCACAATAATAATTGCATTGTAGAGACAAACTGTTAACTAGGAGATGAAATTAAGCAAAGTATCAGTAAAGATGTCACTTCCTTCTGACATTTCTCCTCCTATCCTGACTCTGAAGTAGTTTTAAGACGTTAACATCAGTAGTAGTAGTAGTAGTAGTAGTAGTAGTAGTAGTAGTAGTAGTAGTAGTAGTAGTAGTAGTAGTAGTAGTAGTAGTAGTAGTAGTAGTAGTAGTAGGTTTATTTTGCCTGGCAGAGTTAAGGCCATGAGGCCTTCTCTTCCACTCAACCAGGTTTCAATAATATACATGAGATACAAAATTTGATTATAAAACAACACAAAAGAAAATACCTTAGAAATTACATAAAATATAGTAGGAAATTACAATAGACAAGATCAGTTACATAATATAAAATTACAATTAGTCAAGATCAGTTACATGATATATAAAATAAAGTAGAAAATTACACATAATCAAAATCAGTTACATAACATAAGGGGAATACACACAATTTATAAGACCGGATTAATTTACTTGAGATATATTATTCACTTAATATACTAATTGGAGAATACATATGGATAAAATTTTGATTAGCAATGTCCTACTAAATGGCATACAAACACAAATGATTAAGTAATATATGAAGATAATAAAAAAAAAAAGAAAAGAGAAAAAAAAAGAAGAAGAGAGAGGAGAAAAAAATAACTTGGTCATTTAAGACTATTTAGAAACTTCCGCAAGAGTCTAGTTCTGTTCATTAAAGACATTTCTAAGTAGAGTGTACTTAAAAGATTTTAGGCTCCGACTGCTCCTGATTTCCTGTGACAAGGAATTCCAGGAACGGGCTGTGTGTATTGTGAAGGAAGCAGAGCAGAGAGATGTTTGATGGTATGGAATTGATAGAACATAGTTATGCTGTGAACGTGTATCACGGTTGTGGTGGGATGCTAAAAGTGTGAAGCGAGGAACTAGGTAAATAGGTGTGGAATTATTTAAAATCTGATACAGCAAACAGAGTGAATAAACTGAACGTCTCTCCCGTAAACGAAGCCAAGATAATTGAAAAAAATACTCGGAGACATGATCATAGCGACGGCTGTTAAAAATGAAACGAACACAAGCATTATGAACACGCTGAAGCCTCAATGACAATTCAACACTAAGGCCCAATTGTATAAAACTCCCTGACTAAAGATCAACTTTGATCGAAGATCGAAAAGTAAACCGAGTTCAGACACTTCTTCTATTGTATAAAACTTTTCTGCGATCAAATTACCTTGGTTCAAATGCAATCTAAGTTCACGTGAAAAGGATTTGGCAACATCGCATAAACAGGTGAAATACGTGATGCGCGGACCATGTTATACAGGTTTGTTCAGTGTTGCCAATCTAGCGATTTTAACTCTTTTTCAACAACAATTTCTTTTAACTTTTATATTGCTTAAATAGGGATTTAGTGACCTTTTTAGCACCCCATAGTGACAAAATTTAATCTTTCTTTGTTGATAATGAGAAATCTAGCGGATTTACAACTACTTTTTCGCGACTTTCCGTATTACACTCTGTTGGAGACACTGGTTTTTTTTGCAATGTAAATAATGGCGGACAATAAGAAGAAGGTTGACTGTTCACCAAATTGTTATCATGTTATGGTGTTTGATACTGCTAAACATAATAAAGCTTTATAAAACGACAATTTTCGTTTAGTAATACAGTTAATTGAACATTTATGAATGTAGCTATCATATCCATTAATAATTAATGGTTGTTATAAACATAATATAATTATAGGTTATGTTATTTGATACTGCTGAACACGATAGAGCCTTATAAAATATAAGAATGTTTGTGTATTAAGGCAAGAAATTGAAAGAAATATATATAAATGTACCTGACATATCTATTAATATTAATAATACTGGATATTTTATTTGCACAATCCGTCACTCGTATATTTCAAACAGAAAAGAAATAACTGAACTTGGATCATCTAACTTAATCGGAGAAATTTCTTCAGTCAAAGTAGACTTTAGTTTGAGACAAATTAATCTCAGATTAGACTTTATACAACACAAAATTCCAAGTTCAGTTGAAACAAGGATCAATTTAACCTCTGATCTAAGATTAAATGGTTTATACAATCGGGCCTAAGATCACTATACAAAGTGTTGAATTGTCATTGAGGCTTCAACACTTTGTATAGTGATCTTAGTGTTGAATTGTCACTAAGTGGAGCTGTATATGGATTTCGACAAGGGATCTGGACGTAGTTGAAGGGAACGCATGTGCTCTAATTCACGCAGTCTGTATCTCAGCTGTCACCTCCTCGTGTTCAGGTGTCAGGTGGCCAGGTTTGCTGGAGCGCTCCGCAAGCCAGCCTAGCGCTTAGCCGTGTTATGAGGTCATCAGTTATTGCCTTGTTACGCCGCAGCGCGGGTGGAGTTCTCCCAGGCGCCCAGGTGATCGCCAAGGTCTGGCCGATCCAGAATATTTATAAGCAGTCAGTAATCAATAACATCTGCTGGCACGGCACCGTCTTAAAATAGGCCACGCCTGACCTCGACACTACTGGTAAACTTTACACCACGGCACATTGCCCTAGGGGAGACTGCCCCCATTACGCGTCTGTAGGGAAGCTACAAGCTTGGGGCCGAGTCTCTTTGATTAAAAGTTTTGAAAGGGCACTTTATACATAGCAGCACACAAAGACAATACAAACTGCCATGTAGATGAAATATATTGGGATATTGCTGTCTCTTTACATCATTCTACTTTTATTCAGAAGGAAATGATGGGGGCATGGAATTGAAAAGAATACCGCTACTGTGTGTCAGTTTGGTTATGTAGCTTCCCTCTTCGCGTCTGGCTGCGAAACCAGGTGGCCCGGGTTCGATTTCCGGTCGGGGTAAGTTACCTGGTTGAGATTTTTTCCGGGCTTTTCCCTCAACGCAATATGACCAAATGCTGGGTAACTTTCGGTGCTCGACTCCCGACTTATTTCATCGGCATTATCACCTTCATCTCATTCAGACGCTAAATAACCTAACATGTTGATAAACCGTCGTAAAATAACGTACTAAAATAAGAAAACGTCCACACTTGTGGAATAACGGTCAGCGCGTCTGGCCGCGAAACCAGGTGGTCCGGGTTCGATTTCCGGTCGGGGCAAGTTACCTGGTTGAGGCTTTTTCTGGGGTTTTCCCTCAACCCAATATGAGCAAATGCTGGGTAACTTTCGGTGCTGGACCCCGGACTCATTTCACCGGCATTATCACCTTCATCTCGTTCAGACGCTAAATAACCTAATATGTTGGTAAAGCGTCGAAAAATAACCTACTAAAGTAAAAAAAAAATTAAAAACATCCCTCTTTTCTGAAAATACAGTATTAGATGTTCGGAAATGGTGCTAGGCTATATGTAATATTATACAGTATAATAATAATAATAATAATAATAATAATAATAATAATAATAATAATAATAATGATATAGGCCGGAGAGAAAAAGATCTTTGGGGAGGCCGAGACGTATATGGAAGGATAATATTAAAATGGATTTGAGGGAGGTGGGATATGATGATAGAGACTGGATTAATCTTGCATAGGATAGGGACCGATGGCTGGCTTATGTGAGGGCGGCGATGAACTTGCGGGTTCCTTAAAAGCTATTGTAAGTAAGCAAATAATAATAATAATAATAATAATAATAATAATAATAATAATAATAACAATATGCCGGAGGGAAAAAGACCTTTGGGGAGGCCGAGACGTACATGGGAGGATAATATTAAAATGGATTTGAGGGAGGTGGGATATGATGATAGAGACTGGATTAATCTTGGATAGGATAGTGACCAATGGCGGGCTTATGTGGGGGCGGCGATGAACCTGCGGGTTCCTTAAAAGCCATTTGTAAGTAAATAATAATAATAATAATAATAATAATAATGATATAGGCCGGAGAGAAAAAGATCTTTGGGGAGGCCGAGACGTATATGGAAGGATAATATTAAAATGGATTTGAGGGAGGTGGGATATGATGATAGAGACTGGATTAATCTTGCATAGGATAGGGACCGATGGCTGGCTTATGTGAGGGCGGCGATGAACTTGCGGGTTCCTTAAAAGCTATTGTAAGTAAGCAAATAATAATAATAATAATAATAACAATATGCCGGAGGGAAAAAGACCTTTGGGGAGGCCGAGACGTACATGGGAGGATAATATTAAAATGGATTTGAGGGAGGTGGGATATGATGATAGAGACTGGATTAATCTTGGATAGGATAGTGACCAATGGCGGGCTTATGTGGGGGCGGCGATGAACCTGCGGGTTCCTTAAAAGCCATTTGTAAGTAAATAATAATAATAATAATAATAATAATAATAATAATAGGCCGGAAGGAAAAAGACCTTTGGGGAGGCCGAGACGTACATGGAAGGATGATATTAAAATGGATTTGAGTGAGGTGGGATTTGATGATAGAGACTGGATTAATCTTGCATAGGATAGGGACCGATGGCGGGCTTATGTGAGAGCGGCGATGAACCTGCGAGTTCCTTAAAAGCTATTTCTAAGTAAATAATAATAATAATAATAATAATAATAATAATAATAATAATAATAATCCATGGCGCTACAGCCCTTTAAGGGCCCAGACCGACCAGCCGGTTGCCTCACGTCCACTTGCCGAAGCAGAGGTGTACGATCATCCAACCAGAATGGAGATATCGTGTGGTTAGCACGATGACCCCCCTCCACCGATATAACTGGCTTTCTTTACCGGATTTCACTACCTATTGCAGCTCCCTAAATGCATTTACGATGTTGGGTGGGCACTGATCCCGTACACTGGCCGAAATTTCATGAGAAAATTTCTCCCTCCATGAGGACACGAAACAGCGCGCGTTTCATAACGCGAGTCCTAGACAGGATGCCTTAGACCACTACGCCACTGCGCGGGACACATACTATACTTACATACTTACAAATGAATTGTAGAGAACCCGGAGGTTCATTGCCGCCCTCACATAAGCCCGCCATTGGTCCCTATTCTGAACAAGATTAATCCATTCTCTATCATCATATTGCACCTCCCTCCTATCCATTTTAATATTATCCTCCCATCTACGTCTCGGCCTCCCTAAAGGTCCTTTTTCCTCCGGCTTCCCAACTAATACTCTATATGCATTTCTGGATTCGCCCATACGTGCTACATGCCCTGCCCATCCCAAACGTCTGGATTTAATGTTCCTAATTATGTCAGGTGAAGAATACAACGCGTGCAGTTCTGCGTTGTGTATCTTTCTCCATTCTCCTGTAATTTCACTCCTCTTAGCCCCAAATATTTTCTTAAGCACCTTATTCTCTAACACTCAACCTCTGTTCCTCTCTCAAATTGATAGTCCATACAGAACAACCGCACATAATATTATTCGGGCTGACAGCAAGTTTTGGTTACATTTAAGGAAAAAAATACAGCTTCAAACTTTTCCCCCTCTTTTCCTGTTTTATCTGGAAATTCAGTTTTCCCGATTTATTGTATTACGTCACTGGATGTGCAGTATGAAACCTCGTTAATTTGTACAGTATATGCGTATATTATATATACACATGCTATGATTAACTTACCTGTTCTCAGAACGGTCCGTAACTTGTAATTTTTCCTCTGTCTGAGTCCAGGCACTGTTATCAACCGTCGAAGGGAGGGAACCTACGATTTTCTTTAATGACTATGAAGAAGAAAATGCTTGAATACTATCTGTCTAGGTCCTAGGGTAATGACACTCCACTGTTAACTTCGAAACGGAAGTAAGTTTCCTTGAATTCGAATTCTCACTAGAGCATGAATGCTTATTCATTATATATTTTGCTATCTTGAAAATAATGTAGTTGTAATGTCGGATTCACATCCTGGAGAAGGCAGTTGACATTGTTTCGAAAACATTTGCGACTAAATTTGTTCTCAGATCTAATTACAGTTAGTACCGTAAACTGGGGTTACTTTGAACACAGAGGAAATTTTGAACTTTTTTTTTTTTTTTTTTTTTTTTTTTTTCAGAAAATCATATTTAAGTTTCTACATGCTGTTCTTGTTACAGATTGAGGTAAATTTGGTATGAGAATGATTTTATAATAATTTGCCTTCATCTATAACAAGTGCAGCATCTAGAAACCTAAATATGATTTTCTGAAAAAATGTTCAAAGTTTCCTCTGTGTTCAAAGTAACCCCAGTTTACGGTACCTGGAATGTTTAACATCGATCGGTAAAAGGGTGCTGAGAACAAAGCAAAGTTATATTTTGCTGTGTTATTTTATTCCCAAACTTTGTAATACAGACAAAAATTAGGTTAATTAAATCCAACACACAAAAAAAGTCGAATAATCACTTTTTTTTTGCATTGCAGTAAGAAATATGGAAACAATATATTAGATCCCTATTATTTTTTCAACATGAAACACACGACAAACAATAATTATAAATTATACAATACATAGCCTAGCTGGAAAAGGACCATGGCTTGGTAAGGGATTGAGATAGCATAACTGGTATGTAAACTGGTCTTTTTCACCGTTCATAGCAACCTAAACAATGACTTTATTCACAGCATTGAATTAAAAGTTTTTAACACAGAGTAGTGAATTAGCACTGGTGCCAGAAAAGGTTATCTAGCAACTATTATTCCATGACGTCATCACCGCGTTCACAACACAATTTTATACAACGTACATGTAAGAAAAAGCTTCAAAACAACAACAAAATAACATTGTCATTTTCTTAGAACGGTTACTTAGCAACCATATTACATCAGATCCAGTTTTCATGTCTCTACTACGTCATAACATTATACTTTGTAAATTTGTAATTTTTTTTACATATTTTAATGCTATAATAGCATGAAACGTACGTAACATGGGTATAATCTTCATTATAAATACTCGTGAAAATTAGCACGCTTGCTTAAAGTTTCCACTTGCTGATAAAATCTAATTTTACTCTCTTGTACTATAAATTACTATTTTATTCTTGTTGTAAATGTGTCCCTTAGATTTGTTTTATTAATAGGCTTAGTAGGTTATTAGTTGGTGGAACTTAAATCCTCTAAATCAATTTCTCCAATGTCTTTCTTGCACCCGAAAACCGGTAGGCTAATAAGGCAAAGATAATTGGAAAATAGTTTTGCATTTATCGATATATTAGAAGTTAGGTAATATCCACTGGTTTTGAGTATTTTGTCATTTTCGATTTTACAGGGATTTGTTTTTGTTTTTTTTTTATGGAATTAAATGCAGTGGCGACTCGTGATATTTTTTTTATGTAGGATATGAGATTGACGACTAATGACCAAGACAAATTAATATTAATAATATAATATTAGTAATATAATAATAATAGTAGTAATAATAATAATAATAATAACAGAACATGCACAATCAATACAAGTAGGCCTATGTTAGTCTTTGACTCACCATTCTGGACCTGGCAATTTATTTGTAGTGAAGTTCGATTCTCCTCCCCTTTTTAGTTGCGAATATAGCTCCTGAGACATTGTACTGCCCGATATTTACCGATGCTCCGTGGTACGTTTGCGCAATTAATTTCTTGCTACAGTTAAATTCTTCTAAATGATCAAATATAACTCCAGATATTCTTTCGGCTGCCCTATGATCTCAAAGTCCCGTTAATTCTTGTATTTATTATAGCTTATTTTATTTATTTTTATGTAATTTTATTTTTTATATTATATATAATTTTAAATGATTTATTATTTCGTTTATTCTATTCTTTTAAAATGACTAATGAACTGCATTTAAGGAGGCTATAAGGGTATACTTGAAAAATCTTATTGTAGTCTCTGACAGGGTCTCCATCACCCAGAAACAAGGGTCGTAGTATTAGGATACGCGGTCATATCCTCAAACGCGATTAAACTCAAGCCATACCGCTTCCTCCGCACCCTCCCCTGTCCACTCATTTCACTGTTAGAATGACCGTTTGCTGTAAGATATTTGGATGGTTTCTCGGAAATTATTTCTGAGCTGTGCAGTGGCGACAACTCACGACAGAAAGTGGAAGCTTAAAGGAAGTTAATACTTCAGGACGCGTTGAAAATCAAAATTTGTAATTAAAATGTTTTCGGAGGAGTTAACATATATTTTATATCCTCACAGGAACGAAATTAAACTGTAGGATCATCCTCGTATCCTTGATGGAAGAATCGCCACTGATTATATGGCAGTGGAAGGGGGAGGGATCGCAAACAAATTTCTTACTGAAAAGTGGTCGCACCTTGAAAAAGTTTGGGAACCACTGTATCAGACTATGAGTATAGCTTATATCACAACTTAAATACGTATTTAAAATGTTGAACCTATTCGAGCCTTGTATGACACTATTTAATATTAATTAACAGGAGGCATTACACTTAGGCCCAATTGTATAAAACTCCCTGACTAAAGATCAACTTTGATCGAAGATCGGAAAGTGAACTGAGTTCAGACACTTCTTCTTTTGTATAAAACTTTTCTGCGATTAAATTACCTTGGTTCAAATGCAATCTAAGTTCACGTGAAAAGGATTTGGCAACATCGCATAAACAGGTGAAGTATGTAATGCGCTGGCCATGTTGTACCTACAGGTTTGTTCAGTGTTGTCAATTTAGCGACTTTAACTCTTTTTCAACGAAAATTTCTTTTAACTTTTATATTGCTTAAATAGGGATTTAGCGACCTTTTTAGCACCCCATAGTGACAACATTTAATCTTTCTTTGTTGATAATGAGAAATCTAGCGACTTTCAAACTACTTTTTGGCGAATTTCCGTACACTGTTGGAGACACTGGTTTGTTTTGTGCATTGTAAAAATAATGGCGGACAATAAGAAGAAGGTTGACTGTTCTCCAAATTGTTATCATGTTATGGTGTTTGATACAGCTAAACATAATAAAGTTGTATAAAACGACAAATTGAAAATTTATGAATGTACCTATCATATCCATTAATAATTAATGGTTGTTATAAACATAATATAATTATAGGTTATGTTATTTGATACTGCTGAACACGATAGAGCCTTATAAAATATAAGATTGTTTGTGTATTAAGGCAAGAAATTGAAAATATATATGTACCTATCGTATGTATTAAGATTAATAACAATGGTACTCTATTTGCATAGTCTGCCACTCAAATATATGAAACAGAAAAGAAATAAGTGAACTTGGATCATCTAACTTAATCGGAGAAATTTCTTCAGTCAAAGTTTATTTTAGTTTGAGACAAATTAATCTCAGATTAGACTTTATACAACACAAAATTCCAAGTTCAGCTAGAACGAGGATCAGTTTAACCTCTGATCTAAGATTAAATAGTTTATACAATCGGCCCTTAGTGTGCAAGTGTCATTAGTAATTCATAGAAACTACTGTTTAAATAAACCTTTGCCTACTTCCTTACAACTATAGTACCTGTTTTGTACTACCGCCTTCACCGCTTCGTGGGTCGTAAAGCCTATTCCATAACACACTCCTGAAACAATTTCAGAATTGTGAGGCACAAGTAGGGAGAACTGCACATCTCGAATAAGTTTTGCTCGCCCGATTTCCCTCCAAATTAAAAAAACCTAGCGCGCCACTGCAACCAAATCAAATTAGATAAACGAAGTAACTGCCAGTATGATACATTTGACTGCACAAACCAACCAATTTCGAGTTGTATACGAAAGGCCCCCACCGAATCGTACACGGGCTCTGGATGATGGGGCCGGCGTGATGACATGCTTGGTAAACAGTGCTGGCAACATTGCAACATGCAGCCAGTGCATTGCGCAAGGCTTTCAAGGCCAGGGGAAAGTTTCTTGTCTTTTTATTTTTTTGCCGATCTAAAAAAAGGACAGTAATTGCATTGGGAGGGAGACTGGATCTGTTGAACTGCGAGATTGAAGGTCCGACGCCGTTGTTTACACGGTATTAACGTTCCCTAGTTCGATACCGAAGTGGATCCTTTAAAGGGAATGAATTTGTTTTCCTCTCATACGCAACGTTTCTTGTGTCCAGACTTAATTTAGTATTATTATAATTCTTGTCATGTAGCCCTAATGTTGTCCATTTCTTTATTATTCTCATGGGTCTCTTTTCGTCTGTACTTCGGTTTGAATTTGATTACATTTATCTTGTAGGATTTCGCTGCATACTCTTCCTCTACATTGTATGAGTTTATATCTTAAATCTATGTTGGACTCAGGACTCTTTCCAGTTTATACGGCGTGTCCCTTATTTTCATTGGTCAAGATTCACTATCGTATTTTAATGCTAGGACCGCTATAATATTAACTGCGCAGCTTTTCATGTATTCAACCTGTATTTTGTTACACATACGATCGGAACAAAACGAAATTGCGATAGTTCATATGGTTAGGGCTGCCAACTTTAACGATGTCTCAGCCGGACTCCTTCATAAAAGATTAACGAATAACTTACATTGTTTTATGCAGAAAAAATGCTGATAGGATGTTTTTGTTTGTTGGTGAAACGTTGCCAAATCTCTAATATGATTACCACAGTCTAGTATATACAGTCGCGAAGCTTGAATTGTTGAGATTTTTATTTTATTTTATTGGGTTGTTTTACGACGCTGTATCAACAGCTAGGTTATTTAGCGTCTGAATGATATGAAGGTGATAATGCCGGTGAAATGAGTCCGGGGTCCAGCACCGAAAGTTACCCAGCATTTGCTCGTATTGGGTTGAGGGAAAACCCCGGAAAAAACCTCAACCAGGTAACTTGCCCCGACCGGGATTCGAACCCGGGCCACCTGGTTTCGCAGCCAGACGTGCTGACCGTTACTCCACAGGTGTGGACGAATTGTTGAGAGTACTAGGAACAATAGACTGTGCCGGTATTATTTCGCATTGTCTGTGATGTGGCGATAGTAGCGATTCTAGTGGTTAGCAACTATCTATGGATGCATATTCCCTACATATTGAGCTTCGTGACTGTATATAATAGACTGTGATTATACATTTAAAAATCTGATATAATTGACACGTCCTAATCCTAATTCAGGAATATTGTTCCTGAGTGGTTCCTGTTGGTACAAAATATTTCAACACTGTACAGCTTATTTGTGCACCGTGCATTTTATTAACATCAGAATTGTAACTACTGGGACGGTTTACCACCTTTATTGTGAGGTAAACTTCAGCCTAGACCTAGAGTAAAACCACAGTCTAGTATATACTGTCACGAAGCTCAATACGTAGTAAATATGCATCCATAGATAGTTGCTAACCACTAGGATCGCTAATATCGCCTCATTACAGACAATGCGAAATAGTACCCACACAGTCTATTGTTCCTAGCACCCTCATAACTCAAGGTATATACTAGACTGTGGTAAAAGCTTGCGGAAGACGGTTTTGTACAGAAATGTCTTTTCGCTCAACACATATTAATATTAAAAATCCGTTTCCTTCTGATATAGGCCCGGTTTCTTCAATCTTTGTTAAATTATAACAGTGTTTTATTCCATTTTAACTGTAAACTTAACAGTTGAAGCATTTCTTCAACTACTGTTAGTACTAACAGGCTGTTAAAGCCTATGTTAATTTAACTGCCCAATTTCATGCAGTTAAATCATTTAACTCTCTGTTAGCATAGAAGTATCCAATATGGCTGGTGCGTTAGATGCTGAACTTATAGGCTATATATGCATTATTTAGAAAATGATATCCATGAATACATAAACAGAGAGGATGATTTCTGTGATTTGACAGACCAGAAGTTCATACAAAGGTATAGGCTATTTTCTGCCAAGCCTCACTTTTCGCTTTCAACTTAGATCCGTTTGTTTGTTTATTCTCATTAATTGGTTTATACTGGGAAATAATTGCCAGCAGAAGGTTTCTGTCGAAAGAAGAGAAATTAGTCCCAAGATTTCTTTTTCTTCCAGTGTTTTCCATTTCACAACAGCAATACCAATATGCCGCTCCACGCTATTGTGATACAGACGAGGAAAGAACCAGAAATCAAACCTGAGAGAATAGAAAGACTTCTATTCCCTCTGAATCAAACGACGGAAACAAGCGAGAATCGCAATTGTCAGAGTTCAGAAAACAGAAGCGAGCCTATACTTGGTTATAGGTCATGGTTAAAAGTCTAGAATCTCTGGTCCTAACAGAGAGTTAACAAACAGAATGTTAAAATGTGAAATGTAAAGTCGAAAAAACGCAATATTTTTAACTGCAATTCATACTTTTAACTTACAGTTAATTAACGCTATGTTAGGTGCATTATAACAAAGGTTGAAGAAACCGGGCCATAGTAATTTAAAGTGGAATAAATAGACTATCAGTTAGTGCATACATTTCGACGCAGAAATGAGAAAATTTGAATAAAAAAATATGATTAGAAACAACGCAAATTTATATGAACAATTATGTGTAATCGTTGACCAAGGCAGAGTTGTGAAATAATGCAATTGTAGCGTATGTCCCAGAATGTAACGCGCAACATGCATTTCGCATATAAATTCGCACGATGATGAATGACGACACAGCTAAAAATATCTACTTTACCTATTTCCTCGTTACGAGTGCATAGCTTTCCGTTCTATAGTTCAGATAAGCGAATGCCTCCTGTGGTATAGCAAGCGTGAAATACGTCCTACAGGATAAGTGGAGATCTGTGTAAAGAGATCCACAGCGTGGGCCAGAGCGGCCAAAAACCTGTTTCCCTCGGATGCCAATAAGCCTACCGTTATGGGCCCCAAGTGAGGTGGGTCAGCTGGCAATGCTTTGAATTGCAGTTAGCGGGAATTTGCAGTGAGATTTGTGAACTCATGAAAACACCTCCAACGCTCTCTTTCTCTTAATTATTTATGGTGTCATTAAATTTATTCTAAACTAGCCGTACCCGTGAGCTCCGCTGCACCCTTTAGAAATAAATATAAAGTAATTACATAATTAAAATAGGACATTTGATCCAGGGAACATTCGTGTTTGATAGAAGGATAAATCGTTTATTATGTTACTTAATTTAAATTGAATTAAAAAATTAAAATGCGATCATTTTGATCCAGAGACCACTCATTTGGTCATAAAAATTAGTTTAGGAAATACAGGAAACGAATATGCAGAATAGCCTATCAAGTTTTCTGTGCATAAGAAGCTATTTTAATCTTACCTGTCCTCGATTCACTCAGAAGTTACTGTAATAACATTATAGCATTATGTCCATCTAGAGAAACTACACTTTCCAATGGTGAATTAATAATTAATTATACAAATCGGTTAATTTAGCTTCCGATATTACTTCATAGAAACGCAGAAACATTATCTGTAGGCTATCTTTCATAGCTTTCGATTGTTGCTGTCCAAGGCCCCTTATAGACGAAGTCATTTGTTTTTTAATTCATTACACGGCCTTAGATGGCAGTTATTTTAATTTTAAAACTCATTTATCTCATTAAATATCAGTCCTATCAAAATTTTTCAAGGAATAAAACTTATCGCAAATTATTTTCAAAGAAATTTTTTAAGTAACGTTTTTCACAAAAATCAATAATAAGCGAGATATTTCGATTTATTTAATTCAGGCCCCCTTATAACCCCCCTTTTAAATAATGTATTTTGAATGCCATATAGCCTAAAATCTAAGTTACAACGAACTTAATTTATATTCCAATTTTCATCGAAATCCGTTCAGCCATTATCGCGTGGAAAGGTAACAAACATACAGACAGACCGACAGACATACAAACAAAAATTTAAAAAAAGTGATTTTCAGTTTCAGGGTGGTTAATTATATATGTTAGGACCAATTATTTTTGGAAAATCGAAAATTACCAGAAAAATTTCGGCTACAGATTTATTATTAGTATAGATACATACAGTATTGCCAAGTCAAAGAAGATTCAAGAGATCGAAAAAACCTAAGAAACAATTTTATACTATTAGAAACATACTGTAGCTGATTTCAATGGTAGCGCCAGGATCGAATTCCAGCAAAGTTGGAGATTTATCTCGTTTCGGGTATTGAGTCGTTAGCTATAACCTAGCAGGAATAAGATAATTTGATGCTTTTGGGCTTTTTGGAATCTATTTCACTCGTATAATGATATCAGTGGAATTTTGCATTCAGTTTTGTTTTGAGGAGGAATTTAATGGGAAAAGTATATAGGCTATGTGCAATTCAATCGCTTCGGTCCATTCTCTCTAAAAGAAAAAAAAACTTAGCGAAAGTGTAATGAAATAGTCGTGATCGACATTCCATATATATATATATATATATATATATATATATAGTGTTGCAAACGTATGAAAACTAAAGGAAGATATTGCAGCCATCTTCAGACGTTTCATTAAACAAGAATAGATATGCGTTACAAGAGCGGTATGTTTAAGTTTTCATGTTCGAGGAAAAGTTTGAAAAAGCGAAACGTAGTTGAGCTTTTTTAATTTCCGAGAATTGAAAGGAAAATACCGCTCGTGTATCGTACATTATTTTGTGCGAAGATCGTTTATTACATACCTGAAAGACGAATTTCTAATTAGTTGCAATGAAATCTCCATCTTGGTTTCTGTTCAAAGACGGCAAATTTGCAAAATATCTATCTTCAACATTGTTGCTTTAAAATGTTTTCTGTGTTTACTACACTCCAGCAGGCCGTGATATACGTCTGTCTTCCCCCCCCCCCCCCCAGTCTATGGACTCTTGTTGATTTTTTCACGGCTTCCTTAATGTTACTTGCATCACGAATGCAGTAACTTTAGTGGAGTTGTAGAGTTTACTTAATTTTTGCAAATATTTAAAAGCAATAATTAACAGTGAAATTTAGGTGAAATTGCAGTGGTAAGTTTCCAATTTATAATTATTACTATATTGAACGTCTCTAAAAATAATATGTTAAAAGTCTAAAGCAGTAAAATCAATATGTCACTTCAGCGGTAAGAAGAGGGAAATTGTTATGTGTGTTAGGTTGGGAATACTGAATGTGGAATTTTAGACTTTTCGCGGATTGGTTTTGTGCGGAAACCAAGAAAATACGCACGATCTCGCACAAAATTTTATACATTTCTTTTACCGCCGACAAGTTCAGAAACACTTGTAGCATAGAAGAAAATAATAATAATAATAATAATAATAATAATAATAATAATAATAATAATAATAATAATAATAATAATAATAATATTTTTGTTATTATTATAGGATAGGCAATTTTCTGTTAATTTTCATATTGTTATTGTATATAATTAAAGCCATAACCCTACCATATGACAACGGATGATGTTGACTGCTATTATGAAGGAGTCCGGCTGAGACATCGTTAAAGTTGGCAGCCCTAACCATATGAACTGTCGCAATTTCGTTTTGTTCCGATCGTACGTAACAAGATACAGGTTGAATACACGAAAAGAGCACAGTTTATATTATAGCGGGCCTAGCATTAAAATACGATAGTGAATCTTGGCCAATGAAAATAGGGACAAAAAATAACACAGGTGAGTTCACCGTATAACTTGAAAGAGACCTGAGTCCAACATAGATTTAAGATGTAAGCTCATTGTGGAGGAAGAGTATGCAGCTATAAGATAAAAAATGTAATCAAATTCAAATCGAAGTATAGACGAAAAGAGACCCATTAGAATGTGAAATAAGTTACATCAGCACGTTCTGTCATCCAAATCATGTAGTGAAGAATGAAAATAAAAAAAAATAAAGAATAAAATTAGCAATAATATTACACAATAAAAAAGCAAATAGAGTATAGGCTACGTGTAATTGGTTTAAATGTCCAATGGCAGAAATTGGCTGCCAGCAGAATCAATTCGAATTTTTATTTGTATTTGCTTACTGCGTCAGCTCTTCTCTGTTCTGCAGGATTCCTTCAGATAAATATTTGAATGCCTGTACATGCGCCAGGCTTTCATATAATCACGAATTTTCAATTATATTTCAACGTTGATTAACTCCACGGCTGCCAGAAACATCTGCTAAACGCGCTTAAAACAAAACACAAACAGAATCTGAGCGCGCTACAACGGCGGCGGTGGCTACAACAATGCCAACATACGGTGATGGCCTTCGTTTTTGTGATATACATGAAGTGCAACCAACATTACGTAATATATCGACTGATGGCCTTCCGTTTTGTAAAACAAATTGCTCTAGCTTTATGGTAATGAAATGTTAACATCTGCAAGTGAGGTGCAGGAAATTGAGGGATTAGGACAACAAACTGTCTTTTATGGTGTCATACCCGAATACTCAGTCGTCGCAGCTGACTACAAGATATCCTGTGGTCATAAAATGTACACTGCATGTAGGGACCGTATAAAGTTTTTATCTCAAGGATTATAGTGCTGTGTTATAAATGTCATTGGTACTACGTGTGATGAGAATGATTTTGAGTTATGGAAATTTTAAGTTTAGATGTTATTTCTCTCTTTTTCTACTCGTTCACTTAGTATTCACTGTTGGAAAAAGTTTATACAGTAATAGGTGGACCGAAAGTGAGTGTGGCTCAGTGAATACCGCATGCGTTTCTCAATTAAGCCGTCCAAGGTTCGATTCCCGGCGTGGGCGTATCTTTATATCCATTCCACAGAACGGGGTGTTTGTCCTTTGTCTTCTACTTGTCTTGTGACGTCTTCACGGTGATTCTGCATTATTCTGACTACATGATCATGAATGAAAGGGTAGATTTAGAGAAGAAATTAGTATCACTTCAGAATTGTTGCATTACGCAAGGAATAGCTTCGAACGAAGACTTTAGCAATGTTTTGCAATGATGGACATCTTGCAGACTCTGTTTTTGCAACGTGATAAACGTGAGGGCTGTCTTATTATATTTATAAGTACTTAAATGTTTTGCTTTTCGTAAGACAGTTAGGCCTATATCGTGTTTAAAATGGGTAACATGTCGTCCCAACCCAGTATTTCCTTTATTAAAAACAAAATGTGAGGGATGCGAGATTTAAGGGGAGACTGTTGAAAAGTGTAGTCGTATTCAAATTTTTATAACTTTCAAAATTTTAGAGGTAGGTGCTTAAAACTTTGCATGTTTAATAAATGCTGCTTATTTTATTTTCCTTAATTTTTCATAATTTTTAAGAAAGGAAATTTTATTTTTACCAGAGCACCTAATTACCCCATCACGTACCATTTTCCGAGGAAAGTGAATTTTTTTAAATGAAAAAACTTCTTTTTTTTATTATTTTTCACTGATACTGATAAAATTACAACACACTAGGGATTCAAAATGCCTCATAATACGTGAAAATACGTGTACTGATTGCAAAGATGATCTTACATAGTTTAAAACACAATAAACATATTCACATATGTACAAAAATTTCGGAATTTGAACTCTCAATTTAAAAGCATTTTCTGCATAACTTCTGTTTATGACTAGATCCGGGACTGTCTTTTTTAAGAAATCAACAATAGTCTGCAAGCATGCTGGATGATGATCTTCCTTTATATCGCCTTTCCATTTCACATATTTCTTGATGAAATTTTTCCCCATGCTCGTCGCTTACTGCTCCAAGATTATGAGGAAAGAAATCCACATGAGAATGTAAAAAGTGTATTTTGAGAGACATATTATTACCCCATTTTCTCATATGAACTTAACATGGTTTCCACAAGTTCGATATAATTGCCTGCCCCAGAATTTCCAAGGAAATTTTAGCAAACTTCTTTGAAAGCTCGCAATACTATTTTATCTGTAACGGAAAGGTTTTTTCTCAAACAACAAGTCAGCCATAAATTTGCGAATTTGTGGACTGATGAAAATGCCCTCTTTTAATTTGCCTTCACTCAAACTGGTAAAATTTTCTTTTAAATACTGAAAACCACACCCTCGTTTGTTCATTGCATAGACTTCATATTGAACTGTTATGAAATTTACTGTATAGAAGGGATCAAAATCTGTTTATTTATTAGAAGTACAAAAGAACATACCAACAACCATAAGAAACCGGAAATAGGTCATAAACTCATGAAATGCATTCATAGCTTTTGTTTTGGCTTACAACCCCCAACCCTTGCCAGATGTTCTCTGGAAGAGCACTTATCCAAAAATTAAATCATAGTATATCTTAAAAACCTTACGTGATACAAAGAAAAGAGATGCATTTTCGAATTCAGCGTACACCAAGCCACAAGGGACACATTGTTTTAAGTCGGAGCAAAATTCTTGTAGTTCAGTGTAATCGCCTTTAAGTCTGACTAGCGTAATATGTAGCTAGTCGGCGATGAATGCAATGGAAAGGGAAAGGAACTAGCCACCCTACCCCATTATCTCTCTGGCCAAGTTGCCTCAAAAGTGGTGCCTTCTTGGTATCACTTGTGAGGTTCAGACCTGTCTTCGGACAGTTGACTAAACAATCGCTTTTATTAAGAATATAGAAATAGACAAATCCACTTAACAGTAAAGAACGGAATTTCACGTCCAGTGTTCCGTTATGACTTATGAGTCATGGTCGTAGGGAAAACCCGGAAACGAATGCAGACGCGAAGCATAATCATGAAGATATGCAGCTGCCCAGCGATTTCCGTGCTATGTCAGGTGATATCACCATGGCGATGCGGTGTCGTCTTCACCTGATTAAATGAAGCAGAGAGAAACACGTCACTACTGGTTGGCCCAAAGTTATTGTACAGTAATTCGTCGATGCAAATGCATAAAGTGAACGGCCACGGAAGTTCCTATGCTTTCCATTTACTCGAAATAGAATCTATCAAGAATTCGGTAATAGATCTCACACCACGAAAAGTTGGAAAAGTTTGTAGACAGTACGTGGGAGCAGCAGTGACGCATGTTCATAAATATTTGGTTACTAATATGTAAACATTGTATATTTTCTATGTTTCTATAACTTTCGTGTTGTAGTAGACCATAGCGATTTCATTATTGTTTCTTCCTAGTTTCAATGTAGTTATCTATCTATCTATCTATCTATCTATCTATCTATCTATCTATCTATCTATCTATCTATCTATCTATCTATCTATCTATCTATCTATCTATCTATCTATCTATCTATCTATCTATCTATCTATCTAGTCCACACCTGTGAAGTAACGGTTAGCGCGTCTGACCGCGAAACGAAGTGGTCCGGTTCGAATTCTCGTCGGGGCAAGGGTAGCAAATATTTTTTCCGGGGTTTTCCCTGCACCAGTACGAGCGAATGTTGGGTAATTTTGGGTGCTGGACCCCGGACTCATTTCACCGGCATTATCACTTTCATTTCATTCAGACGCTAAAATAACCTGAGATGTTGGCACAGCGTCGTAAAATAACCAAATTAAAAAATGTCTGTCTGTCTATCTATCTATCTATCAGTTTTTGTATCTATCTATCTATCTATCTATCTATCTATCTATCTATCTATCTATCTATCTATCTATCTATCTATCTATCTATCTATCTATCTATCTATCTATCTGTGTATCTCTCTATCTATCTGTGTATCTCTCTATCTATCTATCTATCTATCTATCTGTGTATCTCTCTATCTATCTGTGTATCTCTCTATCTATCTGTGTATCTCTCTATCTATCTATCTATCTATCTATCTATCTATCTATCTATCTATCTATCTATCTATCTATCTATCTATCTATCTATCTATCTATCTATCTATCTATCTATCTATCTGTGTATCTCTCTATCTCTCTATCTATCTATCTATCTATCTATCTATCTATCTATCTATCTATCTATCTATCTATCTCTCTATCTATCTATCTATCTATCAATCTATCTATCTATCTATCTATCTATCTATCTATCTATCTGTGTATCTTTCTGTCTATCTATCTATCTATCTATCTATCTATCTATCTATCTATCTATCTATCTATCTATCTCTGTCTCTGTCTATCTATCTATCTATCTATCTATCTATCTATCTATCTATCTATCTATCTATCTATCTATCTATGCATCCATCCACCCAGCCGTCTGTCTAATCTATCTATCTATCTATCTATCTATCTATCTATCTATCTATCTATCTATCTATCTATCTATCTATCTATCTATCTATCTATCTATCTATCTATCTATCTATCCCGTGGCTGAGGGGTTGGCTTCTCTGTCTTTCATCTTGGAGACCCAGGTTTGTTTTCCGTCTGGGTCATGAAGGAATTTGTGGTGGACGAAACGGTGGCGATGGGTTTTTCTCGGAATTCTCCCGTTTCCCTTCATTGTCATCGTCATTCTAGAAATTCTGTACAATCAGCATCATTCTGCTAGGTCCTGAGTCAGGCCTCCAGAACAAATAAAAAGTTTTACACATTTGTGTTTGGTGAAGATTATTGATATTGCCTATCTATCATGTTTGTCTTGTCTATCTGTATGTCCGCCTGGCTTCTTTCCTCCTTTCGTACTGCTTCCTCTCTTTCCTGTTTCCTCCTCTTTCCTTGTGACTGGGAAAACCCCCGTCCCTGCACGCCAGGTGTATCTGTGCTGCATGCCTCAGCTTGTGCCCCCCTCCCCCCTCAGCCCCCCCCCCTAGCCTCGCGGTATTTTACCTGTCGGTCGAGGGGGCGGGGAAACTCGGCGATATAATTATGCCGGTTTGATTACCTTGTTGCCAGATTTATTGCTCTACACTGGTTGCGGCGTGATTTAGACTTAATGTGTTAATGTTTTGACACCGCATAAGCGAGGTTCGAGTCCCCGAGTTACACTTCCACTCTTACGTAGCTTCAGATTCACTCTGCATGGGCGCATTTCTTCTCACATTGTAAATATCGCAGGTTGTTTTTATATCACTGTTTCACGGCATGAGCGTCCCGCGCCGTAGCCTCGTGGTCTAAGGCAATGTTTCTCAAACTTTTGGAGTGGGGACCACTTTTTTTAAGCCAGAACAGTTCCGCGGACCACCTTACTCTTGTTCCCTTCGAAAGCAAATTTATTATTTTTGTAGCATATTTTAATACCAGTATACTTATATTTTAAAATAGACTTAATTAATTATAATACTTTTCTAATTATATTTTTGTAGCCAATCACAAGTAACTTATAACAAATTCTGTGCATTGTTGATTCATCGCTTGCCTGTTAGCAGTCAGTTGTTTGAAATCCTTCTTATGTGGTACACGCTAGTAGCTGTCCATGTCTCTGTTAAATAGTGCCCATTATAAATAATGGAAAACTAGCTTCGATCCGATCTTTGAAAACAAAGGAACATGATGAAACGCTTCATTTAGGCAGTGCTAATAGTTCAGAAGCTGTGTGTGAAAAAATATATTAATATCAGTGATTATTGTGCCATTAAAAAATATCTAGTCCTAGTGGTAGCTATTCAAAGAAAAAATACTTCCGTGAATATTACAAGAGTTATTTGCGTTACGGAATGCGCGTTGGTTCGAGTCCTCAAAGGAGAAGAAATTTTCTCATGAAATTTCGGCCAGTGTATGGGACCGGTGCCAACCCAGCATCGTGATGCACTTGGGAAGTTACGATAGGTAGCGAAATCCGGTTGTTGCGAAAGCCAGCTATAACGGCTGGGGGGATCATCGTGCTAACCACACGACACCTCCATTCTGGTTGGATGATCGTCCACCTCTGCTTCGGCATGCGAACTTGAGGCCAGCAGCCGGCTGGTCGGTCTGGGCCCTTCAATGGTTGTGGCTCTACGGATTTTTTTTTCATGCCATGAGTGTATCTGTGTTACCCTCTTGTTTTTGCGTCTATTTCTTTTTAGTTTTAATTTATTTTATGCTCGACTATGCCGAAATGTAATTATAACCTGGTAGAAGCCCTTTAATGCACCTCATTAAAGTACACCTATTCATTATAATTCATTTGTTCAGCCAATGAGAAATCACCATTGTACCATTATAAAACCGCAAGTATCGATTATTCTCGGATATGCAATCGAAAGACAATTGGCGAAAAGTCACGGAGGCTGGAAATCCAATACTGTCGTAGAAGGTTACGTTCTGTTTCTATAATAATATAGCGTTAATTGTAAATAATGTCCAAATAAATTCAATTTGTCATCTCGTTTTTCAATTCTAAATCAATTTCCAGGTTATATCAAGACTAATGTTCATGTTATTCTCTAGATTATATCAAGGTCAATGACTTTCGTGCCTCGAAAAAAATCAATACTTTCGCGTCTGCGCACATCTCACAATTCAGGTCAGTTCCGCTCCTCACTTACATAACCATAACATGAATACTTATGATGAAAGAGTAATGGAACGGAGAAAAATTCTCTCCGGCGCCGGGATTTGAACCCGGGTTTTCAGCTCTACGTGCTGACGCTTTATCCACTAAGCCACACCGGATTCTACCCCGGCGTCGGAAGAATCGTCTCAGTTTTAAGTTCCAACTCTTGGGTTCCCTCTGGTGGCCGCCCTCTGCACTACGTCATAGATATCTATGAACCTAATACCGAAGCCCACACATGAATAATATATATGAATACTTATGAATAATTTCAAGTTAGAAATATGGTGGAGCATAAAAAGTCGTATGAAACTTGCCTATAATGGTAATTAAGACGCTCGTATGAAAATTATGAAACGAGCGCAAGCGAGTTTCATAAACAAACATGCTCGCGTCTTAATTACTACCATTATAGGCTCGTTGCATAATGTATTATTATTTTCTGTCCGTGTCTTATTTCTTATTTTTCTTCTACATACGCTTGCTCTTCTTTATGGATTGCTTCAGTTTTCGTATTTTTCTCTTCTGTTTACTCCCCTTTCTTCATCTGTCCCATTTTGGTTCATTCTTTTTTTTTTGTCTTCATTTTCTCTTACATATCCGTCTTATTCTTTGCCGACTTGTCCGTATATCTATTATCTATCGGTTTCTTTTCCCTTGAGATATTTCCAATAGAACAATCTCATACCAGGCAATGCTGCTGTACTAAATAATTAGGCCTACTATATGGAGTGATGTTGGTGGCAGAGTTCTTCAGAGAACTGTGAAATGATAAGATAATGAAATATTGAGCAAAACCTGCCTCAGCGAGAGTTGCGGATGTATTCCGTAATACTTTTTTATTCGAGGCTAAGCTCGAACTAGGAATCTAATCCCGCTTGGGTTGATTATTACCTGGCTGGTATTTTTTTCTCGAGATTTTCCTCTAATGTAACGCAAAAATCGGGTAATCGCATGCATCATCAGACTCGTGTCGCCAAATTACAGGGTGACCGTTTGGGTATGGATAAAATAAAAACACCGTAAAACATTTACTACTGAACTTTATTTGTTGAAACTTTGTGCAGACAACACTGAAAGATGGGAGATACCTCAGAGCTCAACATGACCCCCATTGCGCACCCTGCACGACTCATAACGTTGATGAAATTCAGCCCATGTCCGTTGTAACATTAGAGGGGTGATTTGTTGAAAAGCTTGAGTAATTTTTACTCTCACATCATCAATGTTCCTGGGCTTCTGTGAATAGACAATGTATTTAACAAAACCCCACACGAAGACGTCAGGAGGGGTTAGATCTGGGGAGTATGGGGACCAAGCCAAGAGATGGCTGCTTCTCGTACTGGGTTTCACCTGCGACCTCCTGCATGTTTTTTTTTTTTTTTTTAACACAGAACCTGTTTCTACAAATGTTCGATACCACAACATTACTGAATCGTATTTAGGTACATTACGCTCACCATACTCACGTCGAAATTCCCTTTGAACTCTTTTAACACTCTCAAATTTAGCATACCAAAGAACACATTGTGCCCGCTGTTGATTTGTAGTAGCCATTTTATTCATCTACGATTTTCATTTGTCCTTTCAGATTATGCATTGTTGATTGTCATATATATTTGTTTCCTTGGTTATTTAACGACGTTGTATCAACTACGAGGTTATTTAGCGTCGATGGAATTGATGATAGCAAGATGATATTTGGCGAGATGAGGCCGAGGATTCTCCATAGATTACCTGACATTTGCCTTATAGTTGAGGAGAACCTCGGAAAAAAAAACAACCAGGTAATCAACCCAAACGGGAATCGAACCGCGCCTGAACGCAACTCCTGATCGGCAGACAAGAGCCTTAGCGATTGTCATATATGGAAACTCCTATCTTTTAATCATAATATAACTAGCAAGAAATTTGTCCTACTATCATAGTAGCTTTATAATAATAAATCAATATTATCCATACTCAAACGGATCAGATTGTATCTTCTTTGATAATTTATTGACAACTTACGTAACATCTGCTGGCTTGGAAAAAATACATAGGTATTTCTCCCATTACAATAATTCATACAGAAAAAAGTCAAATCGACATAAACCAGTGTAAGTTGTCAATAAATTACCAAAGAAGGTTTGTGGAAACTGACTTATGTCACTTTTCCCAAGCACTGCAGGTATATTTCTCTAGCAAAAAAATAAAAGCGAAGTAAAAAGTTTGATAATCCGCCAATCGGTAAATAGAGTGATGGATAATCGGTGTTCTACTGTAGGTAATACAGTAATTGCAAAAATAATGGATGTCACTTTCTTGTCGAAAATGAACCAAGACTGTCAATGTATAGCTTATGACATATAGAATGTACATAGAGAGTTACAAGGCATTAACACTGATAGTCATTCTCCAGTAATGATCGGAAAATCACAGTTAAGCTTTGAGCGCTAATCATTTCGAACTTTCAATTGCTTCTCCTGCAATAGTAATATGCGTTACAAGAGCGGTATGTTGAAGTTTTCATGTTCGAGGAAAAGTTTGAAAAAGCGAAACGTAGTTGAGCTTTTTTAATTTCCGAGACTTGAAAGAAAACATACCGCTCGTGTATCGTACATTATTTTGTGCGAAGATCGTTTATTACATACCTGAAAGAGGAATTTTTAATTAGTTGCAATGAAATCTCCATCTTGGTTTCTGTTCAATGACGGCAAATTTACAAAACAAAAATATCTATCTTCAACATTGTTGCTTTAAAATGTTTTCTGTGTTTACTATACTCCAGCAGGCCGTGATATACGTCTGTCTTTCCCCCCCCCCCCAATCTATGATGAGTCTGGAATCTTGTTGATTTTTTCACGGCTTCCTTAATGTTACTTGCATCACGAATGCAGTAACTTTAGTGGAGTTGTAGAGTTTACTTAATTTTTGCAAATATTTAAAAACAATAATTAACAGTGCAATTTAGGTGAAATTGCAGTGGTAAGTTTCCAATTTATAATTATTACTATATTGAACGTCTCTAAAAATAATATGTTAAAAGCCTAAAGCAGTAAAATCAATATGTCACTTAAGCGGTAAGAAGAGGGAAATTGTTATGTGTGTTAGGTTGGGAATACCGAATGTGGAATTTTAGACTTTCCGCGGATTGGTTTTGTGCGGAAACCAAGCAAATACGCACGATCTCTCACAAAATGTATTCCAAATGACATCCATCATTCTTGCAGTGGACTCTTCATTTGTTTCATCCTGGTAGTTATACAGGGAACACAATTTAGTAAATACCTTAGTAGTATCAAATTTATTATAGTAATTATTTATTTAAGTCTGTGAAACTCAATTCTAAAAACTACTAGGAACCAAGATTTGCTGGTACATACTATAGTAAACTTTTATGAAACAGGCCCCTGGGATCTGAAGTCCTGTCTCCAGCATGGAAAGCATTCAATGGGATAACGGTGCACCTATGTGAAAAGTAAAGTTGATTGCAAGACGAATCGGAACCATGCTACTGGGTGTTTAACCCTTTCAGTCACAGTAATGTGGAGGGTAAAATTCCGTGGCGTTGAAGGAGAGAAGAAAAGCAATAGATTGAAAAGGAAGGTAGGAGGGGCGGGAGACGGAGTGGGTGGCAGAAACCAGTCCGAGCCTCCGCTTTCCCACGCCCACCTCGCATCCAGGTAGACAGTCCGCGGCGTTGCCACATCTACTCCAACTCAGGACTCTCATTATAAGACAGGCATTTCCTGTTTACAGTGCACACTACACGTCCAGCCCATCGGACCACAGTGGTCCCTAGGTGATTGTAAAAACTGACATAGACAAAAATTCCGTGATATCACGATTTTATCCGTTATTCCAATTTCCCCTATGTCATTCTTTTGTATTTCATCTTGCCTATTACACTTTTACTACGCCATACTACTTTTGACCAATAAAACGGTACGAAAGGACGTCTTTCAACCAATCATGGCTGCTTATCGCACATTTTTATCGTTCCCCTAGCATTTGTTTGTTTTTATCACTACCCTAGCATTTGTTTGTTTGCCAACATTTCAAACTTAAAAATTCTTTACGGTATTATAAAACGTGCTTTGCGATCGTCATTTATTTACAGCATAGACAGCCAACAGAAAATGGCGGCTTCGTTCAAACGTTTTGGTGAAGAAAACATTAGTGAAATAGAATTTCAGTTAAGTCAATTAATATTTTATTGTATTAGAGTACTTTATTTCTTCTAATCTTTATATACTTTCTTCTAAACGTGTAATAGTCAATTAAATCCCACTCGAGTTTTGTTTTTCTGTAGATAAATCGAAACCTCTAGTGAGATTAGTGTTGATAACCTTCATAAAACAGATAAAGGTGTAACTAGTAACAAATTATATACGAGGGAGGGTCAAAAGGTAACCTTAATAATAGTTTTATTAATTGAATATGCACGATAAGACTACAAATACTTGTATTAAACATAGTGGGGACTATGTTGAAAAGTGATGAAGTGTTTGTATCTTATTATACATATTCAATTAATAAAACAAATATTAAGGTTACTTTTTGACCCTCCCTCGTAAATATGGGGTCTGATTTGTTTAATATAGAACTCACAAAGCAGAAAAAAAAGAAAGACTTTGGGGATGTAAAGTTCTTATGCGTAAGAATCAGAACCCTGAATGGTTAGTTTTCAGAAGAAACAAAAGCAAGCAGCTTGTGAAGCCTAAAAAGTAGGAAGCGAATTTATAGTTGCTAAAAAAGAGAGATTTAGTATTTTATAAAATTCAATTTAGGACCTTTTAGGAAATATTTCATTTTGGATGGAAATTATGTATGGCACTGAGAATGAGTTATCCTGAACTGAAGACTCAAATTGAAGTGTTGATATCAAAAACCGGACAAGTCCAAAATATTAATTTTTCAGAAAACGAAAAAAACTGTCCCTCACATTTCTCATACAATATAATAATCTGGCATATTTTGTATAGGTATCTCATATATCTACCAACTTCGGTAAAGAATATAATTTAAATATACAGAATAAAGAAATATAATTACAAAACAAACAAAGAGAAATACAAATAAAATAATACAAGCAATATAAAAAGAAGATACAGTAGTATTAACAAAATTTGAGACCGAATGAGCAGCGCTCGTGCTCGGTCGCAGTTCAGATATAATATTAAAATAAATAATAATAATAATAATAATAATTATAATATAAATAAATAAGTAAAATAAAATAGGAACTAAAATATAATTACAGCGGCAATGGAATTATATAATATAATATTAATACTAGAGAAGAATAATATCGCACGTGAAAAGTAGGTTAACTGTTCTCTTTTATATTGTTTCTTGGTGAGAGGGGGGGAACATTTGCACATATCCACTTTGTGTAGAAAATTTCATATGTACCATACATTAATTGAATTGTAATTCAGAGGGGCAGGGCATAGTTGCGCCCCACGGTCAGATAAGATGCAGCAGATAAAAAAGGGTCCCTGTTTTGTGGGCATAGTTGCGCCCCGTTCCCATCAGGTAGCAGAAGGGGCATGGCATAGTTGCGCCCCGATGAAATAGGTAGAGAAAAAGACATTACGGGAACTCGAGCCTCGTAATCAACCAACCTTATTGATTTCTTATGCGATTTAATATTCATTATCGATACCGTTGAAATGAACACCATGAAGTTGGCAGTACTTTATTAACTGACATATTCAAATGAGTGAGCCGTTGAAATATGGGGCCTTAGCAGTGTTGACATTTTATTAGTGATTTTCACACCGTCTGTGGCGTATAGTGAGGTTAATTTAAAATGAATGTTAAGTTTAGTGAAAAGGGTAAAGAGTTAATAATTCACAATGGTTCTAAGTCTCAATTTTCGAAACCCTGTACCGTATGGTTAAGATATCGATGTAGAAACAAAAAATGCAGTTCATTTATTGTGTGTGATCGTTAAAAAAAGTGTTATTTTAAATAACAAAATTGATCATATGCTAGGCCTACCTGATTTCAATGCAGCTATCACTGTAATATTTTTAAGTAATTTATTTATTTTATGACAGTCACTTTCGTGTGTACTATGCCCATCGGGGCGCAACTATGCCATGTCCATTGTGCTACCTGATTTCTTCGTGGCGCAACTATGCCATGTCCATTCTGCTACCTGATTTCTTCGTGGCGCAACTATGCCATGTCCCTTCTGCTACCTGATTTCTTCGGGGCGCAACTATGCCATGTCCATTGTGCTACGTGATTTCTTCGGGGCGCACCTATGCCATGTCCATTGTGCTACGTGATTTCTTCAGGGCGCAACTATGCCATGTCCATTGTGCTACGTGATTTCTTCGGGGCGCAACTATGCCATGTCCATTGTGCTACCTGATTTCTTCGGGACGCAACTATGCCATGCCCATTGTGCTACCTGATTTCTTCGGGACGCAACTATGCCATGTCCATTGTGCTACCTGATTTCTTCGGGACGCAACTATGCCATGTCCATTGTGCTACCTGATTTCTTCTTCGGGGCGCAACTATGCCATGTCCATTGTGCTACCTGATTTCTTCGGGACGCAACTATGCCATGTCCATTCTGCTACCTGATTTCTTCGGGGCGCAACTATGCCATGTCCATTCTGCTACCTGATTTCTTCGGGGCGCAACTATGCAGTGTCCTTTGTGCTACCCGATTTCTTCGGGGCGCAACTATGCCATGTCCATTCTGCTACCTGATTTCTTCGGGGCTCAACTATGCCATGTCCATTCTGCTACCTGATTTCTTCGGGACGCAACTTTGCCATGTCCCTTCTGCTATGTGATTCCTTCGGGGCGCAACTATGCCATGTCCCTTCTGCTATGTGATTCCTTCGTGGTGCAACTATGCCATGTCCCTTCTGCTACCTGATTTCTTCGTGGTGCAACTATGCCATGTCCATTCTGCTACCTGATTTCTTCGTGGTGCAACTATGCCATGTCCATTCTGCTACCTGATTTCTTCGTGGCGCAACTATGCCATGTCCATTCTGCTACCTGATTTCTTCGGGGCGCAACTATGCCATGTCCATTCTGCTACCTGATTTCTTCGTGGCGCAACTATGCCATGTCCCTTCTTCTATGTGATTCCTTCGTGGTGCAACTATGCCATGTCCATTCTGCTACCTGGTTTCTTCGGGGCGCAATTATGCCATGCCTAGGCCTCCCAATTGACCGCGGGGCGCAACTATGCCATACCGATTCAGAGCCATAGTGGGCCAAGCGCCATTTGTTAAAAACGAGGAAGCAAGGATTAAAGTTAAGTGAATGCCATATATAATTAAGAGACAACTAATCAATATAATTGCTCTGTAACCATAGAGAGCCTTGCTTTAAATCCATATTTGGACTTTTATCTGAATCTGATTTTGGACAGCAGACAGATTCCCGAGTTGTGACGCTGGACCTCCATCGAAGACGACATGAAACGTCGCTTTGACAAGGAACAAACACGCATGCCCGGGGGGAACTGGATGACCCTTGACCGTGACTTTCAACCAGTATTATAACTACGCATTAGCTGTTGCGTATACCACGAGAAATAGCGACAAATAAATTTAAAAAAAACTGAAGCTTTATTACAGGTAAGCACAGTGCTGCGCACTTGTTGCTGCGAGGTTACGGTGTTGGGTAGTATAGGCGCATCGCGTATGCACAGCCACGCGAAGAAGCCGTCTGGTCCGCAATTGAAATGAATGGGATGATGATGATGCCGCCAGTCCACTAATTGTGGCTTCTAAATATAGCTGCGAGGGGGCAGCACTGGTCAGATGCCGTCAGGTGCTTACCTCCTTGCCCTCCATGCATCCCAGCCACGTGGAGCTCAAGAAGTATAATGGACCAAGTTGTGATAGAGATTATTTCAAGAGCACTTCTGTTGCTGTTGTTGTTCGGTTGGTATCACTTCCTGTTCCGTATTCAGTGGTCGTAGGTTCGAATGCATATGTGATACGGTACAATTTGTACGGCGTCGGTACGTACCACTAAAGCTGTCGTAATAAATTGATTCCAGTAGACTTTACATTTAGCTTGCTTACTCTATAGAATGTTCAAAAAAGTATGAAATATTATTCATAACTTCTTAAAACGTTTTATACAAAAGCTGTTGGAGATAACCATACATTATGTATGTATGTATGTATGTATGTATGTATGTATGTATGTATGTATCAGGGGCGTATTTTGCGGGCTACCGGGGCTACCGGCGGTAGCCCAAGGAAATTACAAAAGAAAAAGTTTATAATATAACATAATGTAATAATTTTGTATTATTAGTTTTACCATAGTAATTAAAATTAAAGTAATTGTTAGATATATTTTGTGTAATAATAGGGTCTGCGGTAGCCCAAACCTTTAACCAGTATACGCCACTGGTATGTATGTATATATGTACGTACGTACGTATTTATTCACACTGCAAGTGGGTATATACCCGGTGGCAGTGGTAACTAATTACACTCAATAATTACAATTAATAATAAACACAACTAATAAAAACAATAACTAATAATAATAATAATAATAATAATAATAATAATAATAATACTAATACTAATACTAATAAGGAGCATCCTAAATTAAATGAAGCATGATCACTTAAAATAACATTTAAAGAAAATCTAATTTGTATCTTAACCCTAAGTTCGAACTAAGACCCACGAGTGTGACAGGTTCATACCTGCACAAGTACCTTTCGGCACTACACTTATTTCGCTGTCAACTCAGTCACTGCACTCATTCTACCTGATTTCACTAACACTTCAAAACCATTTCACTGTTCAAATACTTTGCACAGCCACTTCACTGACACAAACACACTTCACTTACACAATAGACTTCACTGACACAACACACTTCCTCACTGATAGAACACTTCAAATAGCAAGATATCAATTACACCCTTTAAATAGTGTGTATAATATACTACCGTCTATTAGTATTTAAATACATTTTTGGTTATTGGTAAAGCCTTTAGTAAGTCTGCAGGTAAAGCATTCCAGGCTCTGATAGTATGAATGAGAAAAGAAAACTTTCCAGTGTCTGTCCTCTGTCTCCTTTCCCTCAATTTTCTTTCCCTCACCAGTGTTCGAGGACAATAAATTTAATTTTTTTAAATAGCACCCTATATTAAAATTTTCATAATTCGAATCTTCATTAAATATTATGTGTAGAAATTTTACCCATTCACCCGTTTCATATCTTTTAACTATTTATTAAACTTGTTTTGTGAACTTCAAATTTACACAAATAAATAGACTATGTATGTAAAACTTGACAACAGATGCTCAAAATGAGAACCATTCACAGCCAAACAATGCCCCAGTCTATCACAAAAACAGTCCATTGTCTTTATCACAATTACATGACTGACCTGTTTCATCTCATATCTACAGTCATGTACATTTGTAACAATGGGAGAGTGTTAGAACTAGTGACTGTAACTCCCTTAAACAAGCACCTGTGTTTGCCTGTACCTCTATAGGGAATTTGTGGTGATTCCATCCCATCGCACCTCCTCATACTCATCCTCTTTCACAATAGCCCTGCCAAGACTCTGGAATTCGTTACCTGCTAGCATCAGGGACTGTCGAAATAAAATTGAATTCAAACGCAAACTTACTAGGCACTTGGTCAGTAATTGAGACTCGTTCAGACATGGTTTCTTGTAAATAGTTCTTTTAATCTACCACAAAATATCTCAATATCCGGTAATTTCATCACTATAGAATTTTGTTATTGTAGGTTTAATTTGTAATTTAGTAAATACAAAAATATTCTTTGTTCTTAACTTCTATGATAAAATGTCTAGCTTTCATTAATCAGGTAATCTTGTCGTACTTTAATTTTTATTGTAATTGTAATTGTAAATTTAATATTAATCGTAATCTTATTGTTCATGTTATAGTTGTAATCCCCTGGTAGAGGGGCAGAGAAGGCCTGACGGCCTTATCTCTACCAGGTTAAATAAATAAATCTAATCTAAAATCTAATCTAAATCTAAACAAAATAAATAAATGTTGGTACTCACATTAATGAGATGGATGGGCCTGCCGATTCTTGTACAATTGTTATATATTAGGATGTATGCTGGTAAGCTTAAGTCGGAGATCGTCACATACATTGAGTCGATCTCGGTACTTTGTTTTTATTAGAGTTAGTGATGAAAACCCTTTCTCACACAGATACGTAGAAGCAAACTGAATTATAATCTCTAAAGCACCATTGTACAGTTCACTGTATTCTCTTTTCACTTGTGACGAGGTCCACAAATTAACCATGTCTTCCACTTGGAATTTCATTTTAAGTCCAGTGTCATTCGAGAGTTCAATTAACTGTTCTCTTTCACTCAATGAAAGTTTATTAGTTTCAATATCGCAATGAAAGGGATCACGAACCCATGAAAATTCATAATATTTACTTGGAAAATAAGTTTCAAATTTTGACCTCAGAGTTTCAAAATGCGAACATAGTATGTCACTGCATAATTCTTTTCCAAGAACGAAATAATTTTTAACCAAAATAGATTCTAGGACTGGAAATGGTGGACAAATACTCCGTTTTACGCAATTGACCCACAAACGAAGTTTTCTCTCGAACCCCTATATTTTCTCATGCACATTGAGAACAGTCAAAGAATTACCTTGTAGACAGAGATTTAGTTCGATTAGTTTTGAGAATACATCTGAAAGATATGCCAATGTACTTAGCCACATGTCAACTGATGTGCAGGGAAAAGATGGCGAGAAACACCACGTTCATAGTGCTTTAAATCCCTCTTTTGTTGCTGAGAGTAGAGTGGGAAGTCGGTAGACGAGTAGGGTAATAAATTTAATAATATGTCAGTAGATACTGGGAGAAAAAGTGAAAGGCAATATACGAGTAATTGATATTGGTCATTTTCAAACTCAAGAGATTTTCAACTATAGTGTGATATGCAATTCGTTTGAATTTTATTTTTTCTTCTGTCGTTTTTGAAAGACCACAAGGGCAGACCTCGAGGACCACAGGTGGTCTGCGGACCATAGTTTGAGAAACGCTGTTATAGTGAAATCGCAGTGAAAAGCAGGAAAATGATAGTACTTCTGTAAAGAAGTGTCTAAGCACAAAAGTTGAGCATTGTAGGTTACATTTTTGGTTCGGAAAATTTTACTCGCCATGTGTGTGAAATGTAATAGTAATAAATGGATTTGAACCCGGATCTTGGACGTGGACAACCGATGCAATTGGCATTGCGCTAACGGGTAGAGGTGCGCCCACTCGGGATAAATCCCTGCCCCTGCCTCGTTACGTACCGGCCACTTGCAATGCATGCCTGAACTGGACCAGTCAAGTAGGATTGCTGAAATCGCATTTGAATCCTGTAACCAGGTCGAAGCCTGCCTCTATTAATCATTGCAGCAGTGCTTCTTGGTGAGAAGAAGTCGGCACTTGTTTCTGAGCTAAAATTATCTCCATGGCGACCTTGCATAGAAAAAGAGACGATTGTCCTTTGGCACCCACGTCACCCGACCTAGGCTAATTGTTTTTTACTCCAGGAAGATACCGTGAAAGTTATATCGACAAATATCTTGTATATTTAGTTTCAGATGACGTATTGTAATGTAACTGCACGTAACTGATAACATTGGCCTACAAAAAAACATTTTTGTCTGCTACTGACGAAATTTGAAGTGTTTTATACTGAAATTGATGCGCTGATTCCAGATCTGTAATCAGATTTATCATAGCAGGTCAGGTTTTTGAGTTATGGGACTGTAACATTAATTCTAAATCTTACTATTCAGTACATAACACTGGCCTACAAAAAAAAAACGTTTTGTCTGCTACTGAGGAAATTTGAAGTGTTTTATACTGAAATTGATGCGCTGATTCCAGATCTGTAATCAGATTTATCATAGCAGGTCAGGTTTTTGAGTTATGGGACTGTAACATTAATTCTAAATCTTACTATTCAGTACATAACACTGGCCTACAAAAAAAAAAACGTTTTGTCTGCTACTGAGGAAATTTGAAGTGTTTTATACTGAAATTGATGCGCTGATTCCAGATCTGTAATCAGATTTATCATAGCACGTCAGGTTTTTGAGTTATGGGACTATAACAGTAATTCTAAATCTTACTATTCAGTACATAAGACTGGCCTACAAAAAAAAAAAACTTTGTCTGCTACTTAGGAAATTTGAAGTGTTTTATACTGAAATTGATGCGCTGATTCCAGATCTGTAATCAGATTTATCATAGCATGTCAGGTTTTTGAGTTATGGGACTATAACATTAATTCTAAATCTTACTATTCAGTACATAAGACTGGCCTACAAAAAAAAACTTTTTGTCTGCTACTTAGGAAATTTGAAGTGTTTTATACTGAAATTGATGCGCTGATTCCAGATCTGTAATCAGATTTATCATAGCATGTCAGGTTTTTGAGTTATGGGACTATAACAGTAATTCTAAATCTTACTATTCAGTACATAAGACTGGCCTACAAAAAAAAAACTTTTTGTCTGCTACTTAGGAAATTTGAAGTGTTTTATACTGAAATTGATGCGCTGATTCCAGATCTGTAATCAGATTTATCATAGCATGTCAGGTTTTTGAGTTACGGGACTGTAACATTAATTCTAAATCTTACTATTCACTATATAACACTAGCCTACAAAAAAAAACTTTTTGTCTGCTACTTAGGAAATTTGAAGTGTTTTATACTGAAATTGATGCGCTGATTCCAGATCTGTAATCAGATTTATCATAGCAGGTCAGGTTTTTGAGTTATGGGACTGTAACATTAACTCTAAATCTTACTATTTACTATATAACACTGGCCTACAAAAAAAAATGTTTTGTCTGCTACTTAGGAAATGTGAAATGTTTTATACTGAAATTGATGCGCTGATTCCAGATCTGTAATCAGATTTATCATAACACGTCAGGTTTTTGAGTTATGGGACTATAACATTAATTCTAAATCTTACTATTCACTATATAACACTGGCCTACAAAAAAACGTTTTGTCTGCTACTTAGGAAATTTGAAATGTCTTATACTGAAATTGATGCGCTGATTCCAGATCTGTAATCAGATTTATCATAGCACGTCAGGTTTTTGAGTTATGACACTATAACATTAATTCGAAATCTTACTATTCAGTATATAACACTGGCCTACAAAAAAAACTTTTTGTCTCCTTCTGAGGAAATTTGAAGTGTTTTATACTGAAATTGATGCGCTGATTCCAGATCTGTAATCAGATTTATCATAACAGGTCAGGTTTTTGGGTTATGGGACTGTAACATTAATTCTAAATCTTACTATTCACTATATAACACTGGCCTACAAAAAAAAAACGTTTTGTCTGCTACTTAGGAAATTTGAAATGTTTTATACTGAAATTGATGCGCTGATTCCAGATCTGTAATCAGATTTATCATAGCACGTCAGGTTTTTGAGTTATGACACTATAACATTAATTCGAAATCTTACTATTCAGTATATAACACTGGCCTACAAAAAAAACGTTTTGTCTGCTACTTAGGAAATTTGAAATGTCTTATACTGAAATTGATGCGCTGATTCCAGATCTGTAATCAGATTTATCATAGCACGTCAGGTTTTTGAGTTATGACACTATAACATTAATTCGAAATCTTACTATTCAGTATATAACACTGGCCTACAAAAAAAACTTTTTGTCTCCTTCTGAGGAAATTTGAAGTGTTTTATACTGAAATTGACGCGCTGATTCCAGATCTGTAATCAAATTTATCATAACACGTCAGGTTTTTGAGTTATGGGACTGAAACATTAATTCTGAATCTTACTATTCACTATATAACACTGGCCTACAAAAAAAAACTTTTTGTCTGCTACTGAGGAAATTTGAAGTGTTTTATACTGAAATTGACGCGCTGATTCCAGATCTGTAATCAGATTTATCATAACACGTCAGGTTTTTGAGTTACGGGACTGTAACATTAATTCTAAATCTTACTATTCACTATATAACACTGGCCTACAAAAAAAAAAAACTTTTTGTCTGCTACTTAGGAAATTTGAAGTGTTTTATACTGAAATTGATGCGCTGATTCCAGATCTGTAATCAGATTTATCATAGCACGTCAGATTTTTGAGTTATGGGACTATAACATTAATTCTAAATCTTACTGTTCATTATACAACACTGGCCTACAAAAAAAAAAAAACTTTTTGTCTGCTACTTAGGAAATTTGAATTGTTTTATACTGAAATTGATGCGCTGATTCCAGATCTGTAATCATATTTATCATAGCACGTCAGATTTTTGAGTTATGGGACTGTAACATTAATTCTAAATCTTATTATTCAGTATACAGTATAGGCCTAACACTGGCCTACAAAAAAAAAAAACTTTTTGTCTGCTACTGAGGAAATTTGAAGTGTTTTATACTGAAATTGATGCGCTGATTCCAGATCTGTAATCAGATTTATCATAGCACGTCAGGTTTTTGAATTCTGGGATTGTAACATTAATTCTAAATCTTACTATTCCGTATATAATACTGGCCTACAAAAAAAAAAAACTTTTTGTCTGCTACTGAGGTGATTTGAAGTGTTTTATGCTGAAATTGATGCGCTAATTCCAGATCTGTAATCAGATTTATCATAGCACGTCAGGTTTTTGAGTTATGGGACTGTAACATTAATTCTAAATCTTACTGTTCAGTATATAAATAACTGTATAGTAAAGTCAGATATATAAATTGAGCATATTTTATATATTTTTTGCAAATTGTTATATTATATTATTGCTCGTTTGTGAATTTTCTCCTAACATATTCACGTCATCCGCATAGACAAGCAGCTGATGTAACCCGTTCAATTCCAAACCTCTCTGTTATATATATATATATATATATATATATATATATATATATATATATATATATATAAATTCAGGAAGTTTAATAGATTTAAAATCTTGTAAGTGTTAATGAACTACATTATATGAACGATAAATGAAAGCTTAAAATAAAATCAGTCTCTCTTTTTCTAATAGGGCGTGTTTTGTTAATTGTAGTACATAATCCTAGCTCTCAAGGGCATTGTACATGCATATTTCGCCAATTCTTAGTGCATATGAATCCGTTCCATATGAATTAACAATGCATATAATGATATTTGTACATTCCACCTGTAGCTGGCGATGCGAATTAAATTGCAGCTGTTCCTTTCACACCTGAGTCGAGGGGCGTTCGGTGCACACAACCTCCCCTTCGCCATCTGGGGGAGTCAGGTGCTGTCCTCGTGCCCCCTCGTGTCAGTGTGACATTTGTTGCTGTCTGTAGGGACACGTGTTGCGATGGAGTCTGTTGGGATTTGTGCCTTCAAGGTCATAGTGACTTCCGGCACGTGGATTTATTTTAATTGGTTCGACACAGAGTCTGCAGGCTGCCATACATAACCCCACACTGTACAACCTGTCAACTGGGTGTGCAGAATTGTTGCCTCTGTGAAGTGGATTCTTTGTCATCTCCCGTTTCTGCAAGCGGCTGGCTGCAGACTTAGATGGGCGCGGTTTCTTTCTCGGGCGGAGGCAGGTTTTTTTAATCCTTATTTTTCTGTTTAAGCTTCAGGTTTATCTCTTGTATTCTGAATGTGGATTTTGATCTCAATTTTGGGTTACGTAATTGTCTTTTATGGCCGAGTAGTTACCATGTTATACTTAACACAGAGACCTTAGCATAGAGTCGTTATTAGATACCGACACAATGTAAAGAACATTTTGGCAACATTTGGAAATTATGATTGATGTTAATACCTTCGTATGTATGCCACAAAATAAAATACTATAAATCTACATAGTCAAACAGATTTTTCAGCATCATCAGATCCTTAATTGAATGCAAGAAGTAACTCCAGGGCAGTAGTAGTACTAGGGCACCGCCACGGTATTTTTTCTGCAAACTTGGAGCGCCCTGGTTTTTAATGTTTGCTTTGTAAAATAATGTCTTACACAACTTTGTACTGTATTTTATAAATTTGTAAGTATGGGTTAGTAGTATGTACAATAGCAGCTGCATTAGTAGGCCACCAGTGATGATAATAATAGTAATAATAATAATAATAATAATAATAATAATAATAATATATAGAGTGTTAGTTGAGAGACCGGAGGGAAACCATCTTCGGGGAGACCAAGACGTAGATGGGAGGATAATATTAAAATGGATTTGAGGGAGGTGATATATGATGGTAGAGGCTGGATTAATCTTGCTTAGGATAGGGACCGATAGCGGGCTTATGTGAGGGAGGCAATAAACCTCCATTTCACAATTATTATTATCATTATTATTATTACCATTATTATTATTATTATTATTATTACTACTACTATTACTACTACTATTACTACTACTACTACTACTACTACTACTACTACTTTTAAGGAACCCTGAGTTTCATTGCCACCCTCACATAAGCCCGCCACCGGTCCCTATCCTGAGCAAGATTAATCCAAGCGCTACCATCATATCCCACCTCCCTCAAATCCTCTGTAATACTATTCTCCCATCTATGTCTCGGCCTCCCCAAATGTCTTATCCTCTCCGGCCTCCCAAGTAACACTCTATATGCACTTCTAGATTTACCCATGCCCTGCCCATCTCAAGCGTCTGGATTTAATGTTCCTAATTATGTCAGGTGAAGAATACAATGCGTGCAGTTCTGCGTTGTGTAACTTTCTTCATTCTCCTGTAACTTCATCCCTCTTAGCCCCAAATATTTTCCTAAGTAAGTACCTTATTCTAAAACAGCCTTGATCTATGTTCATCTCTCAAATTGAGAGTCCTTTTCACAATTATTATTATTTTATTATTATCACCATCATCATCATCATCTCATCATCATCATCATCATCATCATCATCATCATCATCATCATCATCACAGAAATTAATAAATAGTATGCATTTTAAAGTGGTATTCGGTTTTTGAAATTTAGACTAATAATTTCATGTGGCCAAACAAAATAAATTTTTAGGTTAGTTCTCGTGAATCATACTTAGATTGTTATTCAAACCAATGAATTTCATGCTACCGGACAAAATGAATTTTAATCTTAGATCAATCATAAATAAATAATTTTTTATTTTTATTGTTTCACTGTAAAGCATTGCGATTTTACCTGCTCTGGTAACCGTTAGCAACATTGAAAAGACGGCCATATTAGCTTTTTAGGAAATGATATTATGTGAACTTCACTCTATTGTCGGTAGTTAAATCCGTACATAATACAGTGACTTATGTTAGAAAATACATGTCCATATTATTATGACGAATAACATAATTTTCTACTGAATTTGTAGATACTGGCCGTATTGTAAAGTTATTTGTAGGTCGATCGTACTCTGGTGCAGGACACGGTGGTATTCAGGATGAGCAATTGATTTGGTCCCGCGCACCGGGGCGTGACGGTGACCCCGCGCACGTCATGTCCACTTCCTGGAGATATCTGCGTGTCATGGACCGGGCGTGATTTCCACAGAACCTGCCTGCTGCTAGAGTTACTCCCAAGTCCTACTGCTGACATAAAAATATCTCAACATTTTAGGAAGTTCTGTTTGAAATCTGTGTTAAGAAGCAGTTAAGCTGAAACATTTTAGGATTCGCAGTTTGAAAACTGCTTCGAGAAGCAAGATTGAAGTGAAATATATAAACAGTTCGAAACTGATCGAGGAAGAAGATTGAAATAATTTATCTAAACATATTACAATGTATCGTTTAGAACTGTATCGAGAAACAAGATTGAACTAAAATATATAAACATTTTACAATTTGCATTTTCTAAACTGTATCGAGAAACAAGATTGAACTAAAATATATAAACATTTTACAATTTGCATTTTCTAAACTGTATCGAGAAACAAGATTGAACTAAAATATATAAACATTTTACAATTTGCATTTTCTAAACTCTATCGAGAAGCAAGACTGAACTAAAATATATAAACATTTTACAATTTGCATTTTCTAAACTGTATCGAGAAACAAGATTGAACTAAAATATATAAACATTTTACAATTTGCATTTTCTAAACTGTATCGAGAAACAAGATTGAACTAAAATATATAAACATTTTACAATTTGCATTTTCTAAACTGTATCGAGAAACAAGATTGAACTAAAATATATAAACATTTTACAATTTGCATTTTCTAAACTCTATCGAGAAGCAAGACTGAACTAAAATATATAAACATTTTACAATTTGCATTTTCTAAACTGTATCGAGAAACAAGATTGAACTAAAATATATAAACATTTTACAATTTGCATTTTCTAAACTGTATCGAGAAACAAGATTGAACTAAAATATATAAACATTTTACAATTTGCATTTTCTAAACTGTATCGAGAAACAAGATTGAACTAAAATATATAAACATTTTACAATTTGCATTTTCTAAACTCTATCGAGAAGCAAGACTGAACTAAAATATATAAACATTTTACAATTTGCATTTTCTAAACTGTATCGAGAAACAAGATTGAACTAAAATATATAAACATTTTACAATTTGCATTTTCTAAACTGTATCGAGAAACAAGATTGAACTAAAATATATAAACATTTTACAATTTGCATTTTCTAAACTGTATCGAGAAACAAGATTGAACTAAAATATATAAACATTTTACAATTTGCATTTTCTAAACTCTATCGAGAAGCAAGACTGAACTAAAATATATAAACATTTTACAATTTGCATTTTCTAAACTCTATCGAGAAGCAAGACTGAACTAAAATATATAAACATTTTACAATTTGCATTTTCTAAACTGTATCGAGAAGCAAGACTGAACTAAAATATATGACATTTGACAATGTGCCGTTTGAAAACTGTATTGAAAACAAGATTGCAGTGAAATATCTAAACATTTTACATTGGGGCATTTGAAAACTGTATCGAGAAACATGATTGCAGTGAAATATCTTAGCATTTTACAATGACCTTTTCAAACCTGTATCGAGAAACAAGATTGAACTAAGATATATGAGTGCAGTGAAATATTTAAACATTTTGTAAAGTATTAAATAAATAAATAAATAAATTTACAATGGCCTTTTCAAAACTGTATCGAAAACAAGATTGCAGTGAAATATCTAAACATTTTAAATTTGGGCATTTGAAAACTGCATCGAGAAACATGATTGCAGTGAAATATCTTAGCATTTTACAATGATCTTTTCAAAACTGTATCGAGAAACAAAATTAACAAAAAACTATAAACATTTTACAGTGGGCATTTTGTAAACTGTATCGAGAAACAAGATTGAACTAAGATATATGAGTGCAGTGAAATATTTAAACCTTTTGTAAAGTATTAAATAAATAAATAAATAAATTTACAATGACCTTTTCAAAACTGCATCGAGAAACAAGATTGAACTAAAATATATAAACATTTTACAGTTTGCATTTTCTAAACTCTTTCGAGAAACAAGATTGAACTAAAATATATGACATTTGACAATGTGTCGTTTGAAAACTGTATCGAAAAACAAGATTGCAGTGAAATATTTAAACATTTTACATTGGGGCATTTGAAAACTGTATCGAGAAACATGATTGCAGTGAAATATCTTAGCATTTTACAATGATCTTTTCAAAACTGTATCGAGAAACAAAATTAACAAAAATATATAAACATTTTACAGTGGCACTGTATCGAGAAACAAGATTGAACTAAGATATATGAATATTTCACAATGTACATAGTATCTTTTGACAGCTATATCGAGAAACAAGATTGCAGTGAAATATTTAAACATTTTACAATGACCTTTTCAAAACTGTATCGAGAAACAAGATTGAACTAAAACACTGTATATAAACATTTTACAATGAGCCATTTGAAAATTGTATCGAGAAACATGATTGAAGTGAAATATCTAAACATATTACAATGGGCCATTTGAAAACTGTGAAATATCTAAACGTTTTACAAATGGGCCGTTTAATAGCTGTGAAATATCTAAACGTTTACAATGTGCCGTTTGAAAACTATCGGGAAACAATATTGAAGTGAAATATCTAAAAATTTTACAATGGGTCATTTGAAAACTGTATCGAGATCGACAAACAAAATTGAAGTGAAATATCTCAACATTTTACAATGGGCCGTTTGAAAACTGTGAAATATCTAAACGTTTGTTAAATGGGTCGTTTAACAACTGTGAAATATCTAAACGCTTACAATGGGTCGTTTGAAAACTGTATCGAGAAACAGGTGAAATCTCTAAACATTTTACAATGGAAATATCTTAAAATTTTAAAATGGACCGTTTGAAAACTGCTGTGAGAAACATATTAGATGCTAGATTGTTTGAAAACTCATTAAAAAACGTGATAGAACTGAAATGTCGTTATACAAACGTTTTAGAATGGGCTATTATAACTTTCGAGAAACATGGTTGGAATGAATTGTCTCAAGGTATTAGGATGAGCTGTTTGAATATACTTTTGAAAGACATGGTTGAATTGAATCTCCAAAGATCTAAGTTGACATTATATATTGAGAAACATCCTTTCATTGAATTAGTAATATCATTTATGAAAAGGCTTGGTTTTGAAACAGGTGGATGATGATGGTGATTATTATTATTATTATTATTATTATTATTATTATTATTATTATTATTATTATTTACGTGAATAAACCATTGGGACATTTTTCTGCCGAACGTAGTGCAGATTCTTATCCAAGTGTACACACTCCGTGGTCATGGGGTTATCATGCTCAAGGTTACACTACATGGAGTAAGGAACACACACACATTCACAGAGGAAAATAAATAAACCTATACCACAGTCTACTATATACAGTCGCGAAGCTTGAGGTGATTTTTTGCAAATCTCGTGATAAAGCGCTCCAAGCGGTTAGCAACTAGAAACAATAGACTTTGGACTGTGTCGTATTTCCATCGAGTGCTAGCTCGTTGCGTATTTCGCATTGATGCTTGTGAAATGTTCGTTATTTGTTGTAATGAAAATGTTAATGACTAAAATACAATAATTGGAATAATAATATTTTACTAGAGACGTAGAAAAATCAAGTTTGTTTTAATGAAATTTATTGATCACGTTTTATTTTCAATTCTGGTGGGATTATTATTGCTTATGCCTACTTTTTTTTTTCAAAGGATATGTTTTTAATTATAGCTGTTAATTTTGTTGTTATTTTTATTTGTTAATTTATTAGAGACGTAGAAAAAGTCTGTTACAATAAAATTTATTGATCACGTTTTATTTCCAATTCTGTTGTGATTATTATTGCTTAACCTCATCCCACTTTGTTAACTACGTAAGCCTACACTACAAGTACCGGTACACGTAAGTTACTCCATTAATTCATATTTCCATTATTATTGTTGTAAAGGGAAATGCAAATTAATATTTATTGGTTTCATAGTTAATTATCGCTATAATCTTGAACGAGTGAAGCGATTATAGTAAATTTCAGTTCGTTTTGCACAAACAAAAATAATATTAACTTATTTCTTGCAGGTATCTTCCAATTTATGGTGGAATTTAATATACTTCATTAAAATAATAAATTAACTTTATGCATTTAATATTTCAATAATGGAAGGAAGGTGTTAATTTTTCCAAAAGAACACGACAACAAAAGTGTAACATATTTTGTCGTCTGGTAGGAGAGAGATCTGCGATGATGAGACGATAGTAGCGATCCTAGTGGTGGGCAACTACCCATGTTTGCATTTTTACTACATATTGAGCTTCGCGACTGTATATAGGTTATTGTGCCGATATTTTCCGCTCTAGTTTTGAATCTGGATGCGCTAGTTCTGTACTTGGAAGCGTTATCATCACTTCAAATACTGCGAAGAATTGTCAGTTTCTTTCCCAGATAGAACTAAAATTAAATGAGGAAAGTTTCAGTACCTCTTTCAACATCACAAACCTGTCCTTAGTATAGGCCTAGTCCGGGTCAGCTTTCATAGGGTGAAACCTAACCATTTTCCCCCCATTACTACATATGCTAGTGGATTGTGGTGATTTTCTAGTTTGCAGGTTGAATTTTCTTTTGCCAACCTCGTTTCGAATTTCGATACTGACAAATACTACAAATGGTAGTGATTTTGTAACTGGTATGTTGGCAGCTGAGACAAATATTGACAATATTTGTCGGTACTGGAGTTCCATGAAATTCAAATTGTACTAGATTTCTGAGCCGGCTACTGGAAGCTAGTGAAATTTGAACATACTAATAATTAATTAATATCAGTATTAATATTAATACATAATAGTTATTTTATGTGTTGTGGTTATAATTCAAGACTATAGTTAGGTAAGTTTTCGGAGTTAGTACTGATAATTTCATGTGGTCAAACAAAATACATTTTTAGGTTAGATCTCAATTAGTCAAACCAATAAATTTCTTATTGCCAGGCAATAGTAATATGCGTTACAAGAGCGGTATGTTGACGTTTTCATGTTCGAGGAAAAGTTTGAAAAAGCGAAACGTAGTTGAGCTTTTTAAATTTCCGAGAACATGAAAACAAACATACCGCTCGTGTATCGTACATTATTTTGTGCGAAGATCGTTTATTACATACCTGAAAGAGGAATTTCTAATTAGTTGCAATGAAATCTCCATCTTGGTTTCTGTTCAATGACGGCAACTTTGGAAAACAAATATATCTATCTTCAACATTGTTCCTATAAAATGTTTTCTGTGTTTACTATACTGCAGCAGGCCGTGATATACGTCTGTCTTTTTTTTCCCCCAGTCTATGATGAGTCTGGAATCTTGTTGATTTTTTCACGGCTTCCTTAATGTTACTTGCATTACAAATGCAGTAACTTTTGTGGAGTTGTAGAGTTTACTTAATTTTTGCAAATATTTAAAAACAATAATTAACAGTGCAATTTAGGTGAAATTGCAGTGGTAAGTTTCCAGTTTATAATTATTACTATATTGAACGTCTTTAAAAATAATGTATTTATTAAAAGCCTAAAGCAGTAAAATGAATATGACGCTTAAGCGATAAGAAGAGGGAAATTGTTATGTGTGTTAGGTTGGGAATACTGAATGTGGTATTTCACACTTACCGCGTATTGGTTTTGTGAGGAAAGCAAGCAAATACGCACGATCTCGCACAAAATACTTGACATGTTGATCCCTTTCCCATATAGTTTGCATACGAAAATATGTTACAAATTATTTAATTATTTAGAATATCCAGTACGGAAAGTAAATAAGTCATTTACTACGTAGGATCATGTCATATCTGGTAACAGTTGGCAATACTGACAAGACGGCAATATTTGCTGTTTAGGAACTGTTCTTATGTGACCCTCATTATACATCGAATTTGGAAGAGAAATCTCTTTCGGAAACGTTTTGCAAGATACGAACTTCCGGGCGTGAAGGGTCTCACCTGCACCAGTTGAGAAGTCGGGAAGTGCCCTTTAATACTACGCCGGACGTAAAAAATTGGCGATTCCGATTCTCGCACCCTTGGACTGCGTCCTTGGCGACAGCTGGCGCGTCAGGGCTCGCAGGGTCGATATCAGAAGGTCGCCGGCCCCCCTCCTTCGCGCAGGGATGAAAACAAGAGCGAGAAGGTCACGCATAATCGGGGTTGTTGGCATCGCCGACGTCCTTGGAGGGGGTGCGGAGGGGAAGTGGATGCTGCAGAGAGGGGCAGGGTGAGTGCACAGTGTTGACATGTTGATGTCATTCACTAGACGGCTGACCTCTGCGAGCACCTGTGCCATAGGTTAGGATAACGCATGCTGATACATGTTCAACTCGTGATGCACATAACATTGCTACAACTACGACCACCTCCGCTGGAGTTTTTGGTCTCAGATGTAGCGCATCTGATTCTACTTCGACACTGAAGTAGCTTAATTTTCCTTTCAAATTAAATCGCGTCTTCCGTTCACATTTGTTACCATGAACGGTGCCGGAAAATTACGCCATGAACACCGATATTTCTGACGGTTACAGATAATTTCGTCCAATTTAAAATGTTCCTAGACAGAAAAGGTCCAAATAAAAATCGTCCAAGGATCTTACAGTGCATGAGGGTTAAGTTGGCGTGATTTCTACTGTCGTCTGCGGTCCGTGTCTACCGACCGTCAACAGATGTAATGGGGAAAAGGTTTTCTCTTGTAGAATTCTTGGAATTCCCTTCCCTCCCTCTCCCTTAGCTCTTCTAGAACACACTTTTGCAAACCAAATTAGTGGATCTCTCAGTGGCGACTTGGCGTTGTTCGAGTTTATTTATTCAGTAATATCATGGATAAATATATAATAGGATGCGAAACTGCGGTCAGCACCATCTGGATTTGGGAGTTTGAAATAAGGTGATCAGCGCCCAACGTCGTAGGTGGTGAATATTAGAACTACGTGTTGGGTACATTACCGAGAGTTCTCTATTTATCCGTTCGAGATATTGCTGTATACGGGAGAGTCGAAGATGAAGATGGCGGACTGAAACTTACTAATAAGTGAACATAAAGTGATACGTGTGTGTATAAGCAGTGTATGTTAAAACAGTGATGTTTATGGACGTTGTAGAAATAGTGTTGTTGAATGTATTGTAAAGTAATATAATAAATTGAACTATCTAAGTAGTTCTTGCAGACTTTTCCATACCCAAAGAATACAATCCCAATTATCTAACCTTTTGCTTGATTTTTTGTCTCTGTCTGGTTATATTTTAATCGGGTAGTGTAAAACACATCGTCTCTTTTATCTTCCTGTTGGCTCCGGTAAGAATTTTCAGTAGAATAATATGCTGTGAGGAATAAAACCGTAAATTTTTGTTTTTAATTGGGTTAGTTTTGAATATCGATGAGGGTGGGGAGGGAATACTTTCTGCACAGTTTAACATTTTCGTCACCAGGTGCGCTGCTAAATGCATGGAGTAATTACTCTTTTCGCTACTTGGTGCGCTGCTAGATATAATAACGCCCCTCCCAGAAATAGATGGCAGCAAGATCAATTTCTACAACAGCGCCTCTAGTATGTGTTACGGGAAACTCGTTAAGTTTCGCATCCTACTATATATTTATCCATGGTAATATTTTGTGAATAGTGAAGTAAGTGTGTGTCTTGTTGTATCAATTTAATATAACATAATTCACAATTTAAACAAAATGTTTTCGGAACTACATGGTTTCCCTGTTATCTTAAACATTGTAATGAGTGTAGTGCTCTTGTTTTTAATAATCATAGTAGGCAATGTGGGAAAACGCGGGAAAGCCTTGAAGTTGGACAGTATGAACATGGTTATTGATATACACAAATTCTTTACTGAAGAATGTGAGGCACTGAAATGCGGAAAGCAAGCAATATGTGTCGAGAGTTATCGAAAGAACTACTCCAGCGACAGGTATATCGTCTCGTAGTGTTAGCAGGATTAAAAAAAAAAAAAACAAAACAAAGGGAGGCTCTAGAAAGTGGAAGTGTTCTGCGAACTCCAGGAAAGAAACGCCCAAACAGGACCCATCAGAAAACTGCAATTGACTCATTTTCTGCCGCCACTATACTGCCCTCCCAAGCCAAAAGGGCGTATCTCAGAACTTGAATATTTTTCAGTATTGAGGATTTGGTGAATGATCAAAGCGCGCCTACTTTTAAAGTTAATTTATTGGAATTTTTGGCATATTCATTACTGAAATATATTCAAAATATCTAGAATATAATTTTTTGACTAATTAGCTTACATTTTTATGTACAATTTGAGATACGCCTAATTTGCTAAGTATTAATATTAATTGTTTAAGATAGTGATATGCTTAGCAAATTAGGCGTATCTCATATTGTACATAAAAAACAGTAAGTGAAATTAATTCTGGTTTATTTTATTAATTTTTTTTATTTTATTAAATTACAACACATACTGCATAGCAGTATTGCAAAAAATACTGCAAACTAAGACAAATATTACCTAGAAAATTAGTGAAGAGACAGAAATTCATTTAACAATCATTCTGTTAATATATTAATGATACAAAGATACAACATTGAAGTTGAAAATGTTTGGTTATATGTACTAAGGTTCACAGTTCACTAAATACTTCTACGTAAATTACTGAGGTAAATAAATTAACTAAAAATAACAAAACACTGAAAAGTTAGTTTATACCAAATAATTGATACTTGAACACAATAAAAATTTAGTCATCATTTACTGGAAGATTCTCCCAAAATGTCAGTCTGTTTTTCATTATTCCACCCAAATTGCGAATTATGGCACTCTTTTTTTTTTTTTAAGCAGAGAATCCAAGGGGTTTTCGTTGCTGCTCAGGACGATGGGAAATATGCATTCGGTTAGTGGTGATTACATTGCTGAGAACGGATTAAAACACGAAGGATTTGTTACTAATGCAGTTACGTCTAATTTGACTAGAATGGCAAATAGGAAATACTAAGTGAAAAGAACGTATGTCTGAGAAACGGCCTTTTTGCTTAGAAAAATGAACTTCCGCCAAATTCGCTTAGGAATTTATATTAATTTTGAGATACGACTTTCATTAAATCACATTTTAAAGGCACAATTCATTGAGAAACGGCCATTTCCTTTAGGAAATAGATATATTAGCATCTGAACTCTCCAATTATGTTAAAAACCGATTTTCAGAAAATCCTTGAGATACGCCCTTTTGGCTTGGGAGGGCAGTAATAAGACGAGTAATTTATTCTTTACATCGGACTGATTTGTTGCCTAGTTTGAAGGATATAAATGACGCGTTAATTAAGGAAAACTTATTCGCCGGAAGCATATGGAGTTTGAGAGAGAAACCACGAGGAGATGGACAGTACTGTATTTAAAGACCTGGTCCATTAATCAATTATTACCAAACATTCCTCTCAATAGTATCATTGTTATGGACAACGCCTCCTATCATTCAACAGAACTCAATAAGGCACCGATTTCATCAACGTCGAAATCTGAACTGCAGTCCTGGCTTCGTAGCAGTAACGTTGAATTTGATTTACGATCCACGAAATCTGTATTGTATGAACTTGTAAAAACTAAAAAAGACAATTTCAAAACATACGAAATCGACCAAATTGCGACAATGCATTCCCATACTGTAGTGAGACAGCCACCATACCTTTGTGACTTAAACGCGGACGAATTAATATGGGGGCAGGTTAAAAATGGCGTTGCGAAGCATAATATTTCGCTCAAAAGTAAAGACGTGAAATTGTTGTTTGAGACCGCTCTTGCAAAAGTGACGGAAGATAATTGAAGAAAGTCCTGTGAACACGTAGAAAAAGTTGAACAGTTTTATTGGGAAAAGTACGGACTAGTAGATGAAATCAGTGATCGGTTCTTAATAAATTTGGATGACACGGACACGGACGAGGAACTTTCTGGCGGAGAGGAGTCAGAATTTGAAGAGGAAGAGAGTGCCGCCGCTACCAACTCGAGATTGTTGGAAGAGTGTTGACCATATCCCCGTCACCATAAACGAGGGTAGAGAGAGATGATGAGTATTCTTTCTCTTTCTAAAAGGGACTGGACAAGTAAATCCTGATGGACTGTAGTCCAAGCACTAAATGTCCAAAAAGCAAAAAGGTCCAAAATGTAATGTGTCCAATATACTAAAAGGTCCACTACGCAATATGTCTTATATACAAAAAGGTCCAATACGTAGGAAACTCCAATATGTGATAATATATGAATCAGAGATTGTAGAAACAACACATGTCACTATTTGTGGCGAAATGAGATTATTCGAGTTTCATGGACTGTTGATATAATAATAATAATAATAATAATAATAATAATAATAATAATAATAATAATAATGATTTATTTTAGCTGGCAGAGTTAAGGCCGTAAGGCCTTCTCTTCCACTCAACCAGCAAAAAGTGTATATACATATGCATGAACTTACAAAGAATCCAACAATTTGATTGAGATGAGAGTTACATGTATACAAAAGTTATTTACAAATTAAACAACAAAATACTATGAACTATTAATTAAACACTGAAATAAACTGTGTAGCAGAATTAAACTAAAATACATAGAATGTTAATATATTTCAAATAATATTAGATAATAGAAAGAGATTATTACGAGACAATTAAAATACAGCACAATCAGGATGATGTCTAAAGAAAAAAGTAACAATGTAGTCAGTGATAGTTTAAATCAGTATGATTGGAGTGAAATGCTAATAAGGTTATCTTTTAAGCTGTTCTTAAAGGTGTTTATTGTCTTGCAGCCCCTAATACTTTGTGACAAGGAATTCCATTGACGCGAGGTGGATATTGTAAAAGATGACGAATAACAAGATGTTCTATGAAGAGGTATACTTAGCGTGCCACAGATAAGTGATCTGGTATTTACATCGTGGTTAGAGTATAGATAAGAGAAACGAGACGAAAGGTAATTTGGTGTTGAGGTGTGCAGAATTCGAAAGAGTAAAGACAAAGAGTGTAAAGTTCTACGTTCTTTAAGTCGGAGCCACGAGAGACTTGCGAAGGACGGTGATATGTGATCATACCGTCGGATGTTGCACACGTATCTGACGCACATATTCTGAGCTCGCTGTAACTTGACTGACAATTCAGAACTTAGGTCACTTAACAAAACGTCACAATAATCGAAGTGCGGCGTTACTAGGGTTTGCACTAGGGTAAGTTTTAGATTCTGGGGCAAGAAGTTTCTCAAGCGACTCAAACAGTGAATGGAGGAACAGATTTTTTTTATCGTTTCTTTAACTTGAAAATTCCAACTTAGATTATTATCAAAAAAGAAGCCAAGATTTTTTACGACAGATGAATAAGGGATTAGCGTGTTATAGGGCTATCATTCCATGCAGAAACCACATATGTCAGTATAGCTGTCTCACATTTGGAGACCTGTGAAATCCTGGAAGCGAGCAGAAAGAACTCATGTCAAAGACATGTGCCGACACTTTGGTTCCGATTCCAGACGGCAGACATCTACTTCACAAGGGTACAAAAACTGATCCCACTGAATGACAAATGTCTCAATTCTGGTGGTGAATACGTTGAAAAATAACTCTACAATTGCTATATCTGTTCCAATAAAACTTTCCATGAAATGTTGTTCTCTTTTTGTAAATGGCCCGAGGGGAAACTTATTTTTTACGGCCTTCATAATTGCGCTCGAGTGGCCAAAATTTGTGTAAGCACTTCTTTTGACAATATTAAAATGATGGAAGAAAAAAGATTAATTTTTTTATCTGCCCTCAAGAGAATGTTTGCTTGTAAGTACAAAGGAGAATACCATATTTACCTTCTTCATTGGCATATCCAGACAAAATCGTGCCAATTCAAAGAGAGAAGCTTGACGATATACGCAAAGTAATGCGTTACATACCACACGAATATCAAGAATTTTACAATAATATTCTTCAGTGGCCTATTGTAGAAAAATAAGTTCATTTATATGTTGAAGTTATGTATTAAGTACACAATAGGCCTATGTATATATTATATCCCTAATTTGACAAACAAACTTTAATTGAACTGAAATTATACTATAATTTTGATTCCTTGCAGAAACAGCACTGTCAAGCTAATATATATTGATTTATTTCAGTAACAATTTATTAGATTCCAATAAATTTGGTATGAAATGACGCATCTATTCTGTTTATTGAACTTCTGATTCTGTTTCCAAAACATATTGAAGAATTTGCTATATTCTTGCTTCCGTTTGCTGACATCTGTGAAATCTTGTAGGGTGGTTACTTTTGTTTAGAGACAGATAACAGTCTTTCTAGTTTTCCGACTGTGTTTTCAAACAGATAATAAGATTATATTTTTGCTTACTTCTGTTTGGAGACTGATAACGGATTTCTACCGCTTTCACTTTCATTCGAATATTGATCGCAGATCTTCTAGTGTTTTTGTTTGTATTTGGAGACGGACAACATATTTTATAGTTGTCTTGTGTTTGGAGATGAATGGTCTTCCTACTTCTAGTTGTTAACATTCTTACCTCTGTTTGAAAGATGTATAACTGGTTGAATATCTTCTACTGCTTATTTGCAAAGCGATAACAGATTTAATAGTGTTCTTACTTCCGTTGCTTGTGGATAACAGAATTTCTGGTTTCATTACCTTTGATCGGAGACGAATAGCATTCTCTAGTCACTTCAGTTTCACGGTCGTAAACAGGTTTTCTAATCGTTTTGTTTATGTTTGAAGTCGTATAACAGATTTTCTAGGCTTTTTGCTTGTAGTTGGAGTCGAATAATATGTTATAGTCCAAATGCAATAATAACATATTTCATAGTCCTTTATTTTCTTTTGAAAGGGGTTATTTTCTAATGAAGAAGCCCTGATTACCTATATTAGATTGATCGTGCCAATGCACTTTCAAGACAACAACTTATATCAGTTTCATTATGCTGTCATCTAACGACTGGAAAAGAAGTCATGTATAACCCTGAACGAATTGCATGGAATAATAGCTTGCAGCAGTACTTCCATCTAGCGGTCGTTAGCAAAAAATTCATTTTCGATAGTGGAGATCCTGGTGGTTGTTCTCTTTTATATGTTGTCATTTCATAATATGGAAATGACCAGTGTGATATATAATTATGTGATCAGGGTGGAGAAGTTAATTGATTTTTAAATTTCTTGCTTGTGCTTGGAGACTTCACATATTTTTTTATAGTTTTTTTTTTTTTTTTACTTCCGTCTGAAAGGTATTTAACAGAATTGTAACTGATTTTCAAGTGCTCTTACTTGTGCTTGGAGACTATTAATAGATTTTCTACTCTTTTGCTCGCGTTTAAGACAAATGACGTGCTAGTGCAATTACATATGGAAGGAGGTTAACTGATTTTCTAGCGAAGAATTTAAACTTTGAAGACAACATAATTTCTAGTCTTCTTGCTTACATTTTGAGTCGACTAACATGCTAATCCAATTACTGTATTTGCGTTTGGACAAGAATAACGTATTTTGTAGAATTTTACTTTCGTTTGAAGGTAGTAACGAGTGTTCTAGTGAAGCAGTTGCTTGAATTTGAAGTCTCTAACAGATTTTTTAGTCTTGCGTTTTGAGACTAGTAACATCCTAGTCCAATTACTTACTGTATTTGCTTTTGGACAAGAATAACATATTTTATAGGATTTTACTTTCGTTTGAAGGTAGTAAGACGTGTTCTAGTGAAGCAGTTGCTTGAATTTGAAGTCTCTAACAGATTTTTTTGTCTTGCGTTTGGAGACTAGTAACATCCTAGTCCTTACTGTATTTACGTTTGGACAAGAATAACATATTTTATAGAATTTTACTTTCGTTTGAAGGTAGTAAGACGTGTTCTAGTGAAGCAGGTGCTTGAATTTGAAGTCTCGAACAGATTTTTTTAGTCTTGCGTTTTGAGACTAGTAACATGCTAGCCCAATTACCAACGTGTGGACAGAAATAACATATTTTATAGCCTTTCCCTTACATTTGAATGGGGTTTAAAAGATTTCATATTGAAGAAATAGGCCTATAACTGATTTTATAATCTTTTACTTCCGTTTGAATGGAGTTTAACAGATTTTCTAATCTTCTTGCTTGCGTTTGGAGGCGAGTCAGAGCTTTTCTAGCCTCCCTATTGTGTTTGAAGACAGATAAGACTGAATCTCTGTTGCTGGCGCTGTTACGTAAGCGCGCGTCTCGGAGGCGTGATTTGCCTCGCAACATCGGCCGCGTTGCTCCCATCCGGCGCTATCTGGGTCACGGTCGCTGCAGACTCCGCCCCTCCTAGCATCTCGGTCCGGTGGGGGAGATCCCGCAGCAAATTTCGGGTTTTATATCCATCGGCATCAGCCAAACTACTCCATGCTCTTTCTGGCGCAGATTTCATTACGTCCTACAATAATGGTCCTGCCATTCTGAGCGGTTACTCTGGGGATTAATAAGACTCTCGTCTGTTTGAACCATGAAGAAATGCATAGGATCGCTTGCTACATTTTTATGTTGGGACAGCAGAGGATCACTAAGAACTTACACTTTCTAAACAAATTCTTCAAGCTACAGAAGTTTACATGCTAGGGCGTTGTTTCCTGAGATGCGAACTTGAAAAAAAAAAAAATAGATACGCTGATCAGAATATCCGAAGACATTAAAAGTCTGCACATCCAGTAGGATACCGCAGTTCTCTCAAGATAAGGGATCCGAGCTCTTGCATTGTGCGAGTACCAGAGTACCGAAGACAATAAGCGAAACCAAGGCTCCTATTCCGAAAACTTTAATTTGTCTATGGGGAGGGAAAATATTTAAAATACAGAAGAACCCCTATTATCCGTGATAATGAAGGGGTGGGCTCAACGGTTAATCGAAAAAATCGGATAATCCGTATCAAAATATTTTTGTAAATTTAGTGAATAATGCTTACACTTTCGTAATTTTCTCTGTGGTCTTGTATTGAGCACGCTAGATAGTGGATCACAAGTTCACTGAGATGTCTGGTTGTTAACAACTGAATTTTAGGGGACAAGGAAATTTCTTGTAATGGCTATCTGTGGAAAGATAGGAATAGTGAAGGTCTCGTATTGTAGATTTACATACTATATATCGATAGTCTAGTTCAAAAGTGCGACAGCTCAAAAAAACAAGTTTTGAGATTTCAGTTGAAAGTTTCAAATCACATTGAAAGGAACAGAGTTCTGGTTCATAACCACAACAATTAGAAATGAGTCAGTATTCAGGACGACATCACAATCTTCCAGTTCATTATTAGTACATTTCGAATTGTACTAATAAATGAATTAGTAAAGTTGATAGTTATAATTATTTCTAAAGCAATTTATTCAGTTTTTTTATTGGTTGTAAATATGACTTATCTCAATATTGAATCGGAAAGAACTCCGAAAGGGGCTTTCAGTAGTATAAATAACTAAAAAATGGCAATTTTTTAGTTGTCGCACATTTGAACTGGACGATCGATATAGCTACGTCATAATTGATTTTTATTAAATTGCACACGGTTGTGACTCCAATCTCATATTCTGAGATCTCATATTCCTATTCCGAAATCACTCAGTTATTTGCACTTTTTATCCTTTTGTTAGCACAACACGATTTCTTTTGATACTCGTGGAAGACATTTTAGATATATAGAAGTTATACAGTACGTCAGCCCAAACAGTAGACATACTGTGTAAGGGTAAAGTCTTGTAATAAACCTCTCTAGAAAACTAACTTGCTAATAAGTCTACATACAGTAGCATACTCCGTATATTTCTGTAGGGAAAAAAAAGCGAGAGAAAGACAGTCGAATAATTAATCAATCGGTTAATAGGGTGACGGATAATCGGGGTTCTTCTGTATACGCGAAAACGCGTCTTTGCAAAGGAGTTTAGGACTGAGGAGAACTGAATATGTGAGCTCAAAGCCTGTTGGTCACTTGTCGCACTTCGATTTTCTCCGTTCCACTTAAGAATCTTTTGAGAATTTTGAAGGGGAAAATGGACGTAACCTGGACCCTCGTAGACGAGTTTTGTCGTTCAGTGCAGGATAAGGGTAAGAACAATTAGGCCAAGTGATTATAAGACACAGAAATGAGAACGATCAGATCAAGTGAGGCCTGTGAAGTGTGATTTTGTATGGACTGCAATAATAATAATGATAATAATAATAATAATAATAATAATAATAATAATAATAATAATAATAATAAGCCAGAAACAGAGAACTCACAACCGATCTGTTTAGAGCTCGTGCTTCATGTTCAGACAGTACTGGTTCGATTCCCAATGTAACTGAACAACATTTGTGATCAGTTCCTTTATTGAAACAATTTTATCGTACGAATTACATTTTACATATAATTTGCCCGTCATTATTTCACATGGCACAACCGTTACTTACTGTACAATAAATTAATCTTGTGTTGACAGTTTCTCAACAAAGTTACTGAAATTTACTCCGTTCAGCTCGTATGAAATGTTATATGGAGATAGAAGTTCAGGAGTTATCTCTAACTACTCTAATTTTTCTTGCATTCCTCTTCACAGTAGTTGCAATAGGAAGGTACACCTTTCGCCAGCATAATTTCACTACATTTCAACTTTTTTTCCTCAGAATCTGTAGATCCCCTGGAAGCAAAAATTGGCATGCTTAATATAACTTAACTATATGTACATTAATAAATAATTTTAATGTTTTGAAAATCCTATAATTTTCTTTTTAATTGTTAAATTTTTTTGGAATTTTTTTTCTTTTAGTCAGGCAACGTTTTAATGATAAATTACTCAAATATTTGAATTTTGATATAATTCTTCTTTTAATCTGCTTTTAATAAAATGTCTATAACATGTTACTTTTAAAAATATTTTTAATTTTCTTTTTCAGTTCATACTAATTTATTTTCGAAAAATGTTGATAAAGATTTTACTACATGTTGTTCACGTGAAAAAAAAAAAAAAAAAAAAAAAAACTTTACTTGCATACAAAGTTTCATTAAGATATCTTAAGTACGTTTTGGGTTATCATTTAAAGCTGCCAGGCTGAAAAAAATTCTCAAACGTTTTTCATAGGTTAATTAAAAAAAATATTGAATTAAAAAAAATTAAAATTATCTATTGATGTGCACATGGTATATATTAAGCATGGCAATTTTTGTTTCCAGAGGACCTACAGATTCAGAGGAAGAAAATGTTGAAATAATAATAAAATTATACTAGCGAAAGGTGTACCGCCTCCCTTAAAATTACATTACATTATATTGCAGAGTTACCGTTATTTTCATCGTGACCTCCATTACCATCATCTAGAAGAGCTGTCTGATATCTGCAATGAAACATTATCTTATGACCAACATGTTATAGCGTAAAATATAAAAATACAATTCAGTAGGCCTATTAAAACAAAACGCATCGTCATAACAGAACTTATTTCATACTGAAATGTCATGAAATCTACATAAAATGTTAGAATCTGTATATAATTCCAGCACATGTAACAACACAAAATATCTGGAAATACGTAGGGTGGTTTCTCATGGCCGCCTGTTTTGGCAAATTCGCAGAAGGCTGACGGTGCTGACTTCCTGTTGCTAGGTTACGGCAGTCAGTCTTCCCAGAAGCTGTTCACCTCGCGGTCTTCCGTGTCTTGTCTGGGAAATTGCGATAGGTTTGAGTCCAGAAATGTTTTCTTTGAATGAACCTGTACATCGTGCTCCAGGAAAAACACTTGCATTGTGTTAGGTAGAGATTTCAAACAGCCTAACGTATGTTTGCTTCTTTAGTTCTTTCTTATTTAAATCTTTCTTTATTATACTTTCCTTTTTTCGTTTTTCATATTGTCATTTTCATCTGTAGGAGTTTTGATTTAATTTACTTACATATTCGATATTCTTTGTACAAAAAGACGAGGATAGTTGCTTTATATTCTTAAAAATAGGTCTTGTATGATAATGATGGTAGTATTAATAATAGGCCTAATAACAGTAATAGCTCATAGTCATGACCTACCTGCCGACTGCTGACCTCCGCAGAGGTTGACGATCAACCAATCACTAGGGAATGGCGTATGGTCAGCACGATGTTCTCGCAGCCGCTTTTCAGTTTTTATTTATTTATTTGTTACATTCTCACACATACGTTATTGCATTTCCTCTTAGTTACCATGGATATATGGTTATTACATCATCACCATCACCACCATCTTCATTATTACTATAACAAGAACACACAGTCAGTTTCTTCCTCTCATCTTGAGTAGAGGAGGAAAACTACAAACACACAGTTTCTATGGCAATCATTCCAGATTTTCCTTTCATCCTACAAGGGGAAGAGATCACAAACGCGCTGTTTCCATGGTAACCATTGCAGTCTTTAATTTCATCGTGTATGAAGAGAGATCACAATCGCGTTGTTTCCATGGTAAACATTGTAGTCGTCATTTCATCAGTATGAGAAGAGATCACAAACGCGTTGTTTCCATGGTAACCATTGCAGTCTTTATTTCATGGTGCATGAGGAGAGATAAAAAACGCGTTGTTTCCATGGTAAATATTACAGTTTTCATTTCATCGTGTATGAGGAGAGATCACAAATGCGTTGTTTCCATGGTAACCATTGCAGTCTTCATTTCATCATGTATGAGGAGAGATCACAAACGCGTTGTTTCCATGGTAACCATTGCAGTCTTCATTTCATCATGTATGAGGAGAGATCACAAACGCGTTGTTTCCATGGTAACCATTGCAGTCTTCATTTCATCGTGTATGAGGAGAGAACACAAACGCGTTGTTTCCATGGTAACCATTGCAGTTTTCATTTCATGGTGTATGAGGAGAGATAAAAAAACGCGTTGTTTCCATGGTAAATATTACAGCTTTCATTTCATCGTGTATGAGGACACATCACAAATGCGTTGTTCCCATGGTAACATTGCAGTCTTCATTTCATCGATATGAGAAGAGATCACAAACGCGTTGTTTCCATGGTAACCATTGCAGTCTTAATTTCATCGTGTATGAAGAGAGATCACAATCGCGTTGTTTCCACTGTAAACATTGCAGTTTTCATTTCATCGCATATGGGGAGAGATCACAAACGCGTTGTTTCCATGACAGCCGTTGCAATTGAATCCGTGTTGACTGTATTAGTAGGTAGAAACACCGTCGTTTGAATAGCTTATTCTCTATTTCTGTACATGTAGGTATTGTGGCTTCCGCATTCTTGCAAGGTTTACCGATAGCCGTTTTTTGGAGTGGGGGTCCGACCTATTATTAGATGGGCGCGTGGTGAGGCTCAAATTAAGTGCGATCACCACGACGCTGCGCTGGATCTGCAGTTAAGACAGGGCAGGTCCAGGCAGACCAGGTTTGATCGCCGATCAGATCTAGATGGAATTTGTTTTGTACAAAAGACACTTTGCAGAGGGTTTCTTTTGGGGACTCTCGTTCCCTCTTTCATTTCACCAAAACACTACACTTCCTCAATTTCATCTACCATCTGTAATAGTAAAAAAATATACCGGGATGGTTTCTGATGCTGGTTAGGGTCAAAGGGCTTCGGGCTCTGGGTTTAGGCTCGTCAGTAGCCGATTGGACCTTACCTGAATGCTCAGGAAGGATGGCCCGCCTGTCAGCGTCGGATTCACGATAGCCATCTGGACTATAGGACTCTTGCGGAAGTTTCTAAGTATTCGTTAATGACCAAGTTATTATTTTTTTCTCTTCTCTCTTCTTTTTTTTTCTCTTTTCTTTTTTTTTTATTATCTTGATATATTTCTTAATCATTTGTGTTTGTGTGCCATTCAGTACGAATTTGCTAATCAACATTTTATGTCTTGTAACTCACATGTATTCTCCTATTAGTATATTAACTGTATAATATATCTCAAGTGAATTAATCGTCGAATTTATCTCGAGCATTTTAGGTCTTATAAATTGTGTTTGTGTGTGTATGTGTGTGTGTGTGTGTGAGTGTGTATATTCTCCTTTATGTTATGTAACTGATTTTGATTATGTGTAATTTTCTACTTTATTTTATATATTACATAATCGATCGTGACTATTTGTAATTTTATATTATGTAACTGATCTTTTCTATTGTAATTTTCTACTATATTTTATATAATTTCTAAGCTATTTTCTTTTGTGTTGTTTTGTAGTCAAATTTTGTATTTCATGTATATTATTGAAACCTGGTTGAGTGGAAGAGAAGGCCTCATGGCCTTAACTCTGCCAGGCAAAATAAACCTACTAATACTACTACTACTACTACTACTACTACTACTACTACTACTACTACTACTACTACTACTACTACTACTAAGTGCAACGATCTATCCCGGATTCAGCCCCCATGAAATCAATCAATCAATCAAATCAGGACAGGTCCTCATGCAGACAAACGAGAAAACATCCATTCCCACGATCGTAATATTTAACGTATTATTAGTCTGGTTCTTCTAGCCGTTGTATGGCCGGCGAAGGCCTGTTTTCTTCTGACATATGAATGTGTTACCGGTACTTATTCATGTGTGTGTTGTTTGTTGCAGCGGTGCGTGCGGACCGCATGCGAGGCGGCCGCAACAAGTTCGGCCCCATGTACAAGCGGGACCGCGCCCGCAAGCTGCAGATGATGCGGCAGCGCCAGATCGCCGTGCAGACCTTGCGGGGCTCGCACCACCCGCTGGGCGAGGGCGTCTCCGTCAGCTACGGCTCGCAGGTGCCGGGAGGCGCGTCGCCCTTCCCCAACCTGCACATCAAGGAGGAGATCCAGATCCCGCACGTATCGTCCGTCACCTCTTCGCCCGACTCTTCCCCCAGCCCCGGCGCCGCGGCGCTAGGCGTTGCGGGAGCGTCGCGCGTCGCCGGCCAGCAGCCCCTCCACATCGTCGGCAGCGGCGCCGGCGGCGGATGCAGCGCAACGGCCGGCGCTGCGACGCCCGCCGGCGGCCTCATCGTGGGCGGCGTCGAGACCAAGCTGTGGGCGACGTCGAACCCCACGACGCCTTCGCCGCGGTCGCTGTCGCCCAAGAACAACTTCCCCTTCGACGGCGTCCTGCACAACGGCCCGGGGTCCGGTGGGGCGGCGTCGGCGGCGGCGGCCGGCGCCGGCACCACGACGCAAGCGGCCGTGAAGTTCTCGCCCATCCTACGGGACTTTGTGCAGAGTGTGGACGACCGCGAGTGGCAGAAGTCGTTGTTCGAGCTGCTGCAGAACCAGACGTACAATCAGTGCGAGGTGGACCTTTTCGAACTCATGTGCAAAGTGCTCGACCAGAATCTGTTCTCGCAGGTCGACTGGGCGCGCAACTCCGTCTTCTTCAAGGACCTCAAGGTAGGACGCATTTCAAGATAATTTGGTTGTAGTGGCATTACCTTTGCCGTGCAGACTCTTTCCATTGCATTGTATTCTTCTCATCTTGATAGAAAAGATTATACTCACCGTTTCCATGACAACCGTTGCAGTGTATTCCTCTCATCTTGATAGAAAAGATTACAAACGCGCTGTTTCCATGGCAACCGTTGCAGTGTATTCCTCTCATCTTGATAGAAAAGATTACAAACGCGCTGTTTCCATGGCAACCGTTGCAGTGTATTCCTCTCATCTTGATAGAAACGATTACAAACGCGCTGTTTCCATGGCAACCGTTGCAGCGTATTCCTCTCATCTTGATAGAAAATATTACAGACGCTCTGTTTCCATGGCAACCACTGCATTGTATTCCTCTCATCTTGATAGAAAAGATTACAAACGCGCTCTTTCCATGACAACCGTTGCAGTGTATTCCTCTCATCTTGATAGAAAAGATTACAAACGCGCTGTTTCCATGGCAACCGTTGCAGTGTATTCCTCTCATCTTGATAGAAAAGGTTACAAACGCGCTCTTTCCATGACAACCGTTGAAGTGTATTCCTCTCATCTTGATAGAAAAGATTACAAACGCGCTGTTTCCATGGCAACAGTTGCAGTGTATTCCTCTCATCTTGATAGAAAAGATTACAAACGCGCTCTTTCCATGACAACCGTTGCAGTGTATTCCTCTCATCTTGATAGAAAAGATTACAAACGCGCTCTTTCCATGACAACCGTTGCAGTGTATTCCTCTCATCTTGATAGAAAAGATTACAAACGCGCTCTTTCCATGACAACCGTTGCAGTGTATTCCTCTCATCTTAATAGAAAAGATTACAAACGCGCTGTTTCCATGGCAACCGTTGCAGTGTATTCCTCTCATCTTGATAGAAAAGATTACAAACGCGCTGTTTCCATGGCAACCGTTGCAGTGTATTCCTCTCATCTTGATAGAAAAGATTACAAACGCGCTGTTTCCATGGCAACCGTTGCAGTGTATTCCTCTCATCTTGATAGAAAAGATTACAAATGCGCTGTTTCCATGGCAACCGGTGCATTGTATTCTTCTCATCTTGATAGAAAAGATTACAAATGCGCTGTTTCGATGGCAACCGTTGCATTGTAATCCTCTCATCTTGATAGAAAAGATTGCAAATGCGCTGTTTCCATGGCAACCGTTGCATTGTATTCCTCTCATCTTGATAGAAAAGATTACAAACGCGCTGTTTTCATGGCAACCGTTGCATTGTATTCCTCTCATCTTGATAGAAAAGATTGCAAATGCGCTGTTTCCATGGCAACCGTTGCATTGTATTCCTCTCATCTTGATAGAATAGATTGCAAATGCGCTGTTTCCATGGCAACCGTTGCATTGTATTCCTCTCATCTTGATAGAAAAGATTACAAATGCGCTGTTTCCATGGCAACCGTTGCATTGTATTTCTCTCATCTTGATAGAATAGATTGTAAATGCGCTGTTTTCATGGCAACCGTTGCATTGTATTCCTCTCATCTTGATAGAAAAGATTACAAATGCGCTGTTTCCATGGCAACCGTTGCATTGTATTCCTCTCATCTTGATAGAATAGATTGCAAATGCGCTGTTTTCATGGCAACCGTTGCATTGTATTCCTCTCATCTTGATAGAAAAGATTACAAATGCGCTGTTTCCATGGCAACCGTTGCATTGTATTCCTCTCATCTTGATAGAATAGATTGCAAATGCGCTGTTTTCATGGCAACCGTTGCATTGTATTCCTCTCATCTTGATAGAAAAGATTACAAATGCGCTGTTTCCATGGCAACCGTTGCATTGTATTCCTCTCATCTTGATAGAAAAGATTGCAAATGCACTGTTTTCATGGCAACCGTTGCATTGTATTCCTCTCATCTTGATAGAAAACATTGCAAATGCACTGTTTTCATGGCAACCGTTGCATTGTATTCCTCTCATCTTGATAGAAAACATTGCAAATGCGCTGTTTTCATGGCAACCGTTGCAGTGTATTCCTCTCATCTTGATAGAAAAGATTACAAACGCGCTGTTTCCATGGCAACCGTTGCGAAGCCTTTCTCTCGTCCGGCATTAGATCACAAACGGACAGTTTCCAAAGCCACCGTTGCAAACTCTTCTTTCATCCTACATGGGGAAGAGACAAAAACTCCCTGTTTCCATGGCGGACATTGTAATGTCTTATGTCTCATCTTGTAATGTAGAGAAAACAAGATTTTTCCATGGCAACCATTGCGAAAAGTACTCCTTTCGACTTTTATGGTTAGGGAGAAGGAATGCAAACGCGCTGTTTCTATAGCGACCATTGCAGTTCTACCTTCCAGTTTGTGTGGGGAAGATTTCACGTACACGCTGTTCCCATGCCTAGCCTGTAATTCCAGCGTCTTTTTAGGGATTTTACAGGAAAATTAACCAGTCACCGTTTTCATTATCATTTTGTTAAGAAGTAAATTTTCCATGTCGAATCCAATACGCCACGTGTCCTTTGCAACAAAGTACTGTGTAAGTTCGAAACACTTCCATAGACAAAAGCGTCATAAACGATAAGCTTTCTTGTTTACGTTATCGGTTTAATTGTAACTTTTACCATTACGTCCGAATGTTTATCGGTTTAGTTATCATTTTTAAAGTTATTTCCAACAGAACGAGTTACGTAACCTTAACAGCAACGTTAACTTTGTCAATTGAATCGACAAACCGGCGGACATAATTCAGGCCTGTTTAAAAGAAATATGTTGGGTCACTGGCTGAGAAAAAACTGCCTACTGAAGGATGCACTGGAAGGAATGGTGAACGGGGGAAAAGTTCGGGGCACAAGAAAATATCAACGATATTAAAACTATATGTACAGTGTGCGTAATCCCAAACTATTATTAAATGGATCACATGCAGAAACAAAGAGGAAGGCAGAAAATAGGAAAGGTTGAGAATGCTGGGTTTGCAGTGAAGGACCTGCCATTTGGCAGAACACTATGTAGACTATGTATTTGTACGACAGAGGTTTCGGAGAGGCAAATACGATCATACGCATAAATATGCGTCAAAAATGACTTTCATACTCCATCGGCAAGTCTATCATGCTATCAAAAAGAAGTGCGTTATGTGGCAGTAAAAATGTTTAATAGCCTCCCTATCGATATAAAAAATGAAACTCAAAACATTAGATTATTTAGGGCCAAATTAAAGAAGTACCTAATTTCTCACGCCTTCTATTCTGGAGGTGAATTCATGACATTCAACAACGCTTCATGAAATTGATACTAAAACTTTGTGTTGTACTAGTAGACTATATTGTAAATCTCTTCTGTATATATTTCAACTAGACTGTGATTATAAATTAAGACTTTATAGTAGTATTAAGTTTTTTGACTTGTTCCATATTCTAGCTGTGAAGCAATGTATGAATACCATAGAATGTTAATAAATACAATCCAATAGAGATATTCTAGTGGAGATGAAAGGAACATTTTGCTAGGACGTATCACCCCTGATGTGGAATGCACAGAAAGAATTTACTCGAATTTTCACACTGTTTACAATCACCGCTGTGGAGTAACGGTTAGCATATCTGAGGGTCCGGCTTCAAATCCAGGTTGGGACAAGTTATCTAGTTGAAGGAATTTTCCGGTGTTTTTCGTCACCCGATTAAGAGAAAATTCTGCATAACTTTCGGTGCTGGACCCTGGACTCATTTAGCTGGGATTATCACCTTCATTTCACTCAGACACTAGATAACTATTGCAGTTGATAGAGCGTCGTAAACCAAAGCGGAGGTCGAATGGACTCTGTGCACGTGGTCGGGGCCCGCCACTGCGCAGATCGCGATGCTGACGGCGGCGACGGACGGCGGGATACGACTCGTGGAACTGGCAACGTGGACTGTGTTTTCCTGCCTCTCCTCCAGCAGGCGTTCCCAGAGCTTACGTAACGCCGGCGTTGCCGCTGTGCTCGCACGCAACAAGTGCACCGTCGTCATGAAAAACTATCACTTCGTATGATGATGATGATGATTATTATTATTATTATTATTATTATTATTATTATTATTATTATTAATTACTTACTTACTTACTTACTGGCTTTTAAGGAACCCGGAGGTTCATTGCCGCCCTCACATAAGCCCGCCATCGGTCCCTATCCTGAGCAAGATCAATCCAGTCTCTACCATCATATCCCACCTCCCTCAAATCCATTTTAATATTATTTTCCCATCTACGTCTCGGCCTCCCCAAAGGTCTTTTCCCCTCCGGCCTCCAAACTAACACTCTATATGCATTTCTGGATTCGCCCATACGTGCTACATGCCCTGCCCATCTCAAACGTCTGGATTTAATGTTCCTAATTATGTCAGGTGAAGAATACAATGCGTGCAGTTCTGTGTTGTGCAACTTTCTCCATTCTCCTGTAACTTCATCCCTCTTAGCCCCAAATATTTTCCTGAGAACCTTATTTTCAAACTCTCAAAGTGAGAGTCCAAGTTTCACAACCATAAAGAACAACCGGTAATGTTACTGTTTTATAAATTCTAACTTTCAGATTTTTTGACAGCAGCCTAGATGATAAAAGCTTCTCAACCGAATAATAACAGGCATTTCCCTTATTTATTCCGTGTTTAATTTCCTCCCGAGTATCATTTATATTTGTTACTGTTGCTCCTAGATATTTGAACTTCTCCACCTCTTCAAAAGATAAATTTCCAATTTTTATATTTCCATTTCGTACAATATTCTGGTCACGAGACATAATCATATACTTTGTCTTTTCGGGATTTACTTCCAAACCTATCTCTTTACTTCCTTCCAGTAAAATTCCCGTCTTCAGTCCTCAACCCCCTCTTGTGCATGACCTCCATTACTTCGTTGTCCCAAGTTCTTTTTGGTCTACCTCTTCCTCTTATTCCTGGAGGTTTGCACTGGTAAATTTGTTTAGGCCATCTATCTTCACCCATTGTCATCAGATGACCAAACCACTGATAGAGACTGGATTAATCTTGCTCAGGATAGGGACCGATGTTGGGCTTATGTGAGGGCAGCAATGAACCTCCGGGTTCCTTAAAAGCCAGTAAGTAAGTAACTAAGTAGTATACATACGTAGTAGTGAGTGATTATATCTATAGCACTACCCACTGGGAGCACTTTGCGACAAAGGGTTAATTATCTCCCGTTTTAAATGGGTCAGCTCCATCTCTTCCTCTGGCCATGAAGCTATAAATACCCGATATAATAGTAAAGGAAGACTTGTTCCCGCGAAGCCCCTGCTAGTCCGGCCATACGCACGACGTTTAGGGGAGCTTCATGTGGGTCAGTGTTAGTGAGTCAAGTTCGTAATGAAAGTGAAAGAACTTTCACTGCCGGCGAGAAAGCCTGTGTCGTACCCAGACGGTCATTACCGAGAGTAATGCTAACCACTCACGCCTCCTGTCGGCGCATCGAGAAACTGGATATGTGGCGTGGTGCATACTTCGTACTCGCATATCGGGTTTTGAAACCATCGATATTCTCAGATTTTAGTGCATACGGGAAGTTTTATGATAAAAGAGTAGAATTTCGATAATTTGTCGGAAGAATACTAAAAATGTAGTTTGCTGTCCATTAATTATTTTCTGGAATTTGGTGTAGGGCTGGGGTCTATTGCATGAACTTACTTGCTTTTAAGGAACCCGGAGGTTCATTGCCGCCCTCACATAAGCCCGCCTTGGTCCCATCCTGAGCAAGATTAATCCAGTCTCTATCATCATATCCCACCTCCCTCAAATCCATTTTAATATTATCTTCCCATCTACGTCTCGGCCTCCCCAAAGGTCTTTTTCCCTCCGGCCTCCCAACTAACACTCTATATGCATTTCTGGATTCGCCCATACGTGCTACATGCCCTGCCCATCTCAAACGTCTGGATTTCATGTTCCTAATTATGTCAGGTGAAGAATACAATTCGTGTAGTTGTGTGTTGTGTAACTTTCTCCATTCTTACGTAACTTCATCCTTCTTAGCCCCAAATATTTTCCTAAGCACTTTATTCTCGAACATCCTTAATCTCTGTTCCTCTCTCAAAGTGAGACTCCAAGTTTCACAACCATAAAGAACAACCGGTAATATAATTGTTTTATAAATTCTAATTTCAGATTTTTTGACAGCAGACTGGATGATAAAAGCTTCTCAACCGAATAATAACAGGCATTTCCCATATTTATTCTGTGTTTAATTACCTCCCGAGTATCATTTATATTTGTTACTGTTGCTCCCAGGTATTTGAATATTTCCACCTCTTCAAAGGATAAATTTCCAATTCTTATATTTCCATTTCGTGCAATATTCTGGTCACGAGACATAATCATATACTTTGTCTTTTCGGGATTTACTTCCAAACTTATCTCTTTACTTGCTTCAAGTAAAATTCCAATATTTTCTCTAATGGTTTGTGGATTTTCTCCTAACATATTCACGTCATCCGCATGAAAGCAGCTGATGTAACCCGTTCAATTCCAAATCCTCTCTGTTTTCTTGGACTTTCCTAATGGCATATTCTAGAGCGAAGTTAAAAAGTGCATCTCCCTGCTTTAGCCCGCAGTGAATTGGAAAAGCATCAGATAGAAACTGACCTATACGGACTTTGCTGTATGTTTCACTGACACACATTTTAATTAATCGAACTAGTTTCTTGGGATTATCAAATTCAATAAGAATATCACACAAAATTTCTCTCTTAACCGAGTCATATGCCTTTTTGAAATCTATGAATAACTGATGTTCTGTCCCCTTATACTCCCATTTTTTCTCCGCTATCTGTCGAATACAAAATATCTTATCAATAGTTGACCTATTACGCCTAAAACCATACTGATGATCCTCAGTAATTTCACCTACATATGGAGTTAATCTTCTCAAAAGTATATTGGATAAAATTTTGTATGATGTCAACACAAGTGATATTCCTCGAAAGTTACTACAGATAGTCTTGTCCCCCTTCTTAAAGATAGGTACGATTAAGGACTCCTTCCATTGTTCTGGTACAACAGTTTCATAAAGCTAAAATTATTATTTTATTAGCGACAAATTAGTAAAAAAATATAAAAAAGTCATTTCCGTTGCAGGAATCTTTATTGATAAATTTGTCACGACAAACTACGAAATACTAACGGAGTTACGTTGGAAGCCGTTGTGGAAGAAGCTTTGCCTCAGCATGGTATCAAACTCACAGCCTCCCAGTTCGCAGCCAGCCTTTCAACAGATTGTCATAACATGGCTGAAAGGGTTGATGTTAGTCACAAGGCTTTGTTATTTGTTTACTCCCTCTCTTAGGGTGCTGTTGGGTTTAGCGCATTGAATATATAATCATGCCGCCATTACGGCAGAGATGAATTGCGTCGTAGTTTTCGTCACTCGAGGTGCAAATAACTAGTCATTCAGTAGCGCTGCTCCTGCCATCTACTGAAGAATTTGCAAACTAGCATTTTTCTCATCTCTACTTTTGATGCTGTGTGGCTTAGTTATAATGTAATGCTGAGCCCAGACTTTCCGGAATATGACAGGTTTCCATAGTAACCAAATGATGTGAACTATAGATTCCTTGAAACAGCGGTATTCCCTGTCTTGTAACAAAGCTGTCCATCATAGCGCTGGCCATAAAATATATAGGATTCTCAGAAATGTCAGAAAAAAATACGGGACACTAAACATTGATTGATTTTAAAAAGTAAGTTTCCGTGTATATTTTCCATCGCACTTATCCAGTTGTCTTTTGAACGGTTTTAAAACATTGAAATTAAATTACACTAAATACTGTACTATTATATTATTGACTAGCTGTACCCTTGCGCTCCTCCTGCACCCGTTAGAAATAAATATAAAGTAATTACATAATTAAAATAGGACGTTTGATCCAGGGAACATTCGTGTTTGATAGAAGGATAAATCGTTTAATATGTTACTTAATTTAAATTGTATTTAAATAATTAAAATGCGAAAATTTTGGTTCAGAGACACTCATTTGGTGCAATGACAATTCCTTTAACATGTTTCTTAATTGTTATTAGATGCAACCATAGTTTAATGAACATTGACATCATTTAGATTTAATGTGCATACTTTATTTTACTTGCTATATGTTTCCATTGAATTATGGTAATAACTTAATTTTAACCCTTGTTTTCTACGTATTCAGTAAATGGCGCTTGGCCCACTAAGGTTCTGAACCCTTCAAATAACTTAAATTATATTATATTATATCATATTATATTATATTATATTATATTATATTATATTATATTATATTATATTACATTACATTATTATATCAGAAGTTACTGTAATAACATTATAGTATTATATCCATCTAGAGAAACAACACTTTCCAATGGTGAAATAATAATTAATTATACAAATCGGTTAATTTAGCTTCCGATATTACTTCATACAAACACAGAAACATTCTCTGTAGGCTATCTTTCATAGCTTTCGATTGTTGTTGTCCAAGGCCCCTTATAGACCAAGTCATTTGTTTTTTATTTCGTTACACGGCCTTAGATGGCAGTTATTTTAATTTTAAAACTCATTTATCTCATTAAATATCAGTCCTATCAAAATTTTTCAAAGAATGAAACTTATCGCAAATGATTTTTAAAGAAACTTTTGTTATGTAATATTTTTCACAAAAATCAATAATAAGCGAGATATTTCGATTTGTTTAATTCAGGCCCCCTTATAACCCCCCCCCCCTTTTCAAATAATGTATTTTGAATGCCATATAGCCTAAAATCTAAGTTACAACGAACTTAATTTATATTCCAATTTTCATCGAAATCCGTTCAGCCATTATCGCGTGAAAAGGTAACAAACAGACAGACATACAAACAAAAATTTCAAAAAAGCTATTTTCGGTTTCAGGGTGGTTAATTATATATGTTAGGACGAATTATTTTTGGAAAATCGAAAATTACCAGAAAAATTTTGGCTACAGATTTATTATTAGTATAGATATATTAGTTTGCAATGGCCTCTTTCAGATTTTATAAAACGGATTTGATCCGCCATAGTTCCATAGTAATTTCAGGCTGCTGGCTTGATGTGCTGGTAACCATAGATATTTATTATTGTTATACATTTTTGAAAAAGAATTTTTTGAGCTTTGAAGGTATATGCACACAATGACTGCAACATTTCAATACAACATACAAATGTATGCATACTTTCTTGGGCCCCAATATTACTGAATTATCCCTGTGACCAATATTAACATGTGACCAGTTGTACACTGTTACGAATTTTAATTGTGTGAAGAATTGTCTCTGTGACGAGTTGTCCCCAACCCGTAGGCGGTTCCGAACAATTCGTCTTTAAGGTGTTTCCTCTAACTTGGAGTTATAGGTTTAGTTTCATTCTCACTGAGATACATTTCTATCACCTAATATTGAAATTGTTTCCATAGCAATCTGAAATTCAATGCATCTTCAATAAATGAGACCTTCAAAGACCGTTGATTTTGTCATACGGTATTTTGAATCTGCCAGATAAAGAATATCGGTACTATTTTTGTTTAGTCAACTGTCCGAAGAAAGGTCTGAACCTCACAAGTGATAATACCGACAAAGCACCACTTATGGGGCCACTAAACCAGGAGATAATGGGATAGGGTGGCCAGTTCCTTTCCCCCCTATTGCATACATCGCTGACTAGCTACACATACACTAATTAGAGTTCAGATGTAGTATATATACAAACAATCGTTTTTCCGCCGACACATATCGTCAAGTGAGATAGATGGACTGCCTGATAATAGATGTAAGCCTACATACCAGCCACAACCTCAATCAGAGGTAATCGGTAATGTGTAACTATAAATTCGTTGAATTTAGAAGTCAATACGGGATAATGTTACGTCTAAATTCAAGAAAAAATATAGGCATATTATATAAAATATTATACGATATGTTATATTATATATATCATATTTACTTACTTATTTACAAATGACTTTTAAGGAACTCGAAGGTTCATTGCCGTCCTCACATATAAGCCCGCCATCGGTCTCTATCCTGTGCAAGATTAATTCAGTCTCTACCATCATATCCCACCTCCCTGAAATCCATTTTAATATTATCCTTCCATCTACGTCTCGGCCTCCCCAAAGATCTTTTTCCCCTCCTGCTTCCCAACTAACACTCTATATGCATTTCTAGATTCGCCCATACGTGCTACATGCCCTGCCCATCTCAAACGTCTGGATTTAATGTTCCTAATTATGTTAGGTGAAGAATACAATGCGTGCAGTTCTGCGTTGTGTAACTTTCTCCATTCTCCTGTAACTTCATCCCTCTTAGCCCCAAATAGTTTCCTAAGAACTTTATTCTCAACACCCTTAATTTTGTTCCTCTCTCAAAGTGAGAGTCCAAGTTTCACAACCATAAAGAACAACCGGTAATATAACTGTTTTATAAATTCTGACTTTAAGATTTTTTGAGAGCAGACTAGATGACAAAAGCTTCTCAACCGAATAGCAACAAGCATTTCCCATATTTATTCTGCGTTTAATTTCCTCCCTAGTGTCATTTAGCGTATATTTGTTGCTGTTGCTCCAAGATATTTGAATTTTTCCACCTCATATTATATTATATTATATTATATTATATTATATTATATTATATTATATTATATTATATTGTATTATATTATATTGCACTGACCGTTGCCACTTTCTCTCCTACGTGGTCCTTGTGGCTTGTGGGGTTTTACAGATTGATATTCTGAGAATCACTATGGGATCCTAAGTTTTGTTAATGCTGAATTTATTATTATTATTATTATTATTATTATTATTATTATTATTATCAAAAATTAGTTAGAAATTGAATTCGGAAAAGAGAACTAATGTTACATAATTAATGAGAGAAATATAAATTATATTGTGGAAATTATTGCATGATTTTGCAAAATAAATCGAGTTATAATTCAGGAAACAAAAGAAAGACACGTTGCGTAGTGATTTCAATGAACAAGCACGCAGTTCGTTATGTCGCAGCTGTTCCACCGACGCGCAGTTGTTTGTGCCCGCATCGTCGCCATGACAACCTCGAGGAGACATCCATGCTGGCGTCGCGGCCTTGAAAAGGGTGGCTGAGCAAGCTTAATGCCTGCACTTGATTTTAGCCCGGTTTCCATGTGTACAATGTTGTCTTGTAGTCCCACAGTCTCCTTTTGCGTTTTCAGCTAGAATCCTTTAAAGTTTACTGAGGGGGACTAGGGTATACCAATTCTTTAATTTTATTATACTTCAGTCGTAGCTTAGTTAGCAGACTCTACCACTTAAGGTAGCGGGGTTCGACCCCTGGAATATCCATTTAAATTTTTGGTGAATAAAGCTACTGATAGGTGGGGGTTTTTCTTGAAAGATTAGCACTATTTTTCATAATATTTTTTTTTTTCCCCAGTCTTAGCTTCATTCTTTCTACGATAATATGAAAGGGATTGTTTTATTTTTGTGGCGGATGAATTGTCTATGAGGAAGATTGTCTTTAATATCATAATCATAATTTGCATTATAGCTCGAAGTGTTCCTGATCTTCAACATCCGTCAACGTCTTTTTCTGTTTTTGTGCGTCAGTCTTTCTTTTTCTGCGTCCAAATTTAGCTATACCTTCGTGGGTTTATTACTCACTAGGAATTGTATTATTGTGTAAGGTAATAGCGTTAAGTGCGAAAATTTTCATAGTAACTTATACTTTATTTATTACATTTACCCTTGTAAATCCCTAAAATACCATATTTAAGCAAAACAAACTCGCGACAGCTTGGAATTTGGATCATCGTACGAAATATTTCAATAATCACGAAAAAAAAAACCCTATCTGATTGAGGTTCTGGCTGAAATGTATATCTATTATCACGCAGTACATCTCACTTGACGATATGTGTCAGAGGAAGAACAATTGTTTGTATGCATCTGAAGTCTGATTAGTGAAATATGTAGCTAATCGATTTTAATAGGTTATTTTACGACGCTTTATCAACATCTTGGGTTATTTAGCGTCTGAATGAGATGAAAGTGATAATGCCGGTGAAATGAGTCCGGGGTCCAGCACCTAAAGTTACCCAGCATTTGCTCATATTGGGTTGAGGGAAAACCCCGGAGAAAACCTCAACCAGATAACTTGCCCCAACCGAGAATCGAACCCGGGCCACCTGGTTTCGCGGCCAGACGCTCTAGCCGTTACTCCACAGATGTGGACTAGCTAATCGATTATGTATGCATTGAAAGGGGAAAGGAACTAGCCACCCTACCCCATTATCTTCTGGCCTACTTTGCCTCGTGAGTGATGCCTTATTGGTGTTACTTATGAGGTTCAAATCTGTCTTCGGACAGTTGACTAAACAAATTTCGCAAAAACTATTAAAATGAACCAAAATTTTATTCGGTATTTTTGAAAAAAAAAAAAAACACGTTTGTGACTTTTGTTGCTGTTAATTTTGGTATTTTATCTATGGATATTCTGTACACTCACTTTTACTATCTCTATGGTTATCGAAAGAAGATCGATTTCTCTAGTCGACTGTAGCAAAAATTGAAGAATGTTGAATGTAACATAGGAAATTTTGTGTGCCTGTTTGCAGGAAGTGTGGTTCCCTTTATCTAATGTGGACAGTGAGAAGGGATTTTCTGCGTACACGAAAATACTCCCCGACTGCACATATTTGTGCTGACAATGTAGAAACCATGCTTAGTTTACATTTTGGTGATGTAAGCAGAAAGAAAAAAATAAAGTTTTATATTAAACATAACATAATACATTTAACTGACAACTTATTTCACTATATACTCACCGAAATAGTGGCAGATTCAACCCCGAAATCACACATTTTATTTCACCAAAAAGTACCATTCCTACTTACCACAAAGTAATCATCTCTTTGGTTGCCTTTCCATGGAGGAACGAGCTCCAAAGTGTGTTGTAATCATTTCTGAATGTTCGACAGTCAACGTAGGGGAAAATTTGTTAATAAGAAACGCTTATGTATACATTTAATTTAAATTATTTTCTTAACCCCTAATCATAAAGACTACTGAAACACGTTTTCATTAATATAAGTGATAATTTATAAAAAGAAGAATGGGGATGGCAGAAAAGATCGAAGTACTTAGGCAAAAACTACCCAACAACTGTTCTATCAAAAACTGTAGTAAATAATACCCGACATCGAATTCCAGTCCTGTATGGCTAGAAATTTCCAGCTGACTACAAGAAACTCTGTCTTAAATTAGCTTGTGTCACGGATCTCGAAAATTTTGTCTGGGATCGAGCTTAGCTCCTCTTACTGGAAAGTGGTCAGCCGGCTGATGGTTTAACTCTGTCTCAGCATGAAGAAATACTGGTTAAAAGTTTTCGCTTATGCTCTGTTATGAGAAGTAAATTATGACAACTTCGATTCACCTTGTGGTTGTCTCAATCACTTCGCTTGTGATCAAAAACAAACCTTGACTTCATTTTAATAAGAAACGCTTATGTATACATTTAATTTAAATTATTTTCTTAACCCCTAATCATAAAGACTACTGAAACGTTTTCATTAATATAAGTTATAATTTATAAAAAGAGGAATGGGAATGGCAGAGAAGATCGAAGTACTTAGGCAAAAACTACCCAACAACTGTTCTATAAAAAAATTGTAGTAAATATACCCGACATCGAATTCCAGTCTCGTATGGCTAGACATTTCCAGCTGACTACAAGAAACTATGTCTTAAATTAGCTTGTGTCACGGATCTCGAAAATTTTGTCTGGGATCGAGCTTAGCTCCTCTTACTGGAAAGTGGTCAGCCGGCTGATGGTTTAACTCTGTCTCAGCATGAAGAAATACTGGTTAAAAGTTTTCGCTTATGCTCTGTTATGAGAAGTAAATTATGGCAACTTCGATTCACCTTGTGGTTGTCTCAATCACTTCGCTTCTGATCAAAAACAAACCTTGACTTCATTTTTCCTTGGATTGCCCAACAGACAGATACAAATTATGTTAATCGACTTAAAAGTATGTCAAACGTATTTACAAATTGTAATATACATAGAAGGAATTGAATCTTACAAGTGCTAGCGACGGGACACTGTACCAGGGATTTCAGGTTCGATATCTTAGATTCTGGAATATTTGACTGTGTATTTTTTTCAGTCTCTGTGCTAGAATTTTAAAATAGTTATAGCTTATGACATAAAAAAACTTGAACATTAATTATATTCTAGCTTTTCGTGTGGGATATACCTCTGATTGAGGTTCCGGCTGATATGTAGATCTGTTATCAGGCAGTACATCTTACTTGACGGTATATGTCAGAGGAAGAACAATTGTTTGTATGCATTTGAAGTTTGTTTAGTGGGATGTGTAGCTAATCGGCGATGTATGGAATGGAGGGGGAAAGGAATTGGCCAACCTACCCCATTATCTCCTGGCCTAGCTGCCTCATGAGTGATGCCTTATTGGTGTTACTTATGAGGTTCAAATCTGTCTTTGGACAGTTGACTAAACAGCAAACAACAGTGTGGGATAGAATGTTTCGTCTGCGTTATGATCTACCTTCAGATCTACATAGATTTTATGTAAGAGAGATGTAATGAACAATAAGGGAATAACAATAAATAAGCAATATATAGTACGTACGAGGCGTGTTCTTAAAGTAAGTTCCATTTTCAATTATAGCTGTCCCATCGCTGCAGTCGTTATTTTGCGCATACCTGTTTTCTTCTTCAGTCCTCAGCAAAGCTGTGCATGCAGTTTCAGAGCTTCAGTCCGTGTGTGTGGTTAGTTGTGATCAGTTGAAATGTTTAAAGTGATCGAGCACCCCGCCGACTGTGAGATGCGGTCTGTTATCCGTTTCTTGAATGCGAGAAACATCAAACCAGCTGACATTCATCGTCAACTTTGTGAGGTGTATGGTGATGATGCCATTAGTGATGGAATGGTCAGGAGATGGGTTAGGAAGTTCAACGAGGGCCGCGTCTCTGTGCATGACGAGCAGCATACCGGTCGGCCATCTTTGATCAATGACGATTTGGTGCGTGCTGTCGATGAAAAAATTCATGAGGACAGGAGGTTCACAATTTCTTCGCTTTCCTTGAATTTTCCACAAATGTTGCGGAGTGGTTCGCAGGCGGGTGAATTCTACAATGAGGGGATAGAAAGACTTGTGCCACGACTCGATAAATGCCTCAATAATGGTGGAGATTATGGTGAGAAGTAATTGAAGTGTGGGGAATACAATGCTACAAAAATGGTTTGTAAATATTTTCCCGTTTACTTTCTACACTCTTGTGGAACTTACTTTAAGAACACGCCTCGTACATCACAAACTATCCTGTTCAGAATAAAATATATAGGCCTATACACAGTGGGCAAAAAAAGAGGCCCAAAATTAGAAATACTCTATTTTCGGATTAATTTACAATGAATACACTGTTGGAAAGAGTAGACTTTAAAGATGGGCAGGACTTTTTATTATGTTTTTTTAGGCTCAGTTAAAATAATATGGAGGTCAATACACAATTATGCGAAAAAGTGATTTTTGAAGACAATTTATTACTTCAAAATGCAGAAACTGAATGTTGGTAAAATTAATAATAATAATTAATGCAGTAACGGTTAGCGCGTCTGGCCAGGTGGCCCGGGTTCGATTCCCGGTAGGGGCAAGTTACCTGGTTGAGGTTTTTTCCGGGGTTTTCCCTCAACCCAATACGAGCAAATGCTGGGTAACTTTCGGTGCTGGAGCTCGGACTCATTTCACCAGCATTATCATGTTCAGACGCTAAATAACCCAAGATGTTGATAAAGCGTCGTAAAATAACCTACTAAAAAAACATGACTACTCCATGCCTCTTAATTTGATTAAGTCCACACCTGTGGAGTAACGGTTAGCGCGTCTAGACGCGAAACCAGGTGGCCCGGGTTCGATTCCCGGCCGGGGCAAGTTACCTGGTTGAGGTTTTTTTCCGGGGTTTTCCCTCAACCCAATATGAGCAAATCCTGGGTAACTTTCGGTGTTGGACCCCGGACTCATTTCACCGGCATTATCACCTTGATCTTATTCAGACGCTAAATAACCTAAGCTGTTGATAAAGCGTCGTAAAATAATCTACTAAAATAAAAAAATTGATTATTTTTTTTTGCATAGCTTTAATTAAATATAATATTGTTTTACAGAAGAGTAATACGCAAAGACTAGCTCCTCACTTACTGTGTCTGCCGGGTTTACTTATCAGGAGGGAACGGATTTATATGGACTAAAAATATATGAAATATGTAAATATATATGTAGTTATTTTTACCAAAATATGGAATTAAATATGGATTTTTACCAAAATATGGAATTAAATATGGACTTAAAATTATAAAAAAATGACTATGTACGTTAAATATTGGTACATTTTAATCAAACTAAACAAAAAATATAATGGACGTACCTTATCTTCCAATGTAGTTTCAACAAAACACAATTTTTATTGTCTGTTACCATAACAATAGGTTACAAACATTTCTTTCAAGTGCTGAAAAGTGAATCTTCTTCTATTGTCTCTGAGGATAGATTTATACTGACTAAAAGAGCGTTCGACGTCACAAGAAGTAACTGGTACATAATTCAATTTCACAATGTCTGCTGGGGATAAGTCCAAGTTAATCTTCACTGTTGATTCACCACTCATCACAGCAACAACCTTTTGTAGTTCTTCATATCCAGGGTTTTTTGAAAGTACAGTGTCCACCTTAGCTCTTACTGCATCTGCAACTTTACCTCTACCACGATTCAGTTGTTCCACAGTACTATTTATAATTTCAAAACTTTCAGATAGTGAAAGGTGCCTATTTTGGAGACTTTTGAGCGTTTTTATGATGCATGAAAATGTATGCTGAATGTGAGCTAAGTCATTCTTCACACTTATGTCACAGGTAACTGTTTTCGCAGTATCAATTGAGACTGCATCTTCAGAGTCCAATGCAAGGAGAACATTGTTAATAGAGTCTATATGTTCGGCATAATATTCAACTGCTTCTAGCCATGTACCCCATCTAGTTAAAATTGGCTTTGGTGGCAATGGAATTTCAGGGTACATTTCTTTCAACACGTTAACTCTACTGGGAGCTTTGAGAAATACTTTTTTCACTGATGAAATCAACAAATCTACTTTAGGGAAATTGTCTCTGACCACTTCTGCCACACGATGAAATGCATGCGCCACACAAGTAAAATGAGTCAATTTAGGATATACAACAGATAATGCTTGTCCAGCTTTGACCATATAAGGGGCAGCATCGCTAATAAAGAATAACACATTATCGTACATAATACCCTTTGGCCACAGGATACCCATAGCTTCGTTGAACAGTTTAACTATAGTTTTGTTATTGCACTTTTCTAGAACATCACAATGTAAAAGAATTCGTTCAGAATATTGTTCACTTAACAAACCGATAACTACATTACCAACAAGTCTACCTTCTTTGTCGGGAGTCTCATCAATGGAAACCCAAATTGAACTATCTTTAATTTCATCTCTTATCTTCTGTATTGTCTCATCGTAGATGGATGGAGCATACGTCTTCCTAAGTGTTGACTCATCCGGGATTGTATGTTGAGTATATTTTTCAAGGAATTCCCTGAAGACCTTATTCTTTAGTTTGTAGAGAGGAATATCAGCAGAGATGAGAGAACGGCACAGGTCGATGTTAAACTCAGATCTTACATTCGATGTTGTTGGTTGTGTTAAAAACAATTGTCTCTGCTTGGAATTTAGTTGTTTGTTGGCCTGATGTTTACTAGTTGTAATGTGTTGTTGCACCAGGAACTTTTGTGCACACTGACACAAATTACAAAATAATATTTTATTGTCAGTTGATAAACCATCTTCTTTAAATTCTGAAATGTAACTTGTTAGTTTTGATTTTAAATTGACTGAATGACGTACTTTTGGCATATTTACCGTCTTTATAGTATGATTTACAAAACTGAACCTATGTGTACTCTGACTGGCATTTAACTGTTGAGCTGCACAACTGAAGTCTGTTAAAAATTTTAAATTAAATTAATACAGTTTTGTAACTTACTTTCCCATTGTTGATAGGACTGCTAATTTTCAAATAACTCTGATGTTAAAGGGATTACTGAACATGTGTTTAAATCTCTATTGTTGAAATGTATTTTTAAAAGTTAATGGAATTTTGTTTTGTTTTATTGTTAAACCTAATATAATATGGACTGTTTTATATGAAATATGGAAAATATATGGAAATTAACGAAAATATGTACTAAACTCTAAAATATGGAAAAATATGGAAAATAAAAGTAGGATTTTTCAACCCTACACATTGTGAAACATAAAGATAATGCAAAATATAAATTATATTAGCTTTATAAGTAAATATGTATTTACATATAAATCCTTTCCCTGCTTATCAGCATATAAAACTGGTGTGTTCCTGTCTCAAACAGTAAGCTTGAAACACAACTGATCTGTTTACATTTTCCTGCAATTTCTGAGTAGAGAGTACCTAATAAGAAACCTTAAAATTTGAAATAACTTTTTGTCTCACACTGGTATTTGTTAAACCGTGACGGACTGTAAAGAAAACAACTAACGCAATGTTGTATATTATTCTGTAATTTTGGTTAAATGTATCTTTTCCTACCGATTTATTTTCTGTTATTTTACTAAAATTATAACTTTAAGTAATATTCTTCATAATATAAAACGGGATTTTTAATGTCTCACATGTTTATGGAATACAGCTTGTTTTTGTCGTCACTTCAGAGGTAATATAGTGATATAGGCTGCAGAAAAAAGTTTCGTGCGATACCGCCAGCCCTAAAAAGAAACAAACGAAGTTAGTTATCTATACTAATAATAAATCTGTAGCCAACATTTTTCTGGTAATTTTCGATTTTCCAAAAATAATTGGTGTTAACATGTATAATTAACCATCCTGAAACCGAAAATCGCTTTTTTGAAAATTTTGTTTGTATGTATGTCTGTCTGTCTGTCTGGATGTTTGTTACCTTTTCGCGCGATAATGGCTGAACCGATTTATATGAAAATTGGAATATAAAAGTAAGTTCATTGTAACTTAAATTTTAGGCTATATGACATTCAAAATACTTTATTTAAAAGCGAGGTTATAAGGGGGCCTGAATTAAATAAATCGAAATATCTCGCTTATTATTGAGTTTCATGAAAAATATTACATAACAAAAGTTTCTTTAAAAATAATTTCCTATAAGTTTTATTCTATACAAAATTTTGATAGCAGTGATATTTAATGAGATAAATGAGTTTTAAAATTACAATAACAACGCCATCTAAGGCGCTGTATTGAAATAAAAACAAATGACTTCGTCTATAAGGGGCTTTGGACAACAACAATCGAAAGCTATTAAACATAGCTTAAGAGAATGTTTCTGTGTCTGTATGAAGTAATATCGGAAGCTAATTAATTGTTTAATTATTATTTCACCATTGGAAAGTGTAGTTTCTCTAGATGGACATAATTCTATAATGTTATTACAGTAACTTCTGAAACATATAGCAAGTAAAATAAAGTATACACGTTAAAACTAAATGATATGTCAATCTTCATTAAACTATGGTTGCATGTAATAACAATTAAGAAACATGTTAAAGGAATTGTCATTGCATCAAATGAGTGTCTCTGGACCAAAATGATCGCATTTTAATTATTTTAATACAATTTAAATTAAGTGACATATTAAACGATTTATCCTTCTATCAAACACGAATGTTCCCTGGATCAAACGTCCTATTTTAATTATGTAATTACTTTATATTTATTTCTAACGGGTGCAGCGGAGCGCACGGGTACGGCTAGTATTCTTCATAATATAAAACGGGATATTTAATGTCTCGCATGTTTATGGAATACTGCTTGTTTTTGTCGTCACTAGTGATATAGGCTGCAGAGAAAAGTTTCGTGGATACCGCCAGCCCTGGAAAGAAACAAACGAAGTTATAAAAAGAAAAGAAAATCACGAGTCGCAGAATCTTTTCGCAGAGAGTCGTGAAGATGGCGGCTCTTCGTCTCCATGGCGACGGACAGATGAGTAGCGTCGTGCGTCGACAGCGAATGGGGCCAAGTTCGTCCTGCGCGTCCCGCTGGACAGTTGCGGGGATTCGGTTTATGCTGCGCCTGGCCTGGCCTTGCGGACGCGGCCCTGTCCGCCTAACCCAAATCTTCGTTTTCCATCAAGGGCGTAGTTAGACCGTGCGGGTAAGAGGGTTCCAAGTCCAACTTGTAGACGCATCCTTTCTTTTCAGGGAGGTTATCCGGCGTAACTATCTTCTGGTATTGCGATTGATTAAGCAGAGGGGTATTTCCAAGACAGATATCCTCAGCTGTGAGTCCTATAATGATTCTGGCTACAATCTAATAGATCTGCGTTCGATCCCCGACAGAGATGTGTGAATACAACTCGCTTTCATAGGCAAATTTTCGTGTCTTTTCTTGTAATGAATATGACTTTATAGAGCTGAACTTGACGAGGGAGCAGGGTTGCCACCTGTGACGATTTTCGCTGAATTCCCGACTTCGTTCCTCGTCCCGACATAATGCCACTCGGGACACTAATTGCACCGGTTTTTTTTGGGGGGGGGGGCTTTGGTAACGTAAGTTTTAAAAATAATTTCCCTCTGTTATCACATGTTACTCATTTGAATATTTTTCTACTTGGGAGTCCACACCTGTGGAGTAACGGTCAACGCGCCTGGCCGCGAAACCAGGTGGCCCGGGTTCGAATCCCGGTCGGGGCAAGTTACCTGTTGAGGTTTTTTCCGGTCTTTTCCCTCAACCCAATACGAGCAAATGCTGGGTAACTTTCGGTGCTGGACCCCGGACTCATTTCACCGGCATTATCACCTTCATTTCATTCAGACGCTAAATAACCTAGATGTTGATACAGCGTCTTAAAATAACCCAATAAAATAAAAAAAAATCTACATGAGACACATGAGCAGAAAGAAAATCTGACTAAATGTTGTAAATCGTTAAAAAAATGGTTTTCTTTTTCTTGTTTGTTTAAGTTTGATGAAAATGTTCTCTTCTACGTATCTTCAGACGAACTTCGATTTCTGTTGAAACAACCAGCCTGCTACAGAAAATTTCATGAAGAGGAAACTGTCAGTTTTTTATGCTCTATTTCTAGATTATAGTGTCCTAAAAACATATTACCAAAAGCTTTAGAAGGAGAAGGGGGTAACAAGAGTGAGGGTTTGAAGTGGGTGAAGATAGGCGGTGTCATGGGACTTGTATATACTGCCCTCCATTGCCTGCAGTGTATAAAGAGGGTTTTCTGTCATAGATCTTTAAAATGGCCTGTCAGAAATAATTGTTATGTTTATTTGATCAAAGCAGAACTTCTCATTAATGTAAGTCCAGAATTGTTATAATATAAATGAGAAACAACTATTGGAATCTGAGAGGAGCAAAAAAAAGTACACGTTGAAGCATTTTAGACGAATATAATGGTTGAACATGAAACTAAAAGCACTTTTTTTAAGGTCATGTTGATGTTAAAATTAAGATAAGTTGAATAATATATGATAAGGAAAATTGTATTACAATTTCAGTCAACAACTTATCAGATTGGTACAAAAACATGTTTTGTTAAAATATTCACATTATAATCCACGAATATTTTCGATTTTACAGAAAATCATCATCAGGCGGAAAAGCAATAAATTAGACAAATTGAACATAAGTTCACTTGTCTAATTTACTTCTTTTCCACCTCGTGATATTTTTTGTAAAATCGAAAATATCCGTGGGTACAACCAAGAATTATAATGTGAATATTGCAACAAAACATGTTTTTGTACCAATCTGATAAGTTGTTGACAAATTGTAATACAATTTTCCTTATCATATAAAAGCATTTTGTTTTTGTTTTTTTTTTCTTTCAAATTAAAATTTATTTAGATTGTGCAAATACAAATTTACGTTTTGTAAATATACCGTCGTTGTCCCTGCAATAACTCCTATGTGACATTTAACGATTTTGAGATTTTTACTCTATTAAATAAGTTAAATAGTGATATAGCAAATAATAAAATCTCCTATATGTAATTATATTTCTTTGTTTCGAAAATGTAAGAATTCACAGCCTGCTATGTATTGCTGCCATAGGATGAATAAATGTGTTTTTTCCTTCCTACTGAAAAATAGTATATTTTGCACATAGGAGTTATTGCAGGAACGACGATATACAAAAAATACACATAAATACAAAATACAGATATATAACAATATAAATAGAAAAAAATAACATACGTAAGTATAAACAAGTGGTACAGTAATAGGCCTATTAATAAATTTTCGGACCGAATGAGCAGTACTCGTGTTGGGTCGCAGTTCAGATATATCCTTCTGCTACCCGATATTTTCACATTTATAGCCTGTGTCTTTAATACTATATTCAATTGCAACAGAGTCGCCAACATCTAATCACCGGCCAGCTAAACGATAGTGGCTTATATGGTTATTTTGTCTCCGACTAAAATTCTAAACCGCCTATACAAAAAACAATTTTATAATTCAGTAATAATATCTATGTTACGAAACTGTCAAATTCTGTAAATAATGGGTAGGCCTATCATAATATCTCCTTAGAATTATCAGATTGGCAACACATAATCTATTTTTTTCCTATGATTGCCGTCAAAACACAGCTAGCAACCCTTCACCAGAGTCCGCCTTAATGCAGAAAACTAAGGAAATTCCCTGATGATATCGTAAGAATTAAACTACGCCGTAGTAACTTAGAACGCTTTTCCACTCAGTTCCGAAGTATGAAGCCCCTCTTGTCCTTATACAAGAGAGCAGAATTCGGTAATTGTGAATTTTACGATACCCGAGACAATGAGAGTGAAAGTTTTGACGACAGACGTCCAAGGAGAGGGCAGTGTTTACGAAAATGAAGACAAGCGTGGTGACATGATTTATGACTCCATTCTGCGGCACCCCAATTTTGGTTGGAAGGAGCGTAAACAGTGGACAGCTCTCTGCAGGAGGTGTGATGTGACCTACATTCCGACACTGTCCTAAAATGTGTTTATTGCCTTGTTTTACACACAGAACTTTCCATTTCTATTGTCTGTGTAGCGTTTTTGAAGGTCTTTTTAACCCCTATTTGCTCGGTAATAGTTGCCCGTATTCTTTGATTGGTCAGGTAAGGAAAATATAGCGCGTCAAATATCGGCATATTTATTATGTAGGTCTATGTAGTGGCTATAAATTCACGAGTCTTCGTTTCGTTTTAGATTTATGTACGCCTTTAAGAATAGGGTACGTATTTTTTTTTACGTATGCTGTACTTTTGTTTTCACTGGCTGTATGTCAGCTGCAGAAAATCACGAAATGATGATGGCAACGTATGTGTTGCTCTAGCGCTGTTCTGTTACTGTATATAGTAATTATAAAACATTTTACATTACGTTCGTGTTCTTCGCTGTGATGATAGCGTTTCTAGATACGAATTCAGACAACTCCCACAAACACTGGAGTTTGTAGCTTTGAGCCATGTTGACCACATGACCAGCAAGTTCCATGATTGAAGTCCGAAAGTTCATGATCAAAACATGCCACATGAGCATGAAATTATTGTGAAGTTTAAAGACCTTCCACAGTTCAAGTTCAAGAGCATTACAGAAGTGCATGAAATTGTAACCTTTAAAATTTAAACAAATTCCCAAGTTAATGTCCAAAAACGTGCCAAATTTCCTCGCAATTACACGTTCAAAATGTTAAATAACTTCCATAATACATGTCCAAAAATATGCCAGATATGCAGTCATGTTCAGAAATATTCCAAATATCTTCGCACTTACACCTTGGAAAGTTTAAATAACTTCCATTATTCGTGTCTAATAATATGCCAGATATGTAGTTGATGTTCAGAAATATGCCAAATATCTTCGCACGTACACCTTCAAAAGTTAAATAACTTCCATAATTCGTGTCCAAAAATATGCCAGATATGCAGTTCATGTTCAGAAACATGCCAAATATCTTCGCACTTACACCTTCAAAAGTTAAATAACTTCCATAATTCATGTCCAAAAATATGCCAGATATGTAGTTGATGTTCAGAAATATACCAAATATCTTCGCACTTACACCTTCAAAAGTTAAATAACTTCCATAATTCGTGTCCAAAAATATGCCAGATATGCAGTTCATGTTCAGAAACATGCCAAATATCTTCGCACTTACACCTTCAAAAGTTAAATAACTTCCATAATTCGTGTCCAAAAATATGCCAGATATGCAGTTCATGTTCAGAAACATGCCAAATATCTTCGCGCTTACACCTTCAAAAGTTAAATAACTTCCATAATTCGTGTCCAAAAATATGCCAGATATGTAGTTGATGTTCAGAAATATGCCAAATATCTTCGCACTTACACCTTCAAAAGTTAAATAACTTCCATAATTCGTGTCCAAAAATATGCCAGATATGCAGTTCATGTTCAGAAACATGCCAAATATCTTCGCACTTATACCTTCGAAAGTTTAAATAACTTCCATAATTCATGTCCAAAAATATGCCAGATATGCAGTTCATGTTCAGAAACATGCCAAATATCTTCGCACGTACACCTTCAAAAGTTAAATAACTTCCATAATTCATGTCCAAAAATATGCCAGATATGCAGTTCATGTTCAGAAACATGCCAAATATCTTCGCACTTATACCTTCGAAAGTTTAAATAACTTCCATTATTCGTGTCTAATAATATGCCAGATATGTAGGTGATGTTCAGAAACATCCAAATATCTTCGCACTTAAACCTTCAAAAGTTTAATTAACTTCTATAATTCGTGTCTAATAATAGCCGATATGCAGTTCATGTTCAGAAATATTCCAAATATCTTCGCACTTACACCTTCAAAAGTTTAATTAACTTCCATAATTTATTGAAAGATGGTGTTGGAGATAAGAATTGCGTTTGTATATTGCTAGTTGATGTTTTTATAAATATCGAACGCTTTTACAAAATTAAAAATCTTGACGTGTGTTTTTTTTCCTCCCTTTTTTGATTGCCGTGTACCTACTTCTTAAGATGATAATGAATTGGCTGCTATGAATACCTGGTCCAGACCGAATTGCATTACGAAATAATCTAGACACCAGCGATTACAGCAAAAGTCACTTTATGAAATTGTGTTGTTGTATACAGTTTTTTATCTCTCTTTCTCTCTCCGAGTACAGCACTGTGTGTGTTAGTGTGTAAATATAGAATTAATGGTCGTTGTTTCTGCGGCGTGGGAGATCTAAGTCCCATAAAGAAAATGTGCATGCTCTGTGTATAATAATGCATTTCAAGGCCGAAACTTTCACCTCTTGTCTGTTGGAATGCTGGCGTAATCCAGTCACAATGGGGCACACAGCAATTACCACGGAGCCGGAACGGGCTAGACTGGGTGTACAAAAAAAAAAGACCTCCGTTTGTTTGGCTTCTGTAAGGAGGGTTAATAACAATTTTTATTACTCTGTTGGTCTATCGAATTTAGCACAGGGGGAAAACTAGTATATTGACTGTATTAGAGTAGCGGGCTGGTTTTCATTTACTTCTGTCATTGTAATTGTAAGAAGTATAGAAAGTTATTCATAGATTTCAAAAAGGCATATGACTCGGTTAAGAGAGAAGTTTTATATGATATTCTTATTGAATTTGGTATTCCCAAGAAACTAGTTCGATTAATTAAAATGTGTCTCAGTGAAACGTACAGCAGAGTTCGTATAGGTCAGTTTCTGTCAGATGCGTTTCCAATTCACTGCGGGCTAAAGCAGGGAAATGCATTATCACCTTTACTTTTTAACTTTGCTCTGGAGTATGCCATTAGGAAAGTCCAGGATAACACAGAGGGTTTGGAATTGAACGGGTTACATCAGCTGCTTGTCTATGCGGATGACGTGAATATGTTAGGAGAAAACCCACAAACGATTAGGGAAAACACGGGAATTTTACTGGAAACAAGTAAAGAGACAGGTTTGGAAAAGTAAAACCCGAAAAGACAAAGTGTATGATTATGTCTCGTGACGAGAATATTGTACGAAATGGAAATATAAACATTGGAAATTTATCTTTTGAAGAGATGGAGAAGTTAAAATATCTTGGAGCAACAGTAACAAATATAAATGATACTGGGGAGGAAATTAAACTCAGAATAAATATGGGAAATGCCTCTTATTATTCGGTTGAGAAGCTTTTATCATCTAGTCTGTTGTCAAAAACTCTGAAAGTTAGAATTTATAAAACAGTTATATTACCGGTTGTTCTTTATGGTTGTGAAACTTGGACTCTCACTTTGAGAGGGGAATATAGGTTAAGGGTGTTTGAGAATAAGGTGCTTAGGAAAATATTTGTGGCCATAAGGGATGAAGTTACAGGAGAATGAGAAAGTTACACAACACAGAACTTTTGTGTTCTTCACCTGACATAATTAGGAACATTAAATCCAGACGTTTGAGATGGGCAGGGCATGTAGCACGTATGGGCGAATCCAGAAATGCATATAGAGTGTTAGTTAGGAAGCCGGAGGGAAAAAGATCTTTAGGGAGGCCGAGACGTAGATGGGAGGATCATATTAAAATGGATTTGAGGGAGGTGGGATATGATGATAGAGAATGGATTAATCTTGCTCAGGATAGGGACCAATGGCGGGCTTATGTGAGGGCGGCAATGAACCTCCGGGTTCCTTAAAATTCATTAAGTAACTAAGTATAGAAAGTCAATGAAAAATAAAATAATTTTCACGGAAGAATTTCTTTTTTTAGCATTCCTAGTAGCTAAATTTTGTTTTATTTGTTTTTAACGTGCTACCTGCCCGTTTGGCTCTATACAGCCCACATCTTAAGCTAATGGAAGAAGTCATATTTAATATCAACGAGTTAACTCATCTGAATCGGCGAATCCTGGGCCTCAACTCGCCAAATATCATTACGCGGTCACCAATTGCATCAATGCTCTCGGGTTTGGGTTCGATTCCCGCTTGGACTGGTTATCTGGTTAGGTTTCTTCCAAGGGTTTCCCAAACTATAAGGCAAATATCAGGTAATCACATGGCGAATCCTCGCCTTCAACTGCCAAATATCATTACGCTGTCACCAATTGCATCAATGCTCTCGGGTTTGGGTTCCATTCCCGCTTGGACTGGTTATCTGGTTAGGTTTCTTCCAAGGTTTTTCCAAACTATAAGGCAAATATCAGGTAATCACATGGCGAATCCTCGGCTTCAGCTCGCCAAATATCATTACGCTATCACCATTGCATCGATGCTAACTGATGGTTGATACATTATCGTTAAATAAAAATCTAAAGAAAAACGTACGTTAGGTCCAAAACGAGAAAGGAATGAGATTTATTTATTTATTTTATTTTTTATTTAATTGTCTGGTTATTTAATTTATTTAGTAATTTAGTTGCCTAGTTATTTATTTATTTGCTTATTTATTTATTTATGATTTAATTGCCTAACTATTTATTTAATTATTTAGTTGTCTGGTTATTTATTTTATTTATTTATTTATTTAGTTCCCTAGTTATTTATTTATTTTTTTTATTTATTTATATAGTTGTATGGTTATTTATTTTATTTATTTATTTAGTTGCCTAGTTATTTATTTATTTACTTATTTATATAGTTGTCTGATTATTTATTTAATTTATTTATTAATTTAGTTCCCTAGTTATTTACTTATTTTTTATTTATTTATGTAGCTGTCTGGTTATTTATTGTATTTATTTATTTAGTTGCCTAGTTATTTATTTATATAGTTGTATGCTTATTTATTTAATTTATTTAGTAATTTAGTTGCCTATTTATTTATTTATTTATTTATTTATTTGTCTGGTTATTTATTTAATTTATTTAATTATTTAGTTGCCTAGTTATTTATTTATTTATTTATTTATTTAGTTGTCTGGTTATTTATTTAATTTATTTAATTATTTAGTTGCCTAGGTATTTACTTATTTATTTAGTTGTCTGGTTATTTATTTAATTTATTTAATTATTTAGTTGCCTAGTTATTTATTTATTTAGTTGTCTGGTTATTTATTTAATTTATTAATTATTTAGTTGCCTAGTTATTTATTTATTTATTCAATTTATTTAGTAATTTAGTTGCCTAGTTATTTATTTATTTATTTAGTTGTCTGGTTATTTATTTAATTTATTAATTATTTAGTTGCCTAGTTATTTATTTATTCAATTTATTTAGTAATTTAGTTGCCTACTTATTTATTTATTTAGTTGTCTGGTTATTTATTGAATTTATTTAGTAATTTAGTTGCCTAGTTATTTATTTATTTGCCTAGTTATTTATTTATTTACTTATTTATTTATTTATTTATTTATTTATTTACCTAGTTATTTATTTATTAGTTATTTAGTTGCCTAGTTATTTATTTATTTGTTTATCTATTTATTTTTTTATTTATGTATTTTAGAATTGTAGAGAAATGTTAAAAAGAACTCGTATCTTCTTGAAATGACGTAAGACCACAGTTATGCTATGATTTCGTTTGATGAACACAATCGTGCTGAAGGGTAATTCTGTCGATTGGCTTCTATACTTCTACTACAGTTGTCACACGTCCCACCGGTCACTGCATATTTTCGTGATGTTTATCGGAGTTCTCGTCGTGTGGCGCGCATTTGTGACGGTCCGCGGTGCCCGAAGTCCTTGGCTCTTTCTTCTTATCCAGCCATAAAGATGTCGAGACAGATTGCAGTTTTGTTTTGTCCACAAGATTATTGGTTCTGTGCTGTAACCTTCGCGATTTTGCTCGCGGCTATGTTGGATTTATGGGTAATTATGAATAGGCTCACATTTAGGAGTAAGCATCCATTATGCAGACGCTGTGCTCGGGGCCCTATCGAATCGAATGCTATACTGAGTCTTTAACGTTCAGACGATAGGATCGTATGTAATAATTGGCGAAAGAAAAATACTTTTGTTTGCCATAGGAGGAAAAAAAGTTATGAATGTCCTTGGCATAATTGTTTGTCTCAAATCAAAACTCTACAAGATGGTCTTTTTGTTTGTGTAGAACCTTCGTATACATTCGGGAATTTCATCTTTGTCTCTTTCTGGCCATTGTTTTTTTTTTTTTTTTTTTTTAGTATTGGAATAAAATGGAATTTACGGGAGGGGAACACTATGGCCAAGCACTGCGACCTCTTAGGATCTATTGCGCTAACACTCAAACTAGATGCATTCCCAAAACCACACCGGCCGACTACACTAAGGTTCGCTACGTACTCAGGTTTGGATGACACTTGGATATCACTACCATCTAGCGGTGATAGCGTCAAGCTAATATGTGCGTGTGTCTATATATACACACACACACTAGTGCTGTTGATCGATCAAAATATTTAATCGATTAACTATTTGAATTTAATCGATTAATCGAGTTTTGATCGATTTGAAAAAAAAATGTTTTAATATACTGTAATACACAATTATTGTTAAATTTAACTTGTGTTCGGTGATAATCATAAGTATTAAATGTTGTATATCTATATATGTTGTATTGTTATACTAGAAAACAACTACATTTACATTTACTAACATATTTATTATGAGCCTTATAATTTATTGTGTCAATTTCTCCGGGAATTTTTAGACAAACGTAAATAACGAAAAGCATGAAGACTCACCTAGTTAATACTGCTTCATCCATGATTTTAAACATGTGACTGCATTCATATGCTCCGAATTAAGTGCCGCTCTAAGTTTAGTAACAATGTTTCCTGCACTCTAAACACAAAAGAACTTTTTTTTTCTGTCAAGCACTTCTCCACTATCGTTAAATTTAAATCCAAACGTTTCACCGAGTTTACCTCGTTTTCATATGACATAACGGAGTTTACACTTTTGAAGACTATAGAAAACTGATTTTTTTTCTTTATCAAACTAAACACACAACCTTCATATACAAACTCAGTACAGAAACTGCAACTGCAGTCGAAACAGAAGACTGACCCCTATTGTAATCGAATTACCAGATTTTAGAAAGAGAGTCACGCCTAGACTTGAACGGCGCAGTACCGCACGCACTGGGCGAGAGCTGAAGATAAGCGAGCATTGGGCGTCATTTTACTCCTGTGTTTATGAAAACTTGTGATAAAGCCAGTCCAGCTATGCGCTACTAGACGAAACATCACGTGTTTATGTCATCTGGCCTTGCTTGCCTAGGCTAGCTCCCGCCTCACAGTCAGCTGGTTAGTTCACGCGCGTACTATTCATTTTATTTATTTGATATTTTCAGTACTTTCTTATCAACGGTGCACCAGTAAAAAATATGTGTTTATTTGTACTTTCAATGCGGAATCTAACCATATATTTTAAAAATATTTTTTCGTGGGTAAAGGCGTCTTAATGAAGAAAAATCTAAATTTCTCCATTTCCATAAAAAGTAAGAAAAACTGTTTACATGTCAATATAAACTTTAACTTCTCAGCATCAAAATAAACCATGATTTTGATCACTGGGTGAAAGGATTTCGGAGCCACAACAGTTTAAAGTTGCTAATTTTATGGAAATACGATAAATGTAAATATTTTTCATTTAAACACTATGAAGTTCTGATGCCTCAAACTTTGCACAAAGCATTGTATCACAGTTTCAACGGACCGAAAAAGTTTCATTGTATTTAAAAATTGCAAGGTCAATTTTTTCTATATTTCGGTCGATTTGAGTTGGAATAGCCCTAATGATCATTCGTCCCTACCAGTGTCTCATATCCTTTGTATGGTCTCAAACGACACTTAAATAAATAGGCTTTCAACCAGAAGAACATGAGCCATTTAATGCGGATGGTAAATTACATAGACTGAATGTCGCAAGTAAAGTGAATTTATCGAATCATTGTTCTCTCCCCGCGAACAAGAAGTTGTTGATGAGCGTTGGAAGACGTGACACGGTACAGGTACCCTCATGTACTAGGTGACGTAGCCGCGGAGGCGCCCGCCTCTGTAGCGCGTGGGCTCGATTACCTGGAGTTGCAGCCAGGAAGTTGAGAGAAGGTCGCCCGTGCAGATTTATGGTTCCAGCCAGCCTCCTCGCGGCCCACCGGTTGCCTCACCTCCGGAGAATGAATTGCTCAGCTAGCGAACGGCTTCTCACCAGATTTGAAATGCTTTGGAGCGGATGTTTCAGTCCGTTATCAATAAGGCCCTAATGTTTGACGTCACGTTTTCCTTCTTTTCTTATTTCCACTGTAAACTGAAAATAATCATTTTCTTAACGTATCTGATTGAAATTAAATAATAATAATAATAATAATAATAATAATAATAATAATAATGATAATAATAATAATAATAATAATATAGTCTGCTGTCAAAAAATCTGAAAGTTAGAATTTATAAAACAGTTATATTACCGGTTGTTCTCTATGGCTGTGAAACTTGGACTCTCACTTTGAGAGAGGAACAGAGATTGAGGGTGTTTGAGAATAAGGTTCTTAGGAAAATATTTGGGGCTAAGAGGGATGAAGTTACAGGAGAATGGAGAAAGTTACACAATGCAGAACTGCACGCATTGTATTCTTCACCTGACATAATTAGGAACATTAAATCCAGAAACTCTGCCCTTTATTGGCTTCTGATTGTTCGGACAATAGGTGTGAATGGCTTTAACATGGCTAGAAGGCCGATCCATTGATGTTAAATTAGTGGCGAGAAGCGGTAGGGGTTCTTGTGAAACAGCTTGCCACTCTCTCTTGCTAGGGTGCCAAATATTTTGAAAATGAGACCAACCAATTAATGCGTGCCAGTATTTACCATGAGTCGCGGCCCCCCAGTGTCTGTACATCGGTTTGCCCCACTAAATACCCAAAGAATTAATTAATAGTCGCAATTCACGACTTCAGAATAGAAACACTTCTGCTGCGACTTAATATTTAAACTTCGTCTTTGCCTGCCATGACGCGTACAACGGGTTAGGTGCAGGTTTTACACCGCGTGAAAGCCAGGATCGTGTGTTCTAGTCTTTTTTGAAATCATGGATATTTTTGTCCACTGTCATTCATTCATTTATTTCATTCCATAGATTTTACATGAGCAATGAAGCTTTAAGATGTGGAACAAGTCAAAATTTACAATATTACAATTACAATTTTTACAGTTTTACAATTTAGTAATTTTCTACAATTTTTACAATTTTGTGCAATTTTTTTACAATATTTTGGCGAGATGTAGTGAGATGAGGTGAGGTCCGAGGATTCGCCAAAAGATTACCCGGCATTTGCCTTTTGGTTGGGGAAGACCTCGGAAAAACCCAACCAGGTAATCAAATCAAAGGGGGGTAATCAAATCAAAGGGGTTGATGCCGAGGACTCGCCATAGACCATCCGGCTTCAGTCCCACGGCTGTGGAAAACCTCGGAAGAAACCAAAGACCAAAGGGGGATCCAACCCAAGCCCGAACGCAGCTCCGGATCAGCAGCCCAGCGAGTCTGCCGACTGAGCTACATCGATGGCTCTACTAAAAGTATACAATACATAGCCAATCAGATTATTAAATTTACAAACGAAAACGTTCATTCATCAGTTGAGCTATATGTATAATACAAAACAAGTAAGTTAATTAAATTTAAGGCATAAACAATTCAATCAGTTGTGATATACAGAAATTGATAATACATATCATGCAAACTATTTCAAATTACAAACACAAACAGTTTATCATGTCATGTTGTCTAGTGTCGATTTTATTATGCTATTATTATTATTATTATTATTATTTTTTTTTTTTGTAATATGAAGAGCTCGCGGGAGAAACGATGAATGTCACATTTCTGTTAAGGATTAGATAATGATCTAATTGAGTATATATCTGCAAGATGTAGTGCTGTTTCTATAGAAAATAAAGGAAAGGATTACTGTATTCGTGGTGATAATTCTCCTTTTTACCATTTTTCATAAGAACGACATTAAATTTCGCAGTGATCCATTGAATTAGATAATGACATCAACCTTAAGAAAACTGTGACATTCATCTTTTTTCCCGCGAACTCTTCATATGTTAGTATTCTGTTTTTAACTTTTTGTTAAATTTTTACTGCATGTATATTTTGTGACCTGGTAGAGTGTAAGAGAAGGCCCTATGGCCTTAACTCTGCCAGTATAAGTAAAGAATTATTATTATTATTATTATTATTATTATTATTATTATTATTATTAATGCTGATGTCATGTGCTGACCCCAGATCATGGGAGCCTGACTGTGTCTCGGGTCGAGAAAATATGCAGATTTAAAATGAGACACTGATTCCATAAGAGGTTACATTATCAGATTTATCACTCAGCACTATCAAATACGTGAGACACGTGCCGGAACTTCCGTGACCCGGAGCCACACGACGCCTGGAGACTAAGATAGATTAGTTTATGTTAGGTCAGTGCCCAGCTTATTCCTCCCCCTGCTTTCATACCTTCGCTCTTTGGACTAGGTATAATATCACACAGTAATGAAGATGGTCTATACTAAAAGCCAGGTTATGAACCGACTAAACCGGAAGTAACGTTCTGTTGCTCTCTTTCTGAGCTCTGTTGCCACATAGTGGCGCGAGATTCAAAGCGTGTTCAGCGTTTGTCACCGATATGTTTAAAATAACTACTGTATATAGTTCTCGATAACACTATCAACAATATTAGTAATTAAAATTACTGTTTTAAGAAAGCACGAGCTAATGACGCTGGTACGAAATGCGACTCGTAATGCACTTAGTACTGCAAATGAACTGGCTACACTGTCTCCGTGATTCCGTTGCCAGATTTTCGTTAGCAGACGACATTTTCACGCGAGGTCCAATGAAAAGCCCCGTTCTCGTTCTCCCCTCCATCCCCTACACTCAACGTGTCATCACTGCACAGGCTACCCCTCTAACCCGCACTTTCCTCTCGCCAACCCAACTACTTCCTGTTTCGTCGGTAAATAACCTGGCTTTTAGTATAGATCAGTGGTATTCGCTCTATGGTAAGCAGAGTTGTCTCAAGGGGTACGCATTCCATTGACTATGTATGTAAAAATACTATTTTATTATTAGGGCTAGGATTCTTGGCTAAATAAATATTTTATTTGCACTGTAAGCAGGGTTCGTACTTTACGCGTAAGAAAAGGTTATTTACGTTACAGTAAAATTCGCCCAACTAATGTATAATTAATGTAATAAATGTAAAATACGTAAAAAATCTCCAAGAGCTTTTATTTTTACTCTTCATTGTTCAGTTTGTGATGAAAATTTACCGTTTGAACTGCCAACAAACCTAGCTTATAACTAGAGGCTATCAATTAATGTTTAAAAAAATGAAGACCTTAATAAGATTTTGCAATTCATACCGGATGAAGTGAAAGGTTTCTACGCATCTGTACATATGGCCTACAACCAACAAAGATAGTAATGACAGTGGGGGGAAAAAAGAAAAGTTTATTAATGTTCTGACATACAAAAAGTCTTCCCAACTCTTCGATGATTAGTCATTTACCACATAAAATTTGGAAAATTATTAAATTTAATGAGTTATGTTCAAATCATAATAATTACCTTAAACTGTTGTACTACAAAAAATACCTTTTTAGAACTCCACAAGTGACAGAAACAAAACTTTCGGGAAATCAATAAAAATTGTTTAATTTAATTAATTGTATTATAATTGTCAAACTGTATTTAACGAGTGATATTAGTTGCTCGTAAATCTTAAGTTTATTCACTATTAGTTGCATTTTATAATATAATATATAAAATCTCCCAAAAAGTAAATTAGTTGGGATGTTATGGGGTTTTTCCAACAACCAAACTGAAAGTATGTTAGTTTGTGCGAGATCGTGCATATTTGCTTGGTTTCCGCACAAAACCAATCCGCGGAAAGTCTAAAATTCCACATTCAGTATTCCCAACCTAACACACATAACAATTTCCCTCTTCTTACCGCTTAAGTGTCATATTGATTTTACTGCTTTAGGCTTTTAACATATTATTTTTAGAGACGTTCAGTATAGTAATAATTATGAATTGGAAATTTACCACTGCAATTTCACCTAAATTGCACTGTTAATTATTGTTTTTAAATATTTGCAAAAATTAAGTAAACTCTAAATCATTACATAACCTTACCGTTTGTTTTAAGTTCGCATTTATAGATGGGGGGGGGGGGGAGACAGACGTATATCACGGCCTGCTGGAGTATAGTAAACACAGAAAACATTTTAAAGCACAATGTTGAAGATAGATATTTTTGTTTTGCAAATTTGCCGTCATTGAACAGAAACCAAGATGTAGATTTCATTGCAACTAATTATAAATTCCTCTTTCAGGTATGTAATAAACGATCTTCGCACAAAATAATGTACGATACACGAGCGGTATGTTTTCTTTCAATTCTCGGAAATTAAAAAAGCTCAACTACGTTTCGCTTTTTCAAACTTTTCCTCGAACATGAAAACTTCAACATACCGCTCTTGTAACGCATATTACTATTATTACTCCGTGTATAAAACAGTTTTTAGTAGGTTATTTCACGACGCTTTAACAATAGCTTAGGTTATTTAGCGTCTGAATGAGATGAAGGTGATAATGCCGGTGAAATGAGTCCGGGGTCCAACACCGAAAGTTACCCAGCATTTGCTCATATTGGGTTGAGGGAAAACACCGGAAATAACCTCAACCAGGTAACTTTCCCCGACCGGGAAACGAACCCGGGCCACCTGGTTTCGCGGCTAGACGCAGGTGTGGACAAAACAGTTTTCTACATTAAGTATTTTACATGTAAATTACACGTAAAATACGCCCAGCCCTCCTCCACTAGATGTAAGCACCGTTGCAAAGCCTGATGCTGGGTTGCAAGAAAGCATTTATAGGTTCGTTAAGCACTATTGGTCCTATAATTGTTCATTTAGCGTCAGTAGGCGTCGCAATAACGACCTTTAAAGCTATTGGTTCGTTAAAGCACTCATTAAACTATAGGTCGAAAATCGGAGCTGTAAACTGTTAACGAATCGTTAGCCGCCATATTGTACGTATATTTCTTGTTTTTGTATCTGACAGTATTAAGTAATTTCGTGGATATGTTATCATCAGAAGTAAGTGAAATGTAATGTACATATCACAGTGAACTCGAGATTCATGTGTGTATGGGAAACGTTCTGTAAATAAACCAATTTCATTACTATTATAGAATCGTCTGACGTAGAGGTTATGTTTGATATGGTACAACATCTACCAAGACCAAGAATACTGAGAGACAGATCGAATCCTCTAGAAGAATACGATAATATTGATTTTAAGGTTAGATTTAGATTATCGAAAGACACATTCATGGCTCTCTTGCATAAAATAGGGCATCATATCGGAAAGCAAATCGCACGCAGTAAATTGCCTTACGTTATTACGCAATAGGAGCGTTTCAGAATGTGATAGTGGATCATATTCACGTTTATAAATGTACAGTTTGTAGAATAATACGATGTGTGACTGCATTGCAAGAATGAGACAACAGTAGGGGAGACTGTTGTACCTTTAGCATAGTGTACCTTTGAACATTTTTTGTTTTTTAATGTTTGCTGCTACCTAGAGGACTCAAAATGAAGTAGATTGTAGAGAAAGCCGCTAAGTAGCTCTGGTCGTAGTTTCAGTTTGATTTATTGCAAAGTGTGAGTTCCGTGGACAAAAGAATTTTTTTTAGTACCAAAAGTAAACATTTCGTTCATTGATGTATGTTTTCTAACACAAAACCAGATTGTATTTGCTATTATCAATCAAGTACAGTGTGTTCCCTATCATCTGGTGAGTAATAACATGTTTTAATTTCCATGATTTCTTTGACTCTCTAGTTTTCGGAGCCATATTTGTTTAAACGTGCACCCTCTTGTACCTTTGAACACAGAACATCTTGTCCCATGGAACGTGTTCCAAGATACACGATACTATCGGTTTTTGTTTTTCTTTTATTTTAAGATCATGTCACGAAGTAAGTCTGGAGTTAACAGGCCCCCAATTGATCCGGATGTCTTGAAGAAATCTGTTGAAGCAGTCATTGCTTCTCCAGGAAATAAAATCTCAATCACAGAAGCCTGCTCTGGTTTATGATGGCAAATACATTTTAAATATGATTGTCAGTTTTTACAGCTATATTCCCATCTATATCCCATGTGTTCCAACTTACAAGAGTGTAAGTTCCATGGTACATGAACGTGTTGTACATTTGAACACATTACATATCCCTTCATTTTATTTTTTCCATCCTTTATAGATCTGTAAAACAGGAAAATACATACAGGAAGTTGTAAAGGAATCTTAGATAATTATTTCAAGCATTTTTTCATTTAAAAAATTTCATTTCCCAAAATTAAAAAAAATAAAACGTGAAAAGTGTTTAAAGGTACAACAGTCTCCCCTACATTACTATGCCTCAAGGAAATTCTGTACAAACAGTAAAACAGGATTTCTTCTCAATTTGCAATTTTTCCAACGTTATTGGTGCATAGACTGTAGCCATATCAAAATTCAAAGCCCTAGTGGACACTTGAATGAGATGTACCGAAACAGGAAGGGTTAGCCTACTTCTTTATCAATCTGTACCAAGAATCGTTGCATGTTGGCCTGGGTCAGTATTTGATGCCTGTCTTGCGCAAAGTTTGAAAACAATGACTATCCAAAAACATAATATTACCATAGCGACACGCACGTATAATAAGGGAATTATTTGCGCCGGCTACGATGGTTCTGCCGTTTTGAATCTTTTTCCGTTTAAAGATGGAATAGCTAACAGATCGTTAACGACCTATACTTTAAAGACTGGAATAGTTTAAAGGTCCGTTTCTTAACGAGAGAATAGCAATTTATGGAAAAGGTTTCTTGCAACCCAGCATGAGTCCCGCCTGTCGGAATGTCCGTCGTGTGCAGTGGGGTGGCGCGTCGTCCACAGGTTGCACGCAGCGGCGTCGCGGAGGCGGAGACGTGTGGGGGTGGGACGCGTCCTCCAAGTCGGAGCGGAACTGGGTCAGTGGGGCACGACGCTGCTGCCCCCACCCAACAGGGTCGTTATTGCGGTCGGCTGCCCGGGCTCCGCGCAGGGGACGCCGGGAAGGCCACGGCCGCCCGTCCGAATCGATGCGGCGCCGACGCCCAGCGTCGCACTGGCTTTTTGAACGTCTTACAGAGTCCAGACCTGGCTCTTGTCGGCTGACGGCTTCCCACAAAAGAGGCAGGTGATTGGTTGTTAATGTACAGGGCGTGTCAAAAGTCCGGTAACACTTTCAATATTTGCTAATATGTTTTCGCGGGATATCAGCCGAGTTAAGATTTTGGAATGCTCCAAGCTTTCGACTGCTATCTCTGCAGCCACTACAACAAAACAACTACAACCGGAGAGACATCAACAAAGCCCTTAAACAAGCTACCACGAGAAGCAACACAATAGACTTCGACAGCAAGCAAGAACCGACAAAGAAAGCTTTCATTCCATTCTGCGGGAGCGTGTCACACAAATTAAGCAGAATCCTCCAGAAGGTAAATATCAAAACCATCCATAAACCACAGAGCAAAATCCGGAGTCATCTACGTCAGGTTAAAGACAGTCAGGGCCTAAGGACACCAGGGATTTACAAGATTCCATGAGAGTGCGGCGAAGTACAGAGGTGTGAAAATTATTAGAATAATCTTAATTTTAAAGGTTTTTTTTAATAGTTCCTTCACAAATATTCATTGAATTGATGAATATTGGTATATAATATTACTATACTGAAGTAGGATATGTTTACTACTAACAATGCCGGAAAGCATTATTGTACATTGGTATTTTTCTTATTTTACAATTGTTATGGGAATTCAGAAATTATTATATTATGTTGGCGGAATTGGAAACATCAAAAATTAATTAAGAAATGCTTTAAACAAATTGTTCTTTGCGTTTACATTGTTGTGAAGGTTCAAATGAACGTATACATCTGTTTTGTGCATATAATTTTTATGTTTCCAATTCCGCCAACATAATATAATAATTTCTGAATTCCCATAACAATTGTAAAATAAGAAAAATACCAATGTACAATAATGCTTTCCGGCATTGTTAGTAGTAAATATATCCTACATCAGTATAGTAATATATACCAATATTCATCAATTCAATTAATATTTGTGAAGGAACTATTAAAAAACCTTTAAAATTAAGATTATTCTAATAATTTTCACACCTCTGTATACATAGGGCAAACTGGCCGCACAATAGAAGACAGAATCAAAGAGCATAAGAGGAACCTGAGGCTCTATTAGCCGGAAAAATCTGCAGTGGCGCAACACAGCATAGAAAAGGAGCATAAAATACTGTTTGACCACACCAAGGTCATCAACAAATCAAGCCACTACTGGGATCGTACAATCAAGGAGGTCATAGAGATCAAGCTGGAGAGAAACAACTTTAACAGAGACGGTGGACTCCAGGTCAGTCAGGCATGGACACCGGCCTTGGACCAACTTAGGCCCTCTTACAATCAAGGTCATGAAGATCACGGACCGAGGACGGCAACCGATTCCAACCGGCGGAACAGGGCTCGCCGCCCGCCAAACTTCACACGGGAATCCCGGGAGGGGCGGAGCTTACGAGCGATGACAATTCCCGGCCCCGGATTGGCCGATCCGCCAACCAATCCCGTTTCACCTGAGACAGCCTAACATCTATATTACCTTTCGACTTTCTGTTCGGACATCACTTCCCTGAAGATGGCTGCAGAGATAGCAGTCGAAAGCTTGGAGCATTCCAAAATCTTAACTCGGCTGATATCCCGCGAAAACATATTAGCGAACCAACGCCGAAAAAGCCTCAAATCATACATACTTTCAATATTTTATTACACAAAAACTACTAATGATAGCACTTTCAAACGCACATCAGTTTAAAGTCAAACTCTCAAAGTTCTGTTTACACCTTACAGAGATTCAATGTGTGAACCACGAGTGACTCGGCAGATGTCCAAACGATATTCAAACTCTTCCCATACCCTTTTCAACATATCCTCTGTGACCGTGGCGGCAGCTTCTCGAATTCTGGTTTTTAGTTCCTCTAAATCACGTGGCAAAGGCGGTATAAACACACGGTCCTTTACCTACCCCCATAGAAAAACGTCACATTTTGTCCACACTTGTGGAGTAACGGTCAGCGCGTCTGCGAAACCAGGTGGCCCGGGTTCGAATCCCGGTCGGGGCAAGTTACCTGGTTGAGGTTTTTTCCGCGGTTTTCCCTCAACCCAATACGAGCAAATGCTGGGTAACTTTCGGTGCTGGACCCCGGACTCATTTCACCGGCATTATCACCTTCATTTCATTCAGACGCTAAATAACCTAGATGTTGATACAGCGTCGTAAAAAACCCAATAAAATAAATAAAAAAAAGTCACATGCAGTCATATCGGGTGACCTTGGTGGCCATGTCATGAAACATCTGTCCCTCACTCCAGCACATCCTATCCAACGATCAGATATCTCTGTATTCAGGTAAGCATGAAAGATGAAATCGTCATCGAGATCTTGTCTAAGTTGAGGCACCAACCATTGCTCCAAAATGTTCAGATATGAATGTCCAGTCACAGTAGCCTCAATGAAGAAGAAAGGTCCGTACAGTTTTCGTTGTGACAACGCGCAGAAAACATTCACCTTTGGTGAATCACGCTCATGTTCAATGATTCTGTGAGGTTTCTGTGTACCCAAACACGATAGTTGTGCTTGTTAATTTTCCCACTCGTATGGAATGTCGCGTCGTTTCTGAAAATTAAGCGGCTGAATAACTTCGAGAGTTTGACTTTAAACTGACGTGTGTTTGAAAGTGCTATCATTAATAGTTTTTGTGTAATAAAATATTGAAAGTGTTACCGGACTTTTGATATGCCCTGTATATGCTGTGAAATTTATCGCAGATGAAGAGATTAACGACATCGTTTCCTCGGAGAACTTGGATTGGAAGAACGTGTTGCGCTGCCTCTACACTTAGGGGTACACAGGGGTGAAATTTCAATTTTTTAACACATAAATGTAGAAATCTGAAGTTATGTACAGTTATTACCAGAGCTAGGAAGTTGGTAGTCGTACAAAATTGTGTACAATATTCTTTTGAGAAGATTAACTCCATATCTAGATGAAATTATGGAGGACCATCAGTGTGCTTTTAGGAGTAATAGATCAACTATTGACCAGATATTTTGTATCCGACAGATATTGGAGAAAAAATGGGAGTTTAAGGGTACAGTTATTCATAGATTTCAAAAAGGCATATGACTCAGTTAAGAGAGAAGTTTTATATGATATTCTTATTGAATTTGGTATTCCCAAGAAACTAGTTAGATTAATTAAAATGTGTCTCAGTGAAACGTATAGCAGAGTTCGTATAGGTCAGTTTCTGTCAGATGCGTTTCCAATTCACTGTGGGCTAAAGCAGGGAAATGCATTATCACCTTTACTTTTTAACTTTGCTCTGGAGTATGCCATTTGGAAAGTCCAGGATAACAGAGAGGGTTTGGAATTGAACGGGTTACATCAGCTTCTTGTCTATGCGGATGACGTGAATATGTTAGGAGAAAATATACAAACGATTAGGGAAAACACGGGAATTTTACTGGAAGCAAGTAAAGAGAAAGGTTTGGAAGTAAATCCCGAAAAGACAAAGTATATTATTATGTCTCGTGACGAGAATATTGTACGAAATGGAAATATAAAAATTGAAAATTTATCTTTTGAAGAGGTGGAGAAGTTCAAATATCTTGGAGCAACAGTAACAAATATAAATGATACTCGGGAGGAAATTAAACACAGAATAAATATGGGAAATGCCTGTTATTATTCGGTTGAGAAGCTTTTATCATCCAGTCTGCTGTCGAAAAATCTGAAAGTTAGAATTTATAGAACTATTATATTACCGGTTTTTCTTTATGGTTGTGAAACTTGGACTCTCACTTTAAGAGAGGAACATGGGTTAAGGGTGTTTGAGAATAAGGTGCTTAGGAAAATATTTGGGGCTAAGAGGGATGAAGTTACAGGAGAATGGAGAAAGTTACACAACACAGAACTGCACGCATTGTATTCTTCATCTGACATAATTAGGAACATTAAATCGAGACGTTTGAGATGGGCAGGGCATGTGGCACGTATGGGCGAATCCAGAAATGCATATAGAGTGTTAGTTGGGAGGCCGGAGTGAAAAATATCTTTGGGGAGGCCGAGACGTAGATGGGAGGGTAATATTAAAATGGATTTGAGGGAGGTGGGATATGATGGTAGAGACTGGATTAATCCTGCTCAGGATAGGGACTAATGGCGGGCTTATGTGAGGGCGGCAATTAACCTCCGGGTTCCTTAAAAGCCAACAAGTAAATAAATGGGAGTAAATCCTCTTGAATCACTGTGTATAGGCATCACAGCTAATAGAACAGATTATCTTACAATACTGCCACTATAACAGATTCTCCATTTCTACCTTGGCATTCGGGTAAGCTGTTTCTAAACTATAACACTGCATGCGACTTGTCAACGTCTATTATTTTTTCTCTTAACTTGTTTGACAAACTGAGAGTCTGTCCGACGCTATGCCTGCAACAGCTTCCAGTGCGGCATGATACACAGTGAGAGCCAGTCGGCCGTGTGTCGAACTCAGGTCCGAATTGCGTGATGACACGCGACGCGGCCAGCTGGACGGCCAAGACGCGTGTGGACGCTGTACGCATGCGCCGCTCTGCAATCGATACACCCGAAATTATCTACTGGCCCGAACTGCGATCTTGCCCTTGCGATTCTAAACAACCTCCCGCACGTGTACGTCAAACCGCAGCTAGGTTTGATTTCCGACGCATACCCCCGGTGTATTCGGTAATAAAGTGGTCAGTAAGATTCCAAGTGGATGAGGATAGGCTTTCAAGAAGCGAATAAAATTCAAAATTCAAAATGGTGTTTCGTGAAATCTGGAATTCCACAAGGATCAGTTCTCGGACTTTTACTCTTCATGATCTATATTAATGACGTGAGTAATATGATAAAACACTGCAGATACCATATGTATGCTGACGACTTGCAAATTTATTTGCATTTCCACCCTGGCGAGACTAGTGACGCAGTAAATAAAATAAACGAAGTCTTGAATTCGATGGCGGCCGGGTAGCTCAGTTGGTAGAGCAGCTGGCTACGGTATGAAAGGTCCGGGGTTCGATCCCAGGTGGTGACAGGATTTTTTCTCGTTGCCAAACTTTCAGAATGGCCCCGAGGTTGAATCAGCCTCCTATAAAATTGAGTACCGGGTCTTTCCCGAGGGTAAAAGGCGGTCAGAGCGTGGTGCCGACCACACCACCTTATTCTAGTGCCGAGGTCATGGAAAGCATGGGGCTCTACCTCCATGCCCCCCAAGTGCCTTCATGGCATGTTATGGGGATACCTTTACCTTTTTTTACCTTGAATTCGATTTCACTGTGGGCATACGTTAAGGTTAAATCCAGAGAAATCGCAAGCAATCATAATGGGACATAATCGTCTACGTCCTACTATACCACATATAATATTGAATGGGATTATTGTTAAATACAGTGAAGCAGTTAAAAATCTTGGAATTTTTATGGACAGCGATCTAAATTGGAACACTCAAGTAAAAAAATATTTTCTCAACTTCACTCCTTGTTTCATATGAAAGAATTTCTACCACTTAGTCTAAAAAAGAATCTTATTCAGACGCTTGTAATGCCCCATTTTGATTATTGCGATTCCTTGCTAACTAATGTAAGTTCACTAATGTAAGAGACTACAACGTGTTCATAATGTGTGCATACGATTCATCTGCAATCAGTGGCGTAGCATGAAATTTTGAGCGGGGGAAGCTAACTCAAGTTGTCTTTCATGCAATATGAGAAAACGTATTACAAAAATACAGTCTTAAAATAAATAGTAGTCAAATTCAAGTCAGCAGTCGGAGATTGGTTAGAACATCGTAAGTAACACCAATAAGGCCTGACCTCAAATGATACGTAGTAAAATATGATTTCACGGTTTACACATATCTCTTAACAAATAGACACGTATACGTATAGCATTAGCCCACTCCCTGTCATACTTAGAGAAATCACAATATTAGTATCATTACGTAAGTATGCGTCTGTCTTTTGGTTGTGTCCTTCATTGACAGCAAGGGAGTCGGTCATTTGTTTTTTAAATCACACTTTTGTCCGTAAGTCAGTCTTGATAATACAATTGTCCTCAAAAATTCAAGTAAATTAGTGTCAGGAAGTGATATTTCGCTCATTATTTATTATATCAGCCACAATGCACACTAACACTTCAACTGAACACAACTGACGAATAGGGATAACTCGGAAACTACTTATTTTAAATGTTAAAGCTAGCTTCTTTTCGAGCCTTGCGACTAGGGTAGTTTAAAAGGGATGGAAAATCTGCGGGGTGGATTACACAGAAGAAACCGGTCTGCTTGGAAGCTGGTGTGTGCAGGCTTCTTGTTTACTGCTGCATCACAAAGAATCCTGAGCTGCCGCATCACAATATTTAACGCGTAAATATAAATTCTATTAAAATTAATAAATAATTTTCTCCATGAACTGCAGGTTTATTATGAAATTATTATTAACTGGGGAAGCTAAGCTTTTTAGCTTACATTGACGCTACGCCACTGTCTGCAATACTCGTAAATTTGACCATATAACACCTCCCTCCAGTTACTTTCATGCCCCCAAATAATTTTTTTTTTCAAAATATTTGTATTTGGTTGAGTTGCTACAGTTTTGAGCTTTTTACATACAAAAATTAATATTTCACACTTAATAGGAAAAAAGTTTTAAAAAACATCTTCCTCTTCCCTTAAAGGATTTACTAAAATGGAAATTGGCAACATTGCTCGCCAGACGGAATAGTGCGTGGGCAATAAACGCATTGCGTTACTGTCGCCCTGTTCTAGCCGTGGGTGGGTCTCACAACGCATGCATTGCTTTGCGGTTGTACACATCTCGACCCCGGGCCGATCCCTGTTTTTGGTCGATAAAACACTTTGTTTACGAGGGATTTTCGCGCACTGGCCTGAATTCCTGGCGATATTTATGGAGACTGTTAACCTTCGACTTTTACTATCTAGTCAGCGTAGTACGGTGTCTACGAAAGAAGGGACAGTTGTAATTGAAAGAGATTTATGCCCGGTTTCTGTTACACCTCAGTTAATTCTGAGTTACTTAACTGTACTTGTAAATTTAACTGAACTGATAACTTTCGGAAAGTTAACTGTAGATTTATCAGCGCTTTTAACTAACAGTTCAGGTATCTTCAAGTTCAATTTCTATTGTCGTCCATAGTTGTCTCCACTAGTATTTCGTCAGTGACTTTCTAGTTATTTTTTATTTATTGGTCTGACCCAATATTTTGGATTTGCCTGCGACACAGAATATCTCACAATAAAATTTAAAATGAAAAATTATATAAACAGGTTTCAGACAAAATTGATTAAGACATAAGAAAAAAAATAGAGCCAAATATAATTTAAATTGAATGTACACCATAAAGATGCTGACGAAATATCGCTACAGAAAATTTTATAATGGTGGTGACGATGGCATCTTGAAGATCTCTCGTCAGCTTGTATTTTTCCCTCCACTTTTACAAAGGCTTTCGGGATGGTGCCTCTCGCTCCGAAGAAGAGACGGTAACTGTGATTTTTTTCTATGTTGTATTTCGCCGATAGTACTGAATCGTGGGCTCGTAGATTTTCTTTTTCTCCTCGTTCACTTCAGATGGTTGAGTGGCTGAGATTTCAAATCTGATCGTAGGATCAATTATTTCGGCTGTCTGTTTATTCCTATTTATAGCTATGATATCGATCCTACGATTGCTTCCACCATCAGCAATACAATGAACTTCCTCGTGGACGTCTAGATTTTTGGATCGAAGTGCATCTGCGATCATAGAACGTATGGTGTTGTGACGTTTTATTCTAAGTACTTCTCCCTGTGGGCAACTCCCAAGCACATGTGGTAAAGTTTCATACTCACTGCAGTGCCTACAGTGGATTGTGCCTGTAGAGCGACCAGGGAGAGAACGTACTGGTGCCACCATCGCAGTCATTTTTAGCATTTCTCTCCATTCAGAACTTGATAATCCTTCACGCTTGATGATCCACGAGTTGGCTGCAGGCACTTCTTCAAACAATACAACTCCTTTTCCCTTCTGGGGGTATGCACACCAGGTTTTAAACTCACGGTACCGAAGATGTTGCCTTAATTGCTTCACGGATCCTGTAGCCTCATCTCTGCTCACTTGCAATTCCGACAAGCAACGGGTTCTTATAGTTACTTTTGTTTGCAGAAGTTTTCAGTAATATTATAGCTAATAGCAGAGTTTAGGCTAGAAAATAAATAATTGTCGCAAAAATGCACAAATGAGACATTATACAGTAGCGTGGAAATTAATCCGAACAACGTAATTACTTATGCAAAAACACTCAAACGGGATAAAAAAAAAAAGGATCTAAGACATACCTCAGTAATCTATGTGGCCTCCCTTGTTCCTAATAACAGCTCTGAGACGATTTGGCATGGATTCCACTAATTTCCCACAAATATTCTTCATTTCTTCATCGCGAAACCATACATCAATGAGGACAGAAATCATCTTCTCCTTTGTAGAACAATCCATTTTTTTGCATTCTTCTTTTACAAATTGACCACAAGTTCTCAACGGGGTTGATGTCGGGTGAGTTGCCTGGCCAGGGGAGTACCTGAATATTCTTCTTGTTGAAGAATTCTGTAGTTTTTCGAGACGTATGGCATGGTGCCTGGTCTTGTTGGAACACACCTCTGCCATCCGGAAATGATTTTTGCAGCTGGGGTACGATTCTGGTTTCCAGTAAGTGAATATATTTGTCAGAATTCATCATTCCCATTTCCAGGCCCTTCATGTGTAAAATAACCCCAAAACATTACTTTAGGGGGGTATTTGGGTGCTTGTTGGAGATGAGCTGCTGTTACTTTTTCGGATCCTTTCCGTACGTAAGAAACACGGTGGCCGTGGACCTCGAAATGAGACTCATCGGAAAAAGTACACTCTTCCAGTCATTCACTATCCAGTGTTGATGTAATTTTGCCCACATTAAGCGTTTTTTGCACATAACAGGGGTTAGCAGTTGCTTCTTAATAGGCTTACGAGCCCTTCGTCCAGCTTCCAAAAGCCTACGCTGCACTGTTGTAACGTGAATATTCGCCCCAGTGGTAGCCATTAACTCGCGGGTTAAGTCGACAGCAGTTAGTCTAGGATTTAATTTATTTTTCCTGACAATTAAACGATCATCTGCAGGTGAAGTCTTCCTTTTCCGGCCACAGTTTCCTTTTTTCTGGGGTGTGATGGATCCAGTCTCCCTGTATCGTTAGCCAAACCGATGTGACATTCTGCAGCAATTTGCCTCTGTGTCATAGAAGAATGCTCTGCTAATGTTATAATTTTAGACCGTTTTCGTGGAGTTGTATCCATTTGTGAAGACGACAGAATGTACACAGGATTGCAGTATTAAGTCTTCAACGCAACTGAAATGCTTATAAGTACAAAACGACAGGCAAAATGTCACATATTATAAAAAAAATGACAGACCTTCAACAATGGAATTACACGTACTACAGATGTCAATTAAAGCGGTATGAGCAGCTGTGAGGCCAACAATGACAGAAAATGTAAAAATATGTCGTGTTCGGATTAATTTGCACGCTACTGTATTTGTGCAAATTGCGAAAAGCTTGTGCAATATTCTGAATAATTGTACAAAGAAGGTAAAATTAATAAGGTTTGTGCTTCCCCCTCCATAAGTACTATGCACGTTGCAGGTTACACAGTGGCTCGGCGCACGATCACATTTTCGCCACGGCTGCTCTAGAACATTGATTGCTCCATCCAGTTCCATTTCGATCTTGTAAATATAATTCTTACAAGAATCCGCCGTCCAACATATCACGAGACAAAACGGTAATATTACATAATAATCTGGGTGAATATGGAATTCACATACGTTTGTGGATTCTGTGCAGTCTTAACATTAACTCTGATCCTGTAACCCACTGAAAATTGTTTGTAAATATATAAACTGGTCGTTGAAATATCGACGGAATGAGGGCTGCATTTCGTTGGGGTGCGTGTCCAGGGTGCGTATTTTACTCGTTTCGTGTTTTGGGAACATGATATTCTCCACCTCGACAATCGATTGAGTTTGCTCTCCACGTTCTCTGGGCGTGACGAAAATAATGTTCAAAAACATGAAAAAAGAACTGTATTATACATTACGTAAACAGTAGTTTTATATCGGAATATAGATAGAAAAACTGTCATCAGGTAGAATGGATCAAATTGAAAGCAGTTTTTATGAAGCACATAATTATGTTACGACTTTTGTCTGATTTACTTGCAGAACCAATATGCCGTTTACTATAAAACGATTTTGAATTCTCTAGATTGTCGCCTACTTTCGTCGAGAATGGAAATGGAGTAGATACAAAACTTCGACTATGAAAGTTTTACTATTTATATTTTTTTTTATTTATGATTTATTACAAGCAAAAATTACATATATTAACAAAGATTTTACAATACTATTGTAATACTCGTATATGAATACGCTTCAAAATTCAAAATTACTTATCAATCTCACATTCAAATACATATTACAAATTGGTGTAAGTTTTAAATTTATTTAAAACTGGGTCACACCCAAAAAAGCAAGATACTTGAGGTCGGGTGTGACCTATAATGAAACTCAATAGAAGAAAAATATAGTAATAATAATAATAATAATAATAATAATAATGTCCACACCTGTGGAGTAACGGTTATCGCGTCTAGCCGTGAAACCAGGTGGCCCAGGTTCGATTCCCGGTCGGGACAAGTAACCTGCTTGAGGTTTTTTCCGGGATTTTCCCTCAAACCAATATGAGCAAATGCTGGGTAACTTTCTGTGCTGAACTCCAGACTCATTTCACCGGCATTATCAACATCTCATTCAGACGCTAAATAACCTTAGATGTTGATAAAGCGTCGTAAAATAACTTACTAAATAATAATAATAATAATAATAATAATAATAATAATAGTCACGACTGCGATTACACTGTTAACTGTAAAATTACACATAAAATTAAAAAGAAAAAGAAACATTACACATAGGCTACAGAAACAAGCTAAGTTAAGAATATGACATTGTTAAAGTGACAATAAAATAAAGAATAAGAATTTATGTGATGATTGTAATTTTAAAAACAGTTGAAGTACTTGTTTTTTTAATAATGTATTATTGAACTATTTTAGTTTAGGATTCCTCTTTATAAAATCATTATACAATCTTGGATCGTAATTAGAACTGTGCCTTAGACCTGCTTTAGTCTCACATCAATTGAAAGGGACCTGTAAGAATTCGATCGTGGATAATTTGAGAACTTTTCTTATAAATATATTTGAATTTCTACTTAATATTTGGGGCATATAATAAGAAAATATGGTATTGATTTCAGAATGTTTATTCATATTTAAAAATACGGCGTTTTGTAACTAATTCCTTACGTTCATGGCATAATTGTTCGAACTAATCATGGCCCAAAAATATTAACGGATACTGCAGGTCTTAGGGTGATATGGCTCTGATGTTGGAACCTGAACGTTCATGGCATAGTTGTTCGAACTGATCAGACATTATGGCCCAAATTATAATTAGCGGGTACTGCAGATTTTAGGGTGATATGGCGCTGATGTTGGAACCTGAACGTTCATGGCATAGTTGTTCGAACTGATCAGACATTATGGCCCAAATTATAATTAGCGGGTACTGCAGATTTTAGGGTGATATGGCGCTGATGTTGGAACCTGAACGTTCATGGCATAGTTGTTCGAACTGATCAGACATTATGGCCCAAATTATAATTAGCGGGTACTGCAGATTTTAGGGTGATATGGCGCTGATGTTGGAACCTGAACGTTCATGACATAGTTGTTCGAACTGATCAGACATTATGGCCCAAATTATAATTAGCGGGTACTGCAGATTTTAGAGTGATATGGCGCTGATGTTGGAACCTGAACGTTCATGGCATAGTTGTTCGAACTGATCAGACATTATGGCCCAAATTATAATTAGCAGGTACTGCAGATTTTAGGGTGATATGGCGCTGATGTTGGAACCTGAACGTTCATGGCATAGTTGTTCGAACTGATCAGACATTATGGCCCAAATTATAATTAGCAGGTACTGCAGATTTTAGGGTGATATGGCGCTGATGTTGGAACCTGAACGTTCATGGCATAGTTGTTCGAACTGATCAGACATTATGGCCCAAATTATAATTAGCGGGTACTGCAGATTTTAGGGTGATATGGCGCTGATGTTGGAACCTGAACGTTCATGGCATAGTTGTTCGAACTGATCAGACATTATGGCCCAAATTATAGTTAGCGGGTACTGCAGATTTTAGGGTGATATGGCGCTGATTCATAGTGGAACCTGTAAGAATTTGAGCAACGTCCGTCGTAGATATTAACACATTGTTGAAAACACAAAATTCTACTGAACAATAAGGTAAAGTACCCAAATAAGAGACACTTTTTTTTAACTGCTTATAAATGAGGATGGGAATAGACATTTTAAATCTGAATGAGTGGAATACATACAGCATTTCGTCTATTTTTAGAATTGATAACACAAATTTTAATCAGTTTTTATTATTACGGAAGATTTTTATTAGAAATGTATAGAGAATATTTTACGAATTAAGCACTTATGTTTTGATCTTTAAGTAAGGTAAATATTGTCGGAATAGCCAATTTTAATTGACTTTAGCTATTGATATTATTGTCATCTCAATGGATAATTAATTTTAGTCACTAATAATAATAACAATAATTTTAATTAGCAATTTTTGTAATAAATAATTGAGGACAATTAATAATTAATGATTGACCTAACTCGTAATTAATTTTAATTAATAATTCAATTAATCTTTCATTGGTTCTTATGTAGGTACTGGCAGACAAACTGACACGACTAGAAGCATTAACGCTTTTCGTAAGCTCTCAAAGGTGAGCGTCATAATAATACCAAATAAGGGTTCTAAATAAGAGACACTATCTCTTAATAGGACCCCTAGGTAGCTCTTATTAGGGAATAGAGTAAATAAAAATGAAATAGCTACCCAAGGTCAAATTATTATCTTTCTTATTAGCAATCTACCTTATTATATGCAACGTTTTGCTAGCAATTTTATAAAATTGATAATAAATTTGTTGTAGCTTACATTAACTGCTGTCCTCTTCCTCAACAAAAACCTGTAAAAAGTTCAAAGTATGAAAAATTACTTTGCTTGCTCTCAGCTTCGTTGCTTACTTCCAACTGAGGTTAGACAAAGAACACGATGCCTTAGAAGAACAAACATTGATTTACCATAGTTGTCGAGAGATGGCAAATTATACCGAAGAAGTTAACAATGAATCTCTTATTAGGGCTCTGTCTCTTATTTGGGTACTTTACCTTATTACCGGAAAAGCCAAAACCATATTTTGTAACTACAGAGGCTGTTCCGAGAATCCCGGACAGATTCTCTACGTTTGGTCATGGACAAAATTTCTGTGAGCAGGTCCGACAACTGCGTCTCTACTCCGCATGGTACTGAAACTGAAATTTTATTACACTTGTAACTATTTAGAAGCCATGAGATTATGATGTGGAGCCCGAATGGCTTAGAAAATCTAAAAACTGAGAGGTTGCAGGTTTGTCCATTACAAGTTTCACGAGATCTTTCCGGATTTAACCCCGAACGACTATGCTGGGAAACCGTCGGTTTACTGAGCTAAGGAAACGCTATTTAAATGTTAAACAACCGGCTTAAAACCGCCTGGAACCCACGGCCTTGGTTCGAATCCGCCTAGGGCACGGACGTTTTTTCTTTGTCTATCTGACGTCCTGTGATGTCTGAAATGAAAATCAAAGTATTGCTGATTCAGCGTAGTGAAGTCTAGAGCGATCTTATCAATCGTGGCTGAATTCCATGCAACAATTGAAGCGTTGGGCCGAGTAACTGCCTAACTGTGCAGGAGGAACAAAAATGTTACATCGTAAGAAATTCATGGTTGTAACTCGTGTAGAAGCGCCTCTGGTACAGATATTGAAAAATAATTTTTGTGACAGCTGTGTAAGACTATATAGAGCATTATTCCATTAAAAAGTCGCTTTTGAAACATTGTAACATAGACCGTTATTCGGCCCAACGCTTCAATCGATAAACACTGAAATTTTTAACATGTCTCCGCATATGTTCCATATATCCGAATGTCGTCTATCATCTCATATCTTCTTCTGTCCTGAACTCTTCTCCCGTTCACCATTTCTTCCAGTGCATCCTTCAGTAGGCAGTTTTTCCTCAACCACTGACCAAATCAATTCCTTTTCCTCTTCCTGATCAGTTTCAGCATCATTCATTCTTCATCCACTCTTTCCAACACAGCTTCATTTCTTACTCTGTCCATTTCACATGCTCCATCCTTCTCCATATCCATATTTCAAATGCTTCTATTTGCTTCTCTCCACTTCGTCGTAATGTCCATGTTTCTGCCCCAGACAATGCTACACCCCACACAAAGCACTTCACTAGTCTCTTTCTTAGTTCTTTTCCAGAGGTCCACAGAAGATGCACCTTTTCTATTAAAAGCTTCTTTTGCCATTGCTATTCTCCTTTAGACTTCCTGACAGCAGCTCATGTTACTGCTTGTAGTACACCCCAAGTAATTGAAGCTGTCCACTTGCTCTACTGCCTCATTTAGAATTCGCTAGTTTGTCTTCTATATTTTTCTTCCTATGGCCATGGGCTTCGTCTCGTTGGCATTTATCTTCATCCCATACTGCTCACAGCTGTCATTTAGCTCCAGTAGCATATCCCTTAGTATCATCTCCTATTCTGCTAACAACCCCATATCATCAGAAAATCTTACGCACTTTATTCTTCTTCCTCCTACGATTCACTACTCCCATGTTCTTAAAACAGTTATTCATTAAATTATCTAAGTAGATGTTGAACAGGATAGGTGATAAAGGACATCCTTGACGTACTCCTCTCTCTATTTCACTTCCTTCTGACATTTCTTCTCCTATCCTGACTTTGACTCGTTGAACAGCGTCCTGTCTTTCCAATCCACGCCAAATTTTCTTTAGGATCCCCATCAGTTTATTCCAATCCTCTCTGTCAAATGCCTTTTCTAGGTCCACAAATACTATGTACACTTCTTTATTCTTCTCTAGATATACATCAATTTTTTGACTTGAAGCAAATAAAGCGATAGATTCGAAAGTAAATCCCAAAAAGACAAAGTATATAATTATGTCTCGTGACCAGCATATTGTACGAAATGGAGGCATAAAAATTGGAGATTTATCTTTCGAAGAAGTGGAAGAATTATTCAAATATCTTGTAGCAACAGTAACATATAAATAACACTCGGGAGGAAATTAAATGCACAATAAATATGGGAAATGCCTGCTATTATTCGGTTGAGAAGCTTTTGTCATCTAGTCTTCTGTCAAAAAATCTGAAAGTTAGAATTTATAAAACAGTTATATTACCGGTTGTTCTGTATTGTTGTGAACTTGGACTCTCACTTTGATAGAGGAGCAGAGATTAAGGGTGTTTGAGAATAAGGCTCTTAGGAATGTATTTGGGGCTAAGAGGGATGAAGTTACAGGAGAATGGAGAAAGTTACACAACGCAGAACTGCACGCATTGTATTCTTCACCTGACATAATTAGGAACATTAAGTCCAGACGTTTGAGATGGGCAGGGCATGTAGCACGTATGGGCCAATCCAGAAATGCATATAGAGTGTTAGTTGGGAGACCAGAGGGAAAAAGACTTTGGGGAAGCCGAGACGTAGATGGGAGGATAATATTAAAATGTATTTGAGGGAGGTGGGATATGATGATAGAGAATGGATTAATCTTGCACAGGATAGGGACCGATGGCGGGCTTATGTGAGGGCGGCAATGAACGTCCGGGTTCCTTAAAAGCCATTTGTAAGTAAGTGAGTGATTTAAGTGAGGAAATTAATTTTGAAACATTTATTTATACAAAATTATTGCATCCAGTAACTGGATAAACTTCTATCCTTGATTAGTGAAATGTTTCTGATAGTACATATACTTAGGTCTAACGAAATATCCCCCTGAAATTATTTTCCTTTCTCCTGAAAAAAAAAAAATTATAGTTTTGTTGATTACATCCTTATTCCTGGGAAGTATTCAGTTCCTTATCAGTTTCTTAATGATAAGAATAATAATAATGATAATCGGACAGGTAGTAGGCCTACTTAGCTAGTAAAATAGTGTTAATGTTTAGGAGAATTTTTTTTTTTTGAGAAAAGCATTCATTTGGGACTAATATGGTATTAGAATTTTTTGTTATACCATATCCAAGAAATAAGCTGTTAAAACCTGTACAATTATGATACTTCCATTGTTTATAAACTAAAGCCAAATAGTAGTATATGTTGTTTTAAGGTCCTCGTGTTATATAGATCCGTTTTTTAAGAATGTATTCGTCCTTGAAGGTTCCGGTGTATTGCGCATGCTCACAGCCATTCATTGTGTAGTATGCTGTTAACGCGTGCGCACGAGGATTTTAAATCCAAGGTAGACTTAATTTTCTGTATAGACGGCAGGAGTTCACCTGTGTCCGGAATCGCTTCACGATCTTTTATCTACGACGATTTCGTCACTTCCCACAGCCTTGAGTGACGAATAACTCCGTCTCGCTCAAGAATTCTGGTCGGTTTTTGTGTGACGAAATTCTCGTGAGGTGACGCATTTTGCTGCCGCGTCGAATTGCGCGCTGGAGCATCAAGGTTTCCACGAAACCGCGAAAAACTGAGCATGCGCGCTTGGAAATATTAAAAGCGCTCCATTGGTCACGTCCCGGCAATAAGTCCCCGCTGGGATTTTTTCGACGAAAGTTCTCGGAGTGATTTTTTCGCGCCGCTTTTGTTTCCGTATGCTGCTTCGCTCCGTTTGCTTTTTGGGCGAGTTTCCATGGAGACAGAACCTTGGTCGGGCAATCACATCTGTGTGACGCGTTGGTTTAGAAATCTCGTGCCTTAGGAGGGTGATAGAGCGTGGAGATATTTTCTTATTTTTGTCTTAAAAAGCGGTATCAAAATCTCACTAAATTACTATAGTGTCTTCTTTATAAATCTCTTGAGGGGGGGGGGGGATACAGTTTTGAATAGTGAAAAATTTCTAAAATGCAATATTTTTTCTCCGAAATGAATAACTGTGTAACCTTGAAATCTAAAATGCTCATTAGACCTGTAAGTACAGTCTTTCTGCAGTTGCCTACTATTTTCCGATTTAGTGAAACATTTGCCGTTAAGGGTAACTAATAAATGCAAAATAGCGTTTGGACCGGAGACAGAGGCAGACATTGGAGTAGCATCATGCAAATTCGCCAAAGAAATAGAAATTCAAAAGTGCACCTTCAGCAGGAAAAGTTATGGTTACTGTGTTTTTCGATTCAGAATGACTCTTGCTTGTGGACATCATGCCACACGGAATCACCATTAATTCTGACGCGTATGTTGCAATTCTCAAGAAACGTCAAGCTCGACTGAGTCGTGTTCGACGACATCGAAAGAAGCAGGATATTTTACTATTGCACGACAACGCACAGCCATATGTCAGTCACAAGACCACAGACCACATCAGAGAATTCGGATAGACAACACTGAAACACCCGCCTTGCAGACCTGAACTGGCACCGTGCTATTACCATCTCTTTGGTAAACTGAAGAATCCCTTCGCGGAACGAGGTTAGAAGATGACTCCCTTGTGCACACTGCTAAAGAGTGGCTCAGATGTGTTGATCCAGACTTTTACCGTGCTGGTCTACAGGCCCTCATTCCTAGGTTACGTAAGGCAGTTGAAAGGGACAGGGATTATGTGGAAAAGTGACATCTTGTTCCTAAAGGATGCATCTACATTCTGTGAAAATAACAAAGCTGTAGGTTAAAAATATAATTTTTAAACAAATATTATGCATTATTTTGGAGTTACCCTAGTAATATAGGCTATAGTAAAGTCCGTAATAAAAGTGTTCACCCTTTCAGGGCAAAGAAGATCCCTTTTCAATTTCAATTTTTACTTTGATTTCATTCTTATTATGTGTTGATATGTATTTCTATGTTTTCTTCCTATGAATATTAGACGGAATTACTATGTTTGAAGTCTTGTAACAATAAATGAGAATTTCATTTCACTTTAATGAATTTTTCCACAATTCTTCTACCTCTCACGAAATTATCAATGTAATATCACGAAATAACCAACCTTTTAGCTTAAGTTGTAAAAGTGGTTTTTGGCACTTGTTCAAGAACGTGTCCAATCTTTTATGTCTCCAGATTTGTACAGCAAATTATCGTCTTTTAGATGAAAATATCGGAATAACGATATATTTACACATTTGCATTTTAAATTAATTTTCATGAAATTATCACGAAATTATCAATTACCCTAAGAATCGTACGCTAAAAACAGGATATGCAGCCACCAATGTGTATTTTACAGGGAAGGGACTATCGTGATTGAATTCCAGGTATTTTTTCTATAGTTGCAGAGAGATCAAGTGCAATGTTTTATAGGATGATATAATATGATCGCAGTAGTATGCCGATTATTATTCGTGCGTTTTGTAGGTTAAGGACATGCAGTTTTGAATACTATGTAGGATTATTTTGAAAATTTGAAGTTAGAACATTGTTTTAATAATTAGTCTAGAGTATATTAAAAACATTATTCACGAAATGGATTTCACTACGGATCGTCCTGCAAAATAAACATCACAATTTATCGAGAGTTTACTGCAGGCGTAAACTTCGAGACTCCTACAACTACTGTATATAGCTTATTCTAAGGCATGTACGCTAACATAGGATATGTTTTTATTAATTTTTGTTTTCCCTCTTCCAAAATGAAACTGTAGCAGTAATTCCTTACTCAAAGTAGTTACTTTCGAGGCGCAATTTAATTACTTCTGTTTTTTTTTTAAGGTTTAAAGCATATATTCAGAATATTTCGGGACCTAAATGAAGATAAAGAGCTTTCCCTGGTTTTTACATATAGGAACATAACAAAAATTTGGCATTTTGAGTTGTTTTTAAGAATATTTAATATACAGGGTGCGTCAGAAAGAACGGATGGATTTCACATGGCAAGAAAATTGTAAAGATTCATCAAATCAAAAATTTATTGTTATCAACATATTCACCAATACATGCAGTTTATTTATGGAAAGAACATTATCCATATGATGTCCTTGGCGTTCAATACAGGCATCGAAGCGTTTTCTGATGTTCGCCATCACTTTCACAGTCATAGCTGGTGCAATTGCCACGATTTCTTCACGAATCGCTGTCTTCAGTTCGTCCAGTGTATGTGATCGATGTTTACAAACTTACGCCTTCAAATGGTCCCAAAGAAAGAAGTCGCAGGGCGCGAGATCTTACCGTAGCCTCGGTCAATCTCAGTGCAATAGAATTTCGTCCAGGTGATTTCTTCTTTAATGTTGAACCTGTGATACGAAATGAAGCCACCCACCGCAAAATTGTATTCCGAGTTGGAATCCTAGTGTGACATCCGATGTCGAAATGAGTCCTGAGTGGCGATCACAGACTCTTAATTTTTCAAAAATGTCTCTACGATGAAAGCACGTTGTACACCAGACCAACACCATATTCTCAACTGAAACTGCATTCTATGGCTGACCCAACAGTCGTGGTCCCCCTCACTATATCTCTCCCCTCGTTGCGTATCGATAGTTTGAAATCCATCCGTTCTTTCTGACGCACCCTTTACTAATACACTACGTATATCCTCAATGTTTATATACTGAAAAACAAATGCACACGCAAAGCGCATCTCTCAAAGTACACGTGCGCTAACTGTTGTTGCTAGTTCAGGCTATCCCTATTATTGAATTATTTAGAGTAACCTTTCAACATTAAGGTAAAGTACGGTACCGTACGTAAATAAGTCATTCAGTACGTAGGACCGTGTGATATCTGGTAACAGTTGGCAACACTGACAAGACGGCAATATTTGCTGTTCAGGAACTGTTCTTACGTGATCTTCACTATACTTGGGGAAACGGCCGTAAGTGTTACCAACTTAGGCAGGGTCTGTCGCGAATGCAGAAGCCACAGTTGGCCGCTCGATCTCGGCGACCGATTGAGAGATTTCGATAGCGAGAATGAGAGAGAGAGAGAGAGAGAGAGAGAGAGAGAGAGAGAGAGAGAGAGCTTTGCGATCTGGCCTTGAGTAGAAGTGTGTCAAAGCCAAACCAGAGACTGCTGGTAAGTCTGTCGCTGTTACTGGTCCGATGCCAGTGTTGCTGAAATTAAAAAAGAAATTCTGACGTCATGTTGCCGGCCTGTTCCGCATCATTTGTCGTTATCTCTCGTATTCGCAATTAAATATCATCGTGATGCAACAGAAACTTCATTAGAAGATGATGGAAAAGGCGCGTGTGGCCCAGGATCTTACGACAGTTTCTGCACTGGAGTTTGTAAAAGGTAAAAAAAAAGGTAAAGGTATCCCCGTAACATGCCATGAAGGCACTTGGGGGGCATGGAGGTAGAGCCCCATGCTTTCCATGACCTCGGCACTAGAATGAGGTGGTGTGGTCGGCACCACGCTCTGACCGCCTTTTACCCCCGGGAAAGACCCGGTACTCAATTTTATAGGAGGCTGAGTGAACCTCGGGGCCGTTCTGAAAGTTTGGAAACGAGAAAAAATCCTGTCATCACCTGGGATCGAACCCCGGACCTTTCAGTCCGTAGCCAGTTTGTATGTTTGTAAATAGAAACTGTTTACAGAACCTTGTAACGTGCAAGACGACCATTTTCTGCCTTACAACTCTTATCGTCTATTGTCATTAAAGTGTTCAAATTATACCGAGACATCATTTTATCTTTATTAACATTTCTAATATTAACCTGGCTATATCTTTGGATTAACAGTTGAGAACAGGAAACACCGTTTACTTCTCTCTTCCACGACAGGAGTAAACACAAACCAATAATTTTACTAGATATAGGAGGGAAGAAAAGTAGTTCATTTACGTAAACTAGGAAATATCGCGATTTTGAGTTTGATAATTTTCATTAGGTTTTTGTTTAATCATAATACAGTACCGTATTAGCAATAAGTGTTTTTACTCACGGAGTGAGCTATCCATGTGGACGTATTCATTATGCACTGTATATTATACTGTGTACAGCACATTAGCGTACAATTCAGAGAATGAAGTTAAATTGAAAAATAATCATAATATGGTTATTTAAACACATCTTTGAAAATGGTGGCCGTTCATTTAGATACAGCCTTCAGTACTTTTGTGCATATTATCGCACTATATACTCTTATACCTAATTCCAATTACCAGTTTCGTCCTTCGTACTAGTAACTCATGTTGAAATAATTCTGTACCTACTCTATAAAAGAGTACCTTACGTACTGTAAATTCAATCTTCACTTCTGTCCGATCCGAAAAGATAAAATTACTCAGACATGCTATCTACTGTCCGTCCAAGTGGTTTTGTCGTAGGACCGTAGAAAGGGAGGAAAACACGTGACAGTTAATTACTTAACGAGGCCTTTTTATTTAAGTTGTTTTAAACAGTTGTGTAATATTACGTAGACGTCCAATTCCTAATATAAATTAATATTTTCGGTAAAGAGCTAAGACAGCCTAGCCACTAGCCTTTACAAAGGGGCGAACAGGAGCGGGTGGGGGAAACTGGGATGCGACGTAGGCAAACGGACGACAATACCTGTACGAAAATGTGATTGAGTGTTGAAAGCTCTTTTTTCACTGGAAAACGCGAACATATTTCTGAAACGTAGACTACTATGCTCACTAACTCAATACTGTTTACTATAACCGTAATACGATTTTGACTGCATACGCGGCCTTGGTTCTGTGTGGAGAACGGGTGGAAGTTTACTAGTAGAAGGGGTGGGAGTAAAGTACATAAAACAACTCGGGTACAATAAAAATTAAAATGTGTTGAAATAATGTAATGAAATGGAAAGCGTCCAACGTTTGAATCTATTTACTGGCTCCATCATAGACAGGGACGGGAAACTGTTACTCTTCGATGCGATATTTCATAAGGTTCCTCTAGACTCATCCATCAACATCTTTAGAGCGAAGCGAAACAAACACATCATTGTTAGGTTCTAGTGTTGTACTTAAATGGCATGGTAGTATTATATTTGGTATCTTCCACGCTGTAATTTGCAGTTGTAGCTGTACCTGTTTCAGTTACCGTCTCCCTGGAGATAAAACCAGTAGGCATAAGTAGTTTCAAAATTTGACAACTTTCCATTCCCCCCACACGCACACAGTGGGAAGACGCCATGCAGTCTTTGTAATTTCGTCTACCCCCAAGTTTGTATGAATGTACTCTTAGGAATTTCAAACTTCGGTCTGTTGGCCATTTCTATTCTAAACAGGCGAAATATATACTCTTTCTGGGATAAACAAAACCTCTAATGTAAATTTTCTTTTGGCGAACAATTAAAACTTTTTAAGCTGAGGTATACTTTCGCTAGTGATATTAAGCCCAGGTCTTGCAAACCCCCAGATGAATTAAACAGGAGGAGGAGGGGGGAATGTGCTTTGAACTTAATAAATCAAGCGATCTTAATTACAAAATAAAAATGAATGTACAAAGCTAGAATTATCACAGACGATGATAAAATGTATCTTGCCTTCAGATAAGAAATACATTTTTTGCACGATCGTGTTTTTTTTTTTTTTTTTTTTTTAAGTTACTGCTTGTTGCTAGGGAACCATTCTTCATAAAATAAAACTATACTGAAATAGTTTTGCGAAGGCTTTGGAATAATATTGCTCTAAATTTCCAAAACAATAGTAATATGCGTTACAAGAGCGGTATGTTGAAGTTTTCTTTTTCGAGGAAAAGTTTGAAAAAGCGAAACGTAGTTGAGCTTTTTTAATTTCCGAGAATTGAAAGAAAATACACCGGTCGTGTATCGTACATTATTTTGTGCGAAGATCGTTTATTACATACCTGAAAGTCGACCTGGTTGGCAAGTTGGTATAGCGCTGGCCTTCTATGCCCAAGGTTGCGGGTTCGATCCCGGGCCAGGTCGATGGCATTTAAGTGTGCTTAAATGTGACAGGCTCATGTCAGTAGATTTACTGGCATGTAAAAGAACTCCTGCGGGACAAAATTCCGGCACATCCGGCGACGCTGATATAACCACTGCAGTTGCGAGCGTCGTTAAATAAAACATAACATAACATACATACCTGAAAGAGGAATTTCTAATTAGTTGCAATGAAATCGCCATCTTGGTTTCTGTTCAATGACGGCAAATTTGCAAAACAAAAATATCTATCTTCAACATTGTTGCTTTAAAATGTTCTCTGTGTTTACTATACTCCAGCAGGCCGTGATATACGTCTGTCTTTTACCCCTCCCCCCAGTCTATGATGAGTCTGGAATCTTGTTGATTTTTTCACGGCTTCCTTAATGTTATTTGCATCACGAACGCAGTAACTTTAGTGGAGTTGTAGAGTTTACTTAATTTTTGCAAATATTTAAAAACAATAATTAACAGTGCAATTTAGGTGAAATTGCAGTGGTAAGTTTCCAATTTATGATTATTACTATATTGAACGTCTCTAAAAATAATATGTTAAAAGCCTAAATCAGTACAATCAATATGTCACTTAAGCTGTAAGAAGAGGGAAATTGTTATGTGTGTTAGGTTGGGAATACTGAATGTGGAATTTGAGACTTTCCGCGGATTGGTTTTGTGCGGAAACCAAGCAAATACGCACGATCTCGCACAAAATATATTGTATTTGCAATTTTATAAATATGATCGTGCAAAAGATGTTGTACAGTACACTTTTCTGAAGTGCATTACAAAATCTCGGAAATTTAAAAACCCATTCTGCTCGTTTTTCAAACTTTTTCTGGATTTTGTAAAAAAAACTCTTTCCAACCTTGTATCGTAATATAGATTACCAGGTATTGTAGTACAGTTGATTCTGATTCATGTAATAGCGTTTCCGGCGATAATCGAACGAGCCTGAATTCTGTTTTCTGTAAGAGAGTAAAGTTTGTTTTTTCTTTCTTCACATGGACTGAATGTGAATTGTCTTTTAACAGTTCTGGTTGTAGTGGTGTCATGCTCAGAAAGTTGTATTGCGTACAGTAGTAAGTTGGATGAAAGTGGAGGTTTGAGTAAGAAAGATGGGCTATTCCATATGATATCGATCAGTAAAAAACCTCGCATTTTTTAATACTCTAATTTTTTCCCTATTTATGCAAGGTGCTGAGGACAGTGAATTTTCAAAAATATACTATCGAAAGTCAAACGGTTTTCGTACTATTGAGCGACAAATTTAGCGTATTTTATAAAAACAAGCCTCTTTCAGCGCTCAGAAATCTGGAACCATTTACTGCAGAACATTGAACGGGAGCTCATTTTGAAGCTGACATTTAGTACGTTATGATAAGAAGTAATACTTATTTTTATTATATACAGAGAGACAGATAATCTGATTTTACTTACTTTTAGGCTTTTTGCCAATTTGTAAAAATGTAAAAAATATTGAGAAAAAACCTTGCATTATTAAGAGGGATTCGGCATTGTTTGCTTAGTGCCTCGGGAATAAGTTTCGAGGGTATTAAATAAATTATTTTCACACGCCTAGACTTGAACGGCGCAGTACCCCACACACTGGCCGAGAGATGAAGATAAGCGAGCATTGGGCGTCATTTTACTCCCGTGTTTATGAAAACTTGTGATGAAGCTAGCCCAGCCACGACTGCTAGACGACACATCACGTGTTTGTCTGCTGGCCTTGCTTGTCTCGACTACCTACAGTCAGCTGGTTAGTTCACGCGCGTACTATTTATTTTCTTTATTTGATATTTTCAATACTTTCTTGTCAACGGTGCACCAGTAAAAAATAAGTGTTTATTTCTACTTTCAATGTGGAATCTAATTATATATTTTAAAAATATTTTTTCGTGGGCAAAGGCGTCTTAATGAAGAAAAATCTAAATTTCTCCATTTCCATAAAACGTAAGAAAAACTGTTTACATGTCAATATAAACTATAATTTCTAAGCATCAAAATAAACCATGGTTTTGATCATTGGGTGAAAGGGTTTCGGAGCCAGAACAGTTTAAAGTTGCTAATTTTATGAAAATACGGTAAATTTAAATATTTTTTAATTTAAACACTATGAAGTTCTGATGCCTCAAACTTTGCACAAAGCATTGTATCACAGTTGTCAACGGACAGAAAAAGTTTCATTGTATTTAAAAATTGCAAGGTCAATTTTCTCTATATTTCGGTCGATTTGACATGGAATAGCCCATTAGGTTTGAGCCTAATTCATGCTATATTGGTATTCATTTATTAGGGCAGGTTTTTCACTACAAATCCAATCTTTCGTGAATCTCTCCTATTTTTTGTCTTTCTTTTAATTTCCGCATACGATCCATATATCTTAATATCGTCTATCATCTGAAATCTTCTTCTGCCCCTAACTTTTTTCCCGTTCACCATTCCGTCCAATACATCTTTCAGTAGACAGTTTCTTCTCAGCCAGTGACCCAACCAATTCCTTTTCCTCTTCCTGATCAGTTTCAGCATTATTCTTTTTTCATCCACTCTTTTAGCACAGAATCATTTCTTATTGTCTGTCCATCGTATTGGTATATTCCATAGAATTCCATTATTTTTGTTTCTTATGTACTGTTTTGGAATAATACGTTAAATCATAATAGTGAATTTGTAGATAGCTTTTGCGTTAATCTGTATTTTACTCAAGTATAGATATTTTATACAAAATTAGCTGTTATATCGTATGAGTATCAACGTAGATAAACTCTGCGGTGACTGAATGGTAAGACCTTCAGCCTATCACGTAGACGGTCCGGATTCGAGACCCGGTCAGGCTTATGAATAAACCGAAGTAGACACTTGTGGTGGGCAAGGTCGCAGTTGGAGTTTTTACGGGTTTTCCCGTTTCCCTACGTTAGCCATCATCTTTCCATCCGATCTGTATTTCATAGCATTCCTCTAACACCGGCTGACGACACATGGAGAGGGGGCTGGCCTAGGAACGATTGGAGTTGCCTGCTCGAAACCTGGATACTCGGAGAACCTTAGTGTAGTCAGCCGATTTGAGTTGGAAATGCGCCTAGATGGGTAGTAAGCGTAATAGACCTACTAAGTCGTAGTGCTGGGTGTCAGTCACCCCCTCACATACATACATATATACATACATACGAGCTATTCCATCTCAAATCGACCGAAATATAGATAAAATTGACCTTACAATTTCTAAATACAATGAAACTTTTTTTGTACGTAGAGAACTGTGATTCAATGCTTTGTGCAAAGTTTGAGCATCAGAACTTCATAGTGTTTAAATTAAAAATATTTAAATTTATCGTATTTTCATAAAATTAGCAATTTTAAACTGTTGTAGCTCCGAAAACCTTTCACCCAATGACCAAAATCATGGTTTATTTTGATGCTGAGAAATTAAAGTTTATATTGACATATAAACAGATTTTCTTACTTTTTATGGAAATGGAGAAATTTAGATTTTTCCTCATTAAGACGCCTTTGGCTAGGAAAAAATAGTTTAAAATATATTGTTAGATTCCGCATTGAAAGTACAAATAAACATATTTTTTACTGATGGTATGTTGATAAGAAAGTATTGAAAATATCAAATAAAGAAAATAAATAATACGCGCGTAAACTAACCAGCTGACTGTGAGACGGGAGATATCCGAGACATATAAGGCCAGGAGACAAACACGTGATGTGTTTTCATAAACACAGGAGTAAAATGACGCCCAACGCTCGCTTATCTTCAGCTCTCAGCCATTGCGTGCGGTACTGCGCCGTTCAAGTCTAGGCGTGTGAAAATAATCTATTTAATACCCTCGAAACTTATTGCCGTACCACTATGCAAACAATGCCGAATCCCTCTTAATAATGCAAGGTTTTTTTCTCAATATTTTTTTACATTTTTACAAATGGTCAAAAAGCCTAAAAGCAAGTAAAATCAGATAATCTGTCTCTCTGTGTACAATAAAAATAAGGATTACTTCTTAACATAACCTACCAAATGTCAGCTTCAAAATAAGATCTCGTTCAACGTTCTGCAGTAAATGGTTCCAGAGTTCTGAGCGCTGAAAGAGGCTTGTTTTTTTATAAAATACGCTAAATTTGTCGCTCAATAATACGAAAACCGTTTGACTTTCGATAGTATATTTTTGAAAATGCACTCCCCTCAACACCTTGTATAAGTAGGGAAAGAATTAGAGTATAAAAAAAGCGAGGTTTTTTACTGATCGATTTCATATGGAATAGCGCATACATACATACATACATACATACATACACATACATACATACATACATACATACATACATACATACATACATACATACATACATACATCCTTATTTCGTGTAGAAAGATGGGAGATCAGTTTCTGGGTTCATTGGAGCTGTAAGTGCAGAATCTAGCTAACAAGCACGTCGAAGTTAAAATGCATCTCTTACAAAAACAGGTTGCATTTATGTAGTAGTTGTGGTCCGCCGCGCTCGTGCGGCAACAACTCCTACAGCTGTGCACTGCTAGTAGTCTATGCAGCACATGAACTGACGCATCGCTGTATTTAAAGTGATCATTCCGTACAAACCTTGGGGTTGGGTTAGACGTTGGATAGAGCAGTGCAAGGCCATGTTTGTTTTTATGTGCGCTGAAAGTCTTACTTTATAGCTTCAGAGCAAAATAAAAAAATCATTCCTGCAATAAAAAGTCAGGCGTTTGAATCATCGTGCGCAGAATAAGTCCAGGAATTGAGAAGTTGCTGAAAAACTCTTCAGTATAAGCGTCAGTGTTCCATACCATTACCAATGTTGTCCCTGTAGAGTTGTGGTTCCCATGCTGGCCTGTGGAGTATCATGTTTATAGGTTATCACCAAAAGAGGGTAAAATCACAATGCCATGTACTATAATAATAATAATAATAATAATAATAATAATAATAATAATAATAATAAACTAAAAATATAGTATTAACAATAACGATATCGTGCTTATTTACCACATGTCATCTTTATATTGGGAGGTGTTTTCTAAAACATTCAATAATTTGTGAAAGAGTTTATTTTTCTTCTGGACCTCTCGCACATTATGTTGGCAGCTAGTATACGATTACTGTATGATGTAATATTAAAATTATTTTGTCTGATCGCATAATATGCATAACTTTTTAGTTATGTGGGAAACACTTCATCACTGCACAGTGAACTGAATTTTGAAAAAAAAAAATTGTAAATCATATTTTTAAATCGTAAAAATACATATTTTTTTTTTCATATAGCAGAAGGACAGTGTTTTACACATACTAATTTTTATTATTGTACAAAATACAGTAATGGAGGAAAAATGTACAATATTTCCAAAATTTTACTGCTGTAAACTGTACCTAACCCCTTAAAATGTCCTTAACATATGAAACAAATGAGGTAATTTGTATGTCCTAAGAAATACCATAACTAGTTACACATTTTGGCTGTGAAAACATAAATGTAACTAAAAGAGTGATGGAGCGGAGAAAAATTCTCTCCGGCGCCGGGATTTGAACCCGGGTTTTCAGCTCTACGTGCTGATGCTTTTATCCACTAAGCCACGCCAGATACAATCCCGACGCCGTTTAGAATCGTCTCAGATTAAGCTCCATCTCTTGGGTTCCCTCTGGTGACCGCCCTCTGCACTACGTCATAGATGTCTATGAACGCAGGACCGAAGTCCATACATGTGTTGAGGTGCACTCAGATGAGTGACTGTTTGGCCGGGATCCGACGGTATGGGCGCCGTCTTAAATCGCAAAGTGATTTATTACGCATATCATATATATATATATATATATATATATATATATATATATATATAGATGTACCGAAGTACATATGATATTTCCATGCAGATATTCTGCGTCATCACATGAGACGATTCTAAACGGCGTCGGGATTGTATCCGGCGTGGCTTAGTGGATAAAAGCATCAGCACGTAGAGCTGAAAACCCGGGTTCAAATCCCGGCGCCGGAGAGAATTTTTCTCCGCTCCATCACTCTTTCATCATGTGATGACGCAGAATATCTGCATGGAAATATCATATGTACTTCGGTACATCAATATATATATAAATGTAACTATAAAACCTGATTTTTCCAAGCACTTTGAATATTAAAATGCGTTTATCTCAAAAGTAAGATTTTGCACATTCGTGGTTTTGGCATTGGACCTACGATATTGTATCCAATGACGCCCCAAACCATCACACTAGGCGTTTGTCCGCTCAACAATGCAGGCTCTTAGATTGCGTTCACCACGGTAGCGTCTAACACGTATGTAGCCATCTTTCTGGGCGTTGCACTTTTCACAAACAGTAGTGTACATCAGATAAGGCAACCGATATAGCTGCGTACATTTTTACTTTTGTGCATCTACGATACAGGTAAAGGCTCAAAAATTCTGCACTACGTCAAACACCTAGGGTGCTATTCATAGACATTTCGCAGCACGCGCTACGAGCGTACTAAGCTAGCCCCGGCTATCCACTGGTTACTAGTACAGAATTCAAATCATATCCTATCGCTAACACTGGTTTATGAATACGAAAAACGCTGATCATCCACCGAAAGCCCGCGCTAAAAATGTCTATGAATACGGCCCCTAAACTCTTAAATTACTATATACTATCATACTCAGTTTTTCTCATAGCCAATATCAGATTTTTCCCTCAGTTTGATACTATATTCCCGTGGCTCTAATTTCCGGCAGCCAATCACGTTGCAGGTCGGCTACATTTAAACGTGTGCGTCTTGTGATTCGCTGATGAGGATGTTAAGCATTTTCTAAGGCTGGATAAATACTTAATATATAATCGTCCGCCATTTTGGCTCTTTCGTTGGCGTTCGCAGAAAACACACGAGGACGTTATTTGCCGCTCAATTATTTGCTGAATTACAGTGCGTTTGATTTATTATCACAGGAACTACGACATGATAATGTTTAATGGTGTGGAAAATAGATCCCTTGTCTGGTAGCTCGGCAACGAAAGAACAAAAATGGCGAACGATACTACCTAGCTAGAGTTTATAGAGCCTTGACTTCCTAAGACGTAAGCAAAGAGGAGGAGTCACGCCGGGAATAACAGCGTCGCGACTATAGAAGAGCACATAGTTGGATTCTTTGATATCGGTTCTTTACTTAAAGACAAAACGATACATCTCATTGATCCATGCGTTCGGCTAGATTCGAACCCACGACCTCCATCTTAAAAGTGTGTATACTGTTTTTGTAGTGATTGTTACTGGACCTTGCTGCCGCTCTTTGTCCATTGTGTAGACCCGCTTACTCACAGCATGAGGTGCAACGCCTGACCTTTCGTCGAACCGGATATAGATATATATACAGTATACATATTTGTGTGCGATGAAGCAGCTTCACGTGCAAGAACGTGCGAAAAATGTTCCACGCCACTTCTTTTCACTACTGTGAAATTGCTGTATAAGCATAATATAATAAAATGAGTCACAGGCGATCTTGGAAGAGCCCCCCACTGACGTACTGTATAACTAGAGCCCGTAGAAAGATTAAAATATCTGCGAATTACAGAAGGTTTGCATTCCGAAGTTTTATGTTGCATATTTATCTAATTACAGATCTCGTATTATATCTCTGCCGGTCAGTGGCCATTAAATTTCAAGTGGCTTATCTTACAGCATCAGAAGACGTATACCTTATTTTATTTCATGGAGTGGAGTTTCATAAAAAAGACTTTGCCAACAGACCTTCTACTACCCCCTACTAATTGGTTGTCATAAATAAATGTCTTCCTTACTGTGACGGAAATCTTGTCTTCTCCTCTTATTAACCAATCACAACCTTCGTTCAGAAGAACTGACAGGCTCCCCTCAAATCCACGTGGAGGCAGAGTTGTCGCATATTTTCCGAATTCCTAGAATCCCGTCAGTCTGATTTGGAGGGTCACCAGGATTGTGGCAACTGTGCAATGTTGGGACGAGGGGACAGGGTAGAATTGTCAGAGTTGTTTGTGTAGGAAGTCATAACTCTGTAAGTGGGTGTTCAAAGGAGCCACCGAACTGCACTCCTTGAAATAAAATAAAGTATACCATGCAGTAGAGGAGACTGTTGTAGCTTTAAACACTTTCACATTTTATTATTATTTTTTTTAAATTTTGGGAAATGAAATTTTTTAAATGAAAAAATGCTTGAAATAATTATTGAAGATTCCTTTACAACTTCCTGTATATATTTTCCTGTTTTACAGATATATTAAGGATGGAAAAAATAAAATGAAGGAATATGTAATGTGTTCAAAGGTACAAAGTATATGATTATGTCTCGTGACCAGAATATTGTACGAAATGGAAAGGGGTGGAAAAATTCAAATATCTTGGAGCAACAATAACAAATATAAATGACACTCGGGAGGAAATTAAACGCAGAATAAATATGGGAAATGCGTGTTATTATTCGGTTGAGAAGATTTTATCATCTAGTCTGCTGTCAAAAAATCTGAAAGTTAGAATTTATAAAACAGTATATTACCGGTTGTTCTGTATGGTTATGAAACTTGGACTCTCACTCTGAGAGAGGAACATAGGTTAAGGGTGTTTGAGAATAAAGTGCTTAGGAAAATATTTGGGGCTAAGAGGGATGAAGTTACAGGAGAATGGAGAAAGTTACACAACGCAGATCTGCACGCATTGTATTCTTCACCTGACATAATTAGGAACATTAAATCCAGACGTTTGCGATGGGCAGGGCATGTAGCACGTATGGGCGAATCCAGAAATGCATATATAGAGTGTTAGTTGGGAGACCGGAGGGAAAAAGACCTTTAGGGAGGCCGAGACGTAGATGGGAGGATAATATTAAAATGGATTTGAGGGAGGTGGGATATGATGATAGAGACTGGATTAATCTTGCTCAGGATAGGGACCGATGGCGGGCTTATGTGAGGGCGGAAATGAACCTTCGAGTTCCTTAAAAGCCATTTGTAAGTAAGTAAGTTCAAATGTACAACAGGTTCATGTACCTTCGAACATACCCTCTGGTACCGCGGAACACATGGGATATAGGTGGGAATATAGCTGTAAAAACTGACAATCGTATTTAAAATGTATTTGCCGTCATAAACCAGAGCAGGCTTCTCTGATTGAGATTTTATTTCCTGGAGGAGCAATAACTGCTTCAACAACTTTCTTCAAGGCATCCGGATCAATTGGAGGCCTCTTAACTCCAGACTTACTTCGTGACATGATCTTAAAATAAAACAAAAACAAAAACCGATAGAAGCGTGTAATTTGGAACATGTTCCATGGTACAAAATGTTTTGTGTTCGAAGGTACAAGAGGGTGCACGTTTAAACAAATATGGCTCCCAAAACTAGAGATTCGAATAAATCATGGAAATTAAAATATGTTATTACTTACCAGATGATAGGGAACACACTGTACTCGATTGATAATAACAAATACAATCTGGTTTTGTGTTAAAAAACATATATATCAATAAACGAAATGTTTGATTTTGGTACTAAAAAATGGTTTTGTCCAAAGAAATCACACTTTGCAATAAATCAAACTGAAACTACGACCAGAACTACTTAGCGGCTTTCTCTACAATATACTTCAGTTTGAGTTCTCTAGGTACCAGCAAAAATTAAAAAACAAAAAATGTTCAAAGGTAGACTATGCCGAAGGTACAACAGTCTCCCCTAGATGATGAGAGAAAAATGTGATTCATAATTTTGTTTTTAAACTCTTCTGTACTGTACAACTGTACTTAGCGACACGGTATAATTATATGATTATATTATAGTCAGCCACAAGTTCAGACAGCTCAAGTGTTATCGATTTACGAATCAGAAAAGTTAATAAGTATTACGGAATGTAAACCTACGTTTCAACCAGCGCCTAGTACATACGAAACAAATGACTGATAAACATGTCTACCATATCAAGATAAACAAGTTTCACTCATATTTATGAACACAAAACAAAAACCAGTCCGTTACATCCTTCAGCGCTGTTATGTTGAGTTTACTAGTCAATAAAATACAGGAAGTTCTCTGATAACGAAATTCTGATAATTTCTCTTCGTGTTGTACCTTTGATTGGCAAACTTGGTTTCTAGCGTTCAAATTGCGGAAGCGATTTTATATTGTTTGCATAAAAATTTTATTGAGTTATTGTTGTAATATTAGACGCAAAAAGAGTAAATCATGGTTAATGCGATATTAAATATATAAGAAGGAAACTATATTTCCATGCATTTCTTACCATAAATTATTTTTCTGTAAAGACTCAACGTTTACAGACGCGCGCGCGTGTTTTGTTTTTCTTTTTTGTGTGGACGCTATGAAATCGCGTATTACCTTATTTTTACATTCTGAAATTCATGTTGTTTTCAATTGTCTATACTGCATATGATAATAATTTAATTCTGAAGTTACAAAAATGTGTTGTAGTGTACACATGAACAATTTCTCATTTATTTTTTTATAAAGTCCATGTAATATCACAAAACAATGTCTAATTTACTTTATCGTCAAAAGAGGAAATACTTCAGTTATTCTTATTACACTCTGGTATACTATTTGACGTCCGAGCCATTCCACCATGGTCTAAGGCAGCCGTGGCGAAAATGTGATCGTGCGCCGAGCCACTGTGTAACTTGCAACGTGCATAGCACCTATGGAGGGAGGCGGACACCAGAAAGGGAAGTGAAGCAACTGTCTGATTTATTAACGGATTTTCATTTTCCTTACGTCAAACACTTAAATATAATTTTATACAGTATAAGGTTGCAAACTAATGTTTAGTACGTGTAACGAAGAAAGAAATGAACAATATCACAACCTAAAATTAACTGTCTTCAGAATGTCTCAAAGTTTCAAAATCAGGAATTATGTCACTTTCTGCCAGTAGTAGTTGAGCACGAAGGTATTTGTCTATCAGTGGTGATCTAAATTTGGTTTTTACTATTTTCATTGTTGAAAATAATTTTTCACAAACGTAAGTTGTAACGAACATGGCTTCAACTCATGGGGGATGAAATTTCGGCCAGTGTATGGGACCAATGCCCAGTCAGTATCACGATGCACTTCGGGACTATGATAGGTAGCGAAATCTGGTTATGAAAGCTAGCTATAACGGCTGGAGGGATCATCGCCTAATCACACGATCTTGTTGGATGATCGTCCACCTCTGCTTCGGCATGTGACCGGTCGGTCTGGGCCCTTAAAGGGCTGTATTAGTATTAGTATTTATTTAATTAACCTGGTAGAGATAAGACCGTCAGGCCTTCTCTGCCCCTCTACCAGGGAATTACAACTATAATATGAAGAATAAAATTACAATTAATATTAAATTTACAGTTACAATAAAAATTAAAGTACGACAAGATTACCTGATTAATGCAAGCTAGACATTTTATCATAGAAGTTAAGAGCAAAGAATAATTTTGTATTTACTGAATTACAAATTAAACCTAGAATAACAAAATTCTATAGTGATGAAATTACCGGATATTGAAATATTTTGTGATAGATTAAGAGAACTATTTACAATAAACCATGTCTGAACGAGTCTCAATTACTGACCAAGTGCCTAGTAAGTTTGCGTTTGAATTGAGTTTTATTTCGACAGTCCCTGATGCTAGCAGGTAACGAATTCCAGAGTCTTGGCAGGGCTGTTGTGAAAGAGGATGAGTATGAGGAGGTGGGATGGGATGGTATTGTTAGTATTGTTTCATGGCCAGAGCGTGTGTTCAGATTATGGTGGGAAGAAAGGTAAGTGAAACGAGACGACAGGTACGAAGGGATAGGAGAGTTCAAGATTTCGAAGAGAAGGAGAAGTGAATGTAAATTTCTTTTCTTATCTAGTTTAAGCCAACCTATTGTTTCCAGGGATGGAGTGATATGATCATATTTACGAACATTGCTTACAAAACGTACACACAAATTATGAGCACGTTGAAGTTTCGTTTTGTTGTCGCTGGGGATACAGATGTTATTTTACGGACTATTGATGGATGGAACCATTGTCTTACCTCTAAATTTTTACATCGCTAGAAATAGCCTCTAAATTTTACCTGGAGCCCTCTCATCCAGGAACATGATTCCTTTACGTGCCGACACGAACCTCGTAGCTTCAGTTACTGGTGAAGGATGGTACGCTAAGGATTTATTTTGCCCATGGCGGGTTTGAACCAGCGAATCTTAAATATAATGACGATTATTGTAAGCACAACAGCCTGAAATGTTTTGCCTGCGCCCAGTGGGTGCACAGAGCGATTGTGATGCGCCGAGTGCATGAACAGCCTGGGCTGGCTAACGTTTCGGATGGCGCGGCGCGGCAAGGGCCCGCCCTAACCTTGGAGTCAAGGCTCTTCCTGAAAGCTGCCGCGCAGGAATGTGAAAGTCGACGAGCGCACGACCGATGCGCGAGACAAGGGATCCGGCAGGAGACGTCCCACACGGTTTCGTCTATAATAGCCATTATTATTATTATTATTATTATTATTATTATTATTATTATTATTATTATTATTATTATTATGTACGTTTAACCATAATCTGGAAATAGATTTACGTCGTGGCTATCATGAGTTCGAATCTTCTATTGCAGACTTTCTCAAACTTTTTTGAAGTGAGGGCCACTTTTTTTTAAACCAGAACAATTCCGCGGACCACTTACTCTTATTTCGAAGCCAAATTTATAAATTTTTGTAGCATAGGGGAGACTGTTGTGCCTTTAGCATAGTGTACCTTTGAACATTTTTTGTTTTTTAATTTTTGCTGCTACCTAGAGGACTCAAACTGAAGCAGATTGTAGGGAAAGCCGCTAAATAGCTCTGGTCATAGTTTCAGTTTGATTTACTGCAAAGTGTGATTTCCGTGGACATAAGAAGTTATTTTAGTACCAAAGGTAAACATTTCGTTCATTGCTATATGTTTTCTAACATAAAAACAGATTGTATTTGTTAATATCTTTCAAGTACGGTGTGTTCCCTATCATCTGGTGAATAATAACATATTTCAATTTCCATGATTTATTCGAATCTCTAGTTTTGGGAGCCATATTTGTTTAAAGTACCTTTGAACACAAAATATGTTGTACCACGGAACATATTCCAAAGTATTCTGTTATTTTAAGATCATGTCACGAAGTAAGTCTGGAGTTAAGAGGTCCCCAGTTGATCCGGATGCCTTGAAGAAAGCTGTTGAAGCAATTATTGCTCCTCCAGGAAATAAAATCTCAATCAGAGAAGCCTGCTCTGGTTTATGATGGCAAATACATTTTAAATATAATTGTCAGTATTTACAGACTACATTCCTACCTATATTTCATGTGTTCCAATTTACAAGAGGGTATGTTCCAAGATACATAAACCTGTTGTACCTTTGAACACATTACATATCCCTTCATTTTATTTTTTCCATCCTTAATAGATCAATAAAATAGGAAAATACATACAGGAAGGTGTAAAGGAATCTTCAATAATTATTTCAAGAATTTTTTCATTTAAAACATTTCATTTCCCAAAATTAAAAAAAAATAAAATGTGAAACGTGTTTAAAGGTACAACAGTCTCCCCTATTTTAATACCAGTATACTTATATTTTAAAACAAAATTAATTAATTATAATACTTTTCTAATTATATTTTTGTAGCCAATCACAAGTAACTTATAACAAATTCTGTGCATTGTTGATTCATCGCTTGCCTGTTAGCAGTTGTTTGAAATCCTTCTTATGTGGTACACGCAGTAGTTGTCCATGTCTCTGTTAAATAGTACCCATTATAAATAATGGAAAACTGACTTCGATCCGGATTTTTGAAAAGAAAGGAACATCATGATACGCTTCATTTAGGCAGTGCTAACAGTTCAGAAGCTGTGTGTGAAGAAATATATCAGAAATATTTAGCCCTAGTGATAGCTATTCAAAGAAAAAATACTTTCGTAAATATGTCAAGAGTTATTTGGAACTTGGATTTACTTGGTGTGGCAATAAGAGTGAACTAAAACCTCGGTGCGCTGTTTGTTACGAAGTGCTTTCAAACGAGTGTATGAAACCCGCGAAATTGAAACGGCACTTAGAGACGAAACACGCAAGTGTAAAAAGTACACCTGTCGGATTTTAAAATAGGCGGAGTCTAAAATTTCTTATATCGTCATGTGGAAAAAGAAATAAAAACATCAATGCAGAAACATGCCCGATTTTCAGCAAGTAAAGATGTAATTTGGCACGTTCTATTTTATTGGTGTACGACGTATTGTACGTTCCCATTTCAATGTGTAGACTGGGTGTCGGCAAAACTATCAAGAAAGTCTCAATACATGAAAAGGTTCGGTATTTTGGTCCTCTGTTATGAATTCGAGTGGTCCCTGGCTGGGTTACAGGCGCGGCACCAGATGTGCAGGGGAAAGATGGCGAGAAATGCCACGTTCATAGTGCTTTAAATCCCTCGTTTGTTGCTGAGAGTAGAGTGGGTAGACGGTTAGGGTAAGAAATTATTTCATAAAATATTAGTACTGGCAGAAAAAATGAAAAGCGATTATGATGTGTAATTTCCAAACTCTGAGATTTCCAGCTATAGTGTGATACGCAATTCGTTTCAATTTTATTTCTTCTTCTGTCTTTTTTGAAGGACCACAAGGGCAGAACTCGAGGACCACAGGTGGTCCGCGGACCATAGTTTGAGAAACGCTGTTCTATTTTGTTGTTTCCTTATGTTATTTTTACCTATACTGCTTTCGCTGTAAGAAAAATCCTAATGTAAACATAAGCACGTTGCTGTCGTAACCGTGATTGGCTCCCCGTCGAAACACTCACATGACGCAGGAAAATATAGTCCGTATTTGGAAACCATAATCTTGTATTATTTGAAAATAAAAAACTGAATTCTAGTTGTTAAATACGATGAAACATATAACTTCACTCATAAGTAAAACGATATGTAAAAGAAAAGCTACTTTTATATTTTGTTATGTACTATGAACGCGGATGAATACCAACAGTAACACCGAGGTAGTCTGTTCTTGTAAGAAGCTGGCGTCACTTGAGCTCGTAGTTGTTCACATAAGCACGTGGTACTGAAGTATGGCTTCTGTATCGTCGGTGTGTGTGGTTATTAAACATACGAGTGAAACCCTCTCAAAAACGGATAAAAAGAAATAGTCCTTAATGTATATAATAAGTTAAAATGAGTTTTAATTACAGTAATTATAAAGTAAATGTTTCCCAAGCAAACGAATGCATAGTAGTGAGGTTAGGCCTACTTGACGAGTAACGGGAAACGTTTAACATGAAACAGAATGTACAACAGTAGGCGGGAACATGTACTGAGAATCTATGGCGCCAAACAGCGGCCAATGAAGCCTCACTTCAGTCATGTGCTATTTTGTTTATATTAGGATTTTTCTTACAGCGAAAAGATTATAGGTGTTACACTTATTGTCAGGTTAAGTGAAATTTCTGCGAGAGAGCATGGAAACGTTTGACAGAAATTATGCATGTGGCAAACGCTCCTCGCCTGTTGCTCTTCTCGGGTAAAGGAATCCGCACATTTGGCCCAGTTCGCAAGTGAAATGCCAGCGGATTAATTTGTTGCATAAATGTCACCTGCTGGCGTGCCGGACGCCCCACAACTGAGACAGTTCTGCGACTTCTTGTCCACTTCCTTGTGGCCGAACCCCGCGCTTGGAGTAATAGGCCTAACCAAAGTTTAGTCTATTGGCCTCTTTCATCTGAAGGACTGGGATAAAATATGTAATTCATTTGGCAACATTATGCAGAACAAAACCAAACCACAACATGAGACACATTAAGTCGATGATGACTTTGCTCTTGTCACTTTAACTCAAGCAACAGTTTGTAAGCATGCTTCTTCGGAGCGAAAATAGCGGTGTAAACTCTAACTAGTAAATCGAGGCGCGAATGTAAATCTAAATAGTTATTTTCTGTTCTCTTTTATAATTTTATTTTAGTTCCTTTGACTTTCATATGTAGCTAACTGTAAATTATTATTATTATTATTATTATTATTATTATTATTATTATTATTATTATTATTATTATTATTATTATTATTATTACAGTGAAACCTGTTCAAATCGGAACCTGAATAATCCGGAATCCTGTCTATTTCGCAACAATTTATTGGTCCCGGCGAAATTTATATGTATTATGTGTAATTTTTCCTGAATAAAACGGAAACTGTCCAACGCGGAAACGGAAACTGCATGCTACTGTTCAAAACGGAAACAATATTTTGGACACACTATACAGTATTTTGTAACCATATTTTGAAACAGCGCGTAATTTCAAGGAATATACGAAATATGTACATAGGTCACTAAGATAAAAACAAGTTTTCTTTGCAAAATTCTAGAGGGTGCGAGGGTGTGTTGGCCTGTCGGTCATAAATTTTATTACCCTGTTGACTAGGCAGACGAGTCCCTTCAAAGATTTTCAATGCTTCACACCCGTATACTGTCGTAGCTAAACAGAGCGCAAGTGTAGTGAATTCCTTGTAAAAAAAAAAAAGTTGCATAAAATGTGACATTAACATTAAGTGATGAAGTAAAAGTTATCCAGATAAAGGAAAATTAGAAACAAAGTCTATGTGAAATAATATTGACACTTCAAAAAATACAGATCATAATGAGTGAGTAGCTTGCGGCCAATATTGGTGACTCAAAAGGAACCAGAAAGCAACTGTTTATGTGGAAATAAATGAACTGTTGTGGGAGTGTGTTCTTCATGATCTTTCAAAGAACAAGCCAATTTCTGGATCTATTCTGCAAAGCAAGCTATTGAACTGGGAAAGAAATGAAATAAACCAGAATTGAAGGCTTCTAATAGATGGCTCCTAGTCCAATTAATTAATAATGTGCAGTGATATGCAGTACAGTATTAGAGTATAGTGTTAGACATTAAACAGAATGAGATTAGTAAACTTTAGTAATGTTTAATGACTAATGAGTGAGTTACGATAATATTTGTACAGAAAATGAGATTTTAATCAAGATGATTCACCGGCATAATAAGTGATAGAAAGCTGATTGAATGTGATGAGTGTTAAATGGAATATTTTGTACTTCGTGCAGTTTGCGGCATGCCATTTTGTTTTTCATGTATATAAATAACAAAATATTCCATTTTAATGTTACACCTGAATAATACGGAAATCTATCCATAACGGAAAAAAAAAAATTAGGACCATGTCACTTCCGTCTTGAACAGGTTTCACTGTAGTTATTTTCTGTTCTCTTTTATAATTTTATTTTAGTTCCCTTGACTTTCATATGTAGCTAACTGTAAAATTATTATTATTATTATTATTATTATTATTATTATTATTATTATTAAAGTGTTTTCATAATTATTTTGTAATAAAATAGATATTGACGTAATTTAAAGTATAATGTACGCCTAAGCCTAAATCTAAGTACATATTTTCTGTCCTCTTTTTTTTTCCGAAAAATGTCCTCTTTTTTAAGCAAAGTAGCATTATAGAAGAGTCGGCCTGGTTGGCACAGTTGGTATAGCGCTGGCCTTCTATGCCCGAGTTTGCGGGTTCGATCCCGGGCCAGGTCGATAGCATTTAAGTGTGCTTAAATGTGACAGGGTCATGTCAGTAGATTTAATGGCATGTAAAAGAACTGCGGGACAAAATTCCAGCACACCGGCGACGCTGATATAACCTCAGCAGTTGCTAGCGTCGTTAAATAAAACATAACATTAACATTAAACATTGTAGAAGATATTCTTTTGATACTTTAGATTTCAGATGACATAATATGTATAAAACACGAGATAATCTACTACACACATAATTAACATGTTCATCCCAGGTCAGTTTAGTGTCCAAAATAATAATAATAATAATAATAATAATAATAATACTTACTGGCTTTTAAGGAACCCGGAGGTTCATTGCCGCCCTCACATAAGCCCGCCATTGGTCCCTATCCTGAGCAAGATTAATCCAGTCTCTACCATCATATCCCACCTCCATCAAATCCATTTTAATATTACCTTCCCATCTACGCCTCGGCCTCCCCAAAGGTCTTTTCCCCTCTGGCCTCCCAACTAACACTCTATATGCATTTCTGGATTCGCCCATACGTACTACATGCCCTGCCATCTCAAACGTCTGGATTTAATGTTCCTAATTATGTCAGGTGAAGGATACAATGCGTGCAGCTCTGCGTTGTGTAACTTTCTCCATTCTCCTGTAACTTCATCCCTCTTAGCCCCAAATATTTTCCTAAGCACCTTATTCTCAAACACCCTTAACCTCTCTCAAAGTGAGAGTCCAAGTTTCACAACCATAAAGAACAACCGGTAATATATCTGTTTTATAAAGGCTAACTTTCAGATTTTTTGACAGCAGACTGGATGATAAAAGCTTCTGAACCGAATAATAACAGGCATTTCCCATATTTATTCTGTGTTTAATTTCCTCCCGAGCATCATTTAAATTTGTTACTGTTGCTCCCAGATATTTGAACTTCTCCACCTCTTCAAAAGATAAATTTCCAGTGTTTATATTTCCATTTCGTACAATATTCTGGTCACGAGACATAATCATATACTTTGTCTTTTCGGGATTTACTTCCAAACCTATCTCTTTACTTGCTTCCAGTAAAATTCCCGTGTTTTCCCTAATCGTTTGTGGATTTTCTCCTAACATATTCACGTCATCCGCATAGACAAGCAGCTGATGTAACCCGTTCAATTCCAAACCCTCTCTATTATCCTGGACTTTCCTAGTGGAATACTATAGAGCAAAGTTAATAATAATAATAATAATAATAATAATAATAATAATAATAATAATAATTTGAACCACAGACATGAAAGATAACATGAATAACCTTTCTAAAATTGCACAATAATTATAGCTTGAAAGTTGAATTTACTTTGATTCTTGTGGCAGGTGGACGACCAGATGAAGCTGCTCCAACATTCGTGGTCGGATATGTTGGTACTGGACCACATGCACCAACGCATGCATAACAACCTGCCCGACGAGACCACCCTGCCCAACGGACAGAAGTTCGACCTGCTCTGCTTAGGGTTACTCGGGGTACCCACCCTCGCCGACCACTTCAACGACCTCATGGCCAAGCTACAGGACCTCAAGTTCGACATCACGGACTACATATGCGTCAAGTTCCTGCTACTACTCAACCCCGGTAAGGAGATAGTTTAAGTAATTAAAATGAGTGTTGTGGAATTTAATCGATTAATCGATCAATTTCTGTTGTAAGATTAATCGATCAAAAATATTTAATGGAATAATCGAGTCGATTAGAATTAATCGGTTGTAGTTGATATTAATTATTATTTTGTTAATACAAACTCTCACTAAAAATTCCGACAATATTCCTCTGTCGGAAATTGCCTACTTAAAAGCGCAATAGTACTGTTATTTTCTAACTGCAAAACAGGTAGCGTAGGGAAAACCTTTGCACAAACACTTCAGAAAGAGATGGAGATATGAGGACAGTGACCTAGTCTACCTTTATTGAAAGTTGAAGCGCGAAACCCTTATTAAGTTTTATGCTTTTCCAAGAAAACGTCCACCTTGTTGTCAGCTCATTTCCTAGCATATGAAATACTGTAATTTACATACTTTTCTGGGATTCGTCCCCCTCATCCCTTATAAAATAGCCATGTCTACACTGTGTGCAAGTGAGAGTGTAACTATCTTCTTCTCTTTCTAAAATCTGGTAATTCGATTACAATAGGGGCCAGTCTTTTGTTTCGACCGCTGTAGTTTTGCAGTTGCAGTTCCTGTACCAAATTTGTATATGAAGGTTGTGTGTTTAGTTTGATAAAGAAAAAAAAATCAGTTTTCTGTGGTTTGTGAAAAGTGTAAACTTCATTATGTCATATAAGAATTGAAACGTTTGGATATAAATTGAACGGTCGTGGAGAAATGCTTGACAGAAAAAAAAAATGTTTTTTCGTGTTTAGTGATGCAGGAAACATTGTTACTAAACTTAGAGCGGCACTTAATTCGGAGCATGTGAATGCACTCACATGTTTAAAATCATGGATGAAGCAGCATTAACTAGAGAGTCTTCATACTTTTTGTTATTTATGTTTGTCTCAAAAATTCCCGGAGCAATTGACACAATAAATTATAAGCCTCATAATAAATATATTAGTAAGTAATTAAAATAGTTGTTTTGTAATATAACGATACAATATATACAGATATACAACATTTAATACTTATGCTTATCACCGAACACAATTTAAATTTAACAATAATTGTGTATTACAGTATATTAAAACATTTTTTTCAACTCGATCAGAACTCGATTAATCGATTAAATTCAAATAGTTAATCGATTAAATATTTTGATCGATCAACAGCACTAATTAAAATCTATATTTAAATTGTAACACAAAAAATTCAAAATGGTTCGAAGGTAGGATATACAGGGTGAATCAAAAATCTGGATCCATATAAATATCTTCCATATGCTTGATTTTCAATTACTATAGGTGTTACCAGTATTTGTAATACCAAATGCTCTACCAGTGACATATTCGATTCTAGCCCTCAGCTGTCTCAAAAGCCGCCGTTTTGGATGAAACTTTGAAATTTTAAATTTAAAGGGTAGGTACTCAAAATCATGTGAAATTTTGTGAAAAAAAAAAAGACTGGTGCAATCTGTTTTGAGATATCTCTAATCGTTTTCAAGTTATTTAAAGATAACTGTCATAATGACACAAACATTAGTTACTGCATCTACAGATATTTTGTAACATGGTACAGTACTAAGGAGGCTTTGGAAAATGTATTTTTATGCAATTCTGGTAATTGACTTTGCCTGCTTTATTGTTTGGTGATCTAGCTACAGATCACCATATCGTTTATTTAGATATCGTCACACACTTAGAAGGAAATGGGATGGGGAGGGTGCAGCATACCTACGAAGCATGAATGTTGCCGCTTTACCAGGCGCTCGGTTCACGGCGCCCCAACCAGCAAAAAAAATTGCATTATCTCGTAAATGGTAAATTTGCGGGCCCTTGTTTACTGGAAATTTTTTGCTTCTCTTCGTGTTTACTTCTCATCCCTAAATTTTGGCCATTACTTTTGAAACACCCTGTATAATATATAGTGCAGTGGAATTAATTTAAATTATTGCAGTATGTTTCTGAAGATGTGGATCATTTTACATCCGTATAAACTCCTTTCTCTTAGATGCTTGTATGTAGCAAAAGGTGGCACAGATGAAAAGGTGCAGATGATGATGATTATGGTGATGATGTACGGGTGGGTTACATCTGGCCTGTGTTTAGGGCATTTCGTAACTGTAAATTTCGTCACCGTTATAGTGTGTCATTTTTTTTCATCATCAAATACATTTTGTCATCCTGTTTTTGGTCACTGAGGAGATTTTGTCACCGAAGATATTTCGTCATCATATACATTTTGTCATATTTTTATACTGAGGGAATTTCGTCACCAAAATAATACAGAAATTACATTTACGCTGTTTTTATTATGAGTCCAAAACCATCACTATATAATTATTTTAATGCTCTGTATTAACATAGATTTTGAAGTTCTGACCTATGGCACGTAGGTAACCAAGGATGTTATCTTCTCTTCTATAGGCTTCATACTTATCGACAATTCTTGCAATTCTGTTATCTAAGGACGTGTCTTTCTTCTTTTTCTGGGTGGAGATTGACCTGCTTCTAATTTCTCAATGTCCTGATGTATCCTTGCAGTCTCCTCCTTTAGTAACTGAAGGACATGGTAAAAGGAGGGATTTGCTTTGCCCGTTAAAGTATTGACACGTCTACACCACCCTTCGCAAGTATTTGTTGTTCTGGGCAAGTTTTCCCTGGTACGAATATAACAATTCTATGTACGTATTATTTTATATAGGTAACTTCAAGGGAAGCGATACGAAGGGCGGAAAAATTGTGATGAAGAAATTAAATTGGTGACAAAACATGGTAATGACTAGGGCTAGGATTTTGATGAAATTGCATCTTTTTTCTAGTAAGCCAGAAACATAGCTGCTTTAGTATTTATATGTTATGTGATAAACTGAGTGTTTTAAAACATATTTGTTAGGGCATTTTTGTGCATTTTATGCCTGTTTCAACTCATAAGAGCATCTTTTGTTTTATTAGGTAATTTTTTAGGCATTTTCATTTAATTTTGGCCATAAATCCCCATTGTTAATGTAAAATAATGTTTATATCCTTCGATATTTTCTCTACATATTTTGTCCATTAATACCCATTATTTTGTATAATATTTTAATCGTTTATCTACACAAATATTATCATTTTAACGTAGTACACCCCATGTAATGGATCAATCCAACACCCCTTCAATATAGACTCCTCTATGCCTGCTAATTCCGGATAAGAGTGGCCTTGTGGTGGACTACCTGAAACTACATCAGGTAAAATAATTAATTAAAGTGTACTACTTAGAAAAAATGATGTAAAATTAATTAACGAATTTAATTTAATTACTACTCTAAATATTAAGTAGTACAAACTTCTTTCCCTACTAAGCTAATTATGTAAGATCAATTTTAGGGCATTTTAAGGGCAATTTTGAAGATTTTTAGGTCATAAATGCATTGTTTTTAGGGCATTTTTTCGTGATTTATAGTTCATCAAAATCCTAGCCCTAGTAATGACAAAATTGATTTGGTGACAAAATATTTATTTATTTATTTATTTATTTATTTATTTATTTATTTATTTATTTATTTATTTAACCTGGTAGAGATAAGGCCATCAGGCCTTCTCTTCCCCTCTACCAGGGGATTACAACTACAATATTAAGAATACAATTACAGTTACAAAATATGGTGGTGACAAAAGTGAATCGGTGACAAAATGTTGCAGTGGCAAAATGTAATATGTGACGAAATCATCGGGTGACGAAAAATCGGTGACGAAAATTTCGGATCCCGTCTGGCCTTGACGCCGGCCCCTCTCACTTCCCCATGGACCTGAGTGCAGGAGGGGATCACACTGCAGTGGGTCTTAGACCCTTATTGCACTCCGCGCACGTTGTTATGGTTCAGGTCCTGGGGCACTTCCTCTCCTCACCCTCCTCTTCTCGCCATCAAATAAAAAAAAAACACCTGCTGTCCGCAGAACAAGTTGAGTGTTGCAGAGACTTCGTCGGTCCTGCCACGTGGGGACGCCGCTCCGGCCAGATTCGAGTCTCTGTGACGGCCATACTTTCGACTTCATTGCGCCGTTATCCACTTTCGTTAGATCTGTAGTTCTGCCAGCATGAAACCAAATGAAAGTGAAGTTTTCACAAGTCAACTCATGAATACAAACCAGCGCAACTCAAGTTACGAGATTTTTGTGGGACAGTGCAGCTGTGTAATAGATTTGTTTTTGTTTTTTTCTTCTTTCCTTTTAGGTTAATTTAACCTAGCGTTAGTAGAATAATAATAATTAATGGGACTCGAACTTCTGTGACGTGTCATATTTTTATCCTGGTCTCTTTATACAAACTTAAATTAAATTAAAACACTTTTCTAGCTTTTCTGAACACGATGACACGGTTTTTATTGATCATATAAATGGATAAATTTATCGTATCTTACCATTAAACTTCGGATTTTAGGTTAAGTTATGGTGAAACGAGCGTTGAGGGACTTCCGCCGATTTTGGAATAGACACCGACGCACTTGAACTGCCAACATAGAAAACAAAAAATCACTACCTGTTCAAGAGCGCCACACTCAATCGCTTTCACCTTCATCTTAACGGGATAATAAAAGCCTAAACTAACCTAACCAAACCTGTAACTAAAATCCTAAACTAACCTAACTTGGCACAGATTCGCCTATACAAGGCATAACAAAAGCCTAAACTAATCTAACCCGTCACTAAAATCCTAACCTAACCTAACACTAAAATCCTAAACTAACCTAACCTGTCATAACACTCCATTTTCCTACCTCTACACACTTCCCTGAGGTATGAAAATGGCCGAATTTCTATCCCGCTGGAACATTGCACACTAGCGTGAAACCCCGTGAAACGTTCGTAATGTCTCGTAAGTTATGTTGGTACGACATGTAAGACGGCTGAAGGTGCATATCCGCAATAAGAAAAAGAAGTCCCTCAACGTTCGTTTAACCAAATTCCTTTTTTTTTTTTTTTTTTTTTTTTTTTTTTTTTTTTTTTTTTTTTTTAGGGATAAATTAAAACTAGTTGAATATCTTCACATTTTATATAATATGAACATTTGAAAGCGGTTTTATGGTGCCAAAAAATATCTGTTTTGCCCATTGGGACCTATTTCTAAGATTTTAGAGCCTAAAAATGTCATTACTATTTGTCACGTATATATATTTTTTAAATTTCCGTGTAGCAATGAAAGAGGGAAGTTTTGAATGTCATGGGGTGGGTTTGGTTCAAATATACATTAAAGTGATATAACAATATGTGAATTAAATTGTTTAACATTGGAGAAATGGCAATAATGTAAAATGATACCTTTGTGAAATAAATTATTTTAAAGTCAGGAAGAAGCATATTATGCACTAATTTAAATTTCTTCTCTAAAATATGGTAGAAAAGATATGTTTCATGTAATATTGATATCAAAATTGGATAACTATAATTAATTATGATTTGATTTACTGTGTTGACGTTGAGAAGTATTGTTAGTAAACCAGTGAATGTGTGATTTCAGATGTGCGAGGCATCATGAACCGGAGGCACGTGCAAGAGGGTTACGACCAAGTGCAGCAGGCGCTATTAGACTACACTGTCAACTGCTACCCACAGATCCAGGTGAATTACAGGGCAGTCTGTGCTTGTGGTCACAATATCGTATGTTAGGCAACAGTGACTAAGAATGGGCAGTTGCTAGATAGGCAGGACTTGGTGAAGCTTCTGTGCGTATGGGCTTGGGACTTTTATTAGAATGCAATACTTCTTGTATTAGTTTGTAGATATGCTCTTTAAAGGTCGCCATTTTCTTGCTTTTACGATCAGAATTTATACCAAAAACCTTACTATAATAATACCGGACATTTGTATACTAGCAGCATTGACGTGAGTGCGAAATATCGCGGACCTGACATAATATAGCAGAGCGGCGTGGAATTAGTACGTCCACAACAGTGTTGCCAACTCGATTCATAAAAACTGCTGTGAAGCCGTGCAGAAACCGCTAAATTGCTGTATTGTCTATGGAAAATTATATTACTTTGCCGCTGTGAGTGCTAAAAATACTCGCTAAATCCCTATATTAGCAATACAAATTTCATACATTTTATCCGCTAAACTAACGCCGAAAAACGCTAGATCTAGCGGGAAAACCGCTGAATTGGCAACACAGGTCCACAAATACAAATATTAACATAGCGGGATTCGGACTATTGTTTAAAACGTGAGTTACTAATGTGGAATAATAATATGAAACGCTTAAGAAATGTTGAATAATATTTAATGTAAAATTATCTTCAAAGCTGCATATTATGAGAAATATTGCGTACTTCGTATTGTTTTCCGTAATTAATTGTTACATGTTTTCTCTTTGGTTTAGTGAGACAAAATAAATTCTGACATTAAGATGAATTTACAATAATGCTTTATATACGCATTGCTGACAACTGCAAAGATAAAATTGATAGTAATCTGATGCTTGTAATAATTAGTAAAGGCATGTGGACAACAATAAACTTAATTTGATAAAACCTTAAAATTTCCAATACATTTTAACTTCTATTCGTTTATTAGGTCTAAATAAAAAAAAACTAATTTGTATTTTTCTACCAACACAAAGACGAAGGAATTAGGCCTACTAAAGAATGTTGTTGACTCACGTTTTATGATCCCTCGGAAATCGAAAGTATGATTTGGATCAATTTGTAATGCTGTAATTTTTTAGCAATTATAAACAGCATATATGCACCCTGACATTTTAACACAGCACTAATTAATAAAACTATTAACTAGCCCAGCAACAATATACGTACATTGCAGTTGATTACAGCTTGTTCCGCGAGTATCGCCACATTGGCCGCCTAGGTAGCAGCACCAGTGTCGTTCGCGCAGAACTGTGCGGTATTATTATAGTAGGGTATTTGTTTATACTTAGGCTTACAAATAAATATCTACAGGGAGAGACAAGTCTTTAAGTGTGCCAACAAAAAAAAAGCATCTTTCAAATAGATGTCAATATCTTCTGCCTTCCACATATAGGAGCATAGCCACGAAACAGTACAGAGTTTTAGACTTAATAGAGAATAAAAGAAAAAAAATATGGATGTCACTTATCATCAGAATGGACAGAAATAGGCTTCCTAAAAAGCTATCAGTAACAGAGTTCTGAAACATAGAAATGTGACGCAACAGGAAATGGGAAACTTGTAGACAGATTAAGTTAAATGAAATAAATTTTAAATAATAAAAGACCGTCCTGGTGATTACAGATGAGTTTGTTTATGAGACAGCCAAGATTATTGGATCTTGAAAACTGGGTCGTCCAGACACTGGGAACTCAACTCATCTGATAACTGGGAAGAATGTGGCCTTTGAGCAAGGTCATTTGATTGCTTAACGGAAGGGTAGAAACTTTGATATCATGTGAACGGAACTGTGAAGAAAACTGATATAAGAGCAAGAGGGTGAAGATACAATAGAGTAAATTGAACTTAGCAGACATGGTATGGAAATTACAAGTGCACAAATGTAGGAATTGCTGTTTGGTAATTGTATCTAGGACAAACACTAATGATAAAAAGTTTTATAACTCGGCAACTGATGAATTTATCTAAATGCTGTTTACTCCAGACGCCGAGGAACTCATCAAGTTTTATGGTGGCAACACGTAATTCCATTCCTCATAACTTCCATTAGATGTTCAATTGTTGTTAAGTTTTATGTTAGGTTAGGTTGCAAGCTATATACCCCCACGGTGGTTGTCACTAAAATATCATGAAGCCAGAGAAACTCTTTTGCATGCTTGCATATTGAAGTAGGCCTACTTGTCTCACAGGAAAACTTTACCAGAAGATCTGTAATATATCTTCCAAATTCCTAAACATTACACTGACTACTAAAAACAGAATGTGCAAACCCTAGTATCACAACAGTAGAGTCATTCTGTCACCATTTCAGACTTTCGGAAATTAATATGCTGTTGAAGTTGCCCTGGTTTGCTTGATATCTAGTATTTTATTGAAAATTATTGTGAGTTTAAAACTTGCAAATAAAATGTTTCTGGGTGTGGGTTCCTGATTTTATTTGTTCATTCTACTTCCTCTGTTAACCGGAAAAGTTCGTAACATGGCAGCTAAAACATCCTGTCTGTATATAATTTTATTATATGAATGGATACTAATTATGATTCAGTCAGAATGTTAAATTTCTGGGTATTGTGACACCACAGCCATTAACGTTGTTCTCATAGAAACTTTAAAATTCATGTTGCAACTTCATTTTACACATAGTCAAATGTTATCACTACCTATGTCCATAACAACTGTGATGTGTTAAAAGTATTGAAACTTCAATGATTATTTAATATTTTGATTACAAACTGCTCCTTTTAATTCCTGTTTATCTTGAGCAGCTAAAATCTTCATACATCTATTATCTGAAGTCATGGTAGTAAGATTTTCACATGTAAATCTCCATACATCAGTTACCTGAAGTCATTGTAGTGAGAGTTTCACATGAAAATCTCCGTACATCTGTTACCTGAAGTCATGATAGTAAGAGTTTCACATGAAAATGTCCATACATCTGTTACCTGAAGTTATGGCAGTAAGAGTTTCACATGAAAATCTCCATACATTGTTACCTGAAGTCATGGTAGTAAGAGTTTCACATGAAAATCTCCATACATTGTTACCTGAAGTCATGGTAGTAAGAGTTTCACATGAAAATGTCCATACATCTGTTACCTGAAGTCATGGTAGTAAGAGTTTCACATGAAAATGTCCATACATCTGTTACCTGAAGTAATGGTAGTAAGAGTTTCACATGAAAATGTCCATACATCTGTTACCTGAAGTCATGGTAGTAAGAGTTTCACATGAAAATGTCCATACATCTGTTACCTGAAGTCATGGCAGTAAGAGTTTCACATTAAAATCTCCATACATTGTTACCTGAAGTCATGGTAGTAAGAGTTTCACATGAAAATGACCATACATCTGTTACCTGAAGTCATGGTAGTAAGAGTTTCACATGAAAATGTCCATACATCTGTTACCTGAAGTCATGGTAGTAAGAGTTTCACATGAAAATCTCCATACATCTGTTACCTGAAGTTATGGTAGTAAGAGTTTCACATGAAAATGTCCATACATCTGTTACCTGAAGTCATGGTAGTGAGAGTTTCACATGAAAATCTCCATACATCTGTTACCTAAAGTCATGGTATTAAGAGTTTCACATGAAAATCTCCGTATCTCAGTTACCTTAAGTCATGGTAGTAAGAGTTTCACATGAAAATCTCCATACATCTGTTACCTGAAGTCATGGTATTAAGAGTTTCACATGAAAATCTCCATACATCTGTTAACTGAAGCCATGGTAGTGAGAGTTTCACATGAAAATCTCCATACATCTGTTACCTGAAGTCATGGTAGTAAGAGTTTCACATGAAAATCTCCATACATCTATTAACTGAAGCCATGGTAGTGAGAGTTTCACATGAAAATCTCCATACATCTATTAACTGAAGCCATGGTAGTGAGAGTTTCACATGAAAATCTCCGTACATCTGTTACCTGAAGTCATGGTAGTAAGAGTTTCACATGAAAATCTCCGTACATCTGTTACCTGAAGTTATGGTAGTAAGAGTTTGACATGAAAATGTCCATACATCTGTTACCTGAAGTCATGGTATTAAGAGTTTCACATGAAAATCTCCATACATCTGTTACCTAAAGCCCAGAACTAAATCTGGGCATTCTAACCAGAAAGTAGGAGCTGTATGGTGTTGATGGCGTCACATTATCAAACTCCATCGTATAAACTGTTGCTTACAACACAGTGCAGTTGAGTTAAATCAGTATTATATGATAATTTGCAAATAACTGGGTGGTGAAAACGGCAGTTGAACTGAGTCCTCCTAAAGTGGCACACTAAAGACTTGAAATATACAGGTTGGTTCAGGAGGAATAGTAAATATTTTAGGAGGTGGTAGTATAGATTTTTCCAAGTAAAAGATTTCATATAAACGTGTGTTCAATTTTCAATGTGTCTGAAGATACAGCTGCTTGAATGTCAGTATAAAAAGCCTTACAAAAGATATGAAAGCAAAACAACTTATGCATTTATTAATTATATAAACGATATCTATAATTTGCAACAGTTCAAAGTAATTGTAAAAAAAATCCCACTGCACTTTTCAACTCTCTTTGCAATATTACATGATATGTTTTGGTGTTATTTTATGAGGGGGCACTATTCATCGTATGAGTGACCAATTTGTCTCGTGTGTTTATTTTTTTCTTGTAGACTTCACTTTTCATTCGTTCACAGAGACAATAGACAATAATCTAAACTAAAGGACTAAGGTTTGGGGATCTTTGTATTGTATTGTATTTATTAACATTACATGGTATTTGTACATTGCTTCACAGCTGGAATATGAAATAAGTAAAAAAAAAACTTAATACTACTATAAAATCTTAATAAATAGTCACAGTCTAGTTGAAATATATACAGAAGAGGTGTACAATGTAGTCTACTAGTACAACACAAAGTTTTAGTATCAATTTCACGAAGCGTTGTTGAATGTCATGAATTCACCTACAGAATAGAAGGCGTGAGAAATTAGGTACTTCTTTAATTTGGCCCTAAATAATTTTATGTTTTGAGTTTCATCTTTTATATCCATAGAGAGGCTATTACAAATTTTTACTGCAATATAACGCACTCCTTTTTGATAGCGCGATAGACTTGCCGGTGGAGTAAGAAAGTTATTTTTTGGCGCATATTTATGCTACGAACTGTTGAATTAGTTACAAAGTTTTCACGATTAAATACGAGGAAGATTATTAGGCCTAATGAAAAAATATGTTGTTATTTTCTAATGCCAGGCGTTTGACAATAAAGTCATTTGACCTCTTGCACTCCAATATTTTTCAAAGATATTATCATGGTCAGCCACTGAAGCACAGATTTTGAGGTGTTCCGAATCCATTTCTTGGTTTGAGTTGCACAATGGGCAGTTAGGGGACTGATATATTCCAATTCTATGCAGGTGTTTGGCCAAACAATCATGGCCTGTTGCCAATCTAAATGCAGCTACAGACGATTTTCGTGGTAAATCGGGAATTAACTCTGGATTATGATGCAGAGAGTTCCATTTTTTCCCTTGAGATTGTGTTATCAAATTTTGTTTGTTGAAGTCTTAAGTATGTAGATTTAATAAATCTTTTCACAGAGTAATATGTAGATTTAGTAACAGGTCTGTAAGTAGCAGTGACCTTGCTGGCCATTAAAGTGATCACTGTTAGAATGTTAGATTTAGGTTATGTGTCAGCTGACAGCTATAATGAGTATGTCATACCTTGTGTAAGTCTTTTTATGCGTACTATTCTAACAGCTGTATCTCCACACCCAATAAAAATTGCACACACATTTATACGAACTTTTTTATTGTTCAGGATAATCAATAACATCAACTCCTAAAATATTTACTATTCCTCCTGAATGCTCTGTATATTATTCTGGAAGTAGCAAAGAAAAATATATAGGTTAATTGCTTTTGAAAAGAAAAGAGTTTTCGTTCGTCCTACATTAGTCAGTTCATAAAGGCTGTTTTTTATATACCTTATTACGCAAAAGATAATAGATTTTTTCTAAATGCTTCACAACTTACAGAGTAACACAGTTTCATGTTTGATTGTGATGAATTAGGTTAGATTTACAGTACAGAGTCTTTCCTATTTAAACTGAGAATAATTTAGTAGAAAAGATGTTCATAAATGACGTGTCTAGATGTAGCCAATAGTGATATATCAAACTTGCTCTTTGAATGTTTCTTTCTGTGAATAGTAGCGTATATTCTGCTGGCTGGTTAGAGAGTTCCAGTAATAGCACAGAAATCAATTATTGAAAATTCAGCTGTTAGAAAAACACAACTTTTGTCATAGCACATCATTACAGTTTCATGGCTTGAATTATATCCAGAATGTACATAAATAACATAAAGTGACTTTTTTTTCAGTTAGTACTTTTTTGTTCGACAATTCTAGCTTCAAGTACACTTTCAGAAATGTTCTTTCTTGAAATATTTTGAAGTGAATAGATACAAGAAAAATTTATTTAATTAATACGTGAGTATTGATTTCCATAAACATTTTACTATGACTTGCAAAGATTATTTAAATAATTTTAAATTAAACAAGATCTTGTCAGAGAAAATATCTGAAAGTAGCGAATACAAATGCTAAATCTCACCCTAGAAATAAAAGCATAAAGTTAAATTTTGTTTATTAAAAACAGATTAATATTATTTGTAATTTATTTTCCATCAAATGGGAAGGTTATTTAGATGTTGATAGGTGTAAGTCCCTTATTTTGGTCTAAAATATTTGACAAATTAGGACAAGGACAATATTGGAACAGGTTTTCTCTGAGCACCAGTATTCATTTAATAAGAATCTGAAATAATTTTCACAGGAAAACTAGAAATTCTGTGCCTCTCTCTAGTGATCATAATAAATTTGTGTCAAATTGCTCTAAAACTTAGAGAAAATTAAATGGTATCCATAGCAACCTAACCTCAATTTCAGAAGAGGTACATAATAATAATAATAATAATAATAATAATAATAATAATAATAATAATAATAATAATAATAATTATTATTATTATTATTATTTATTATTATTATTATTATTATTATTATTATTATTATTATTATTATTAATTTATTTAATCTGGCAGAGCTAAGGCCAATAGGCCTTCTCTTCCGCCCAGCCAGACTCTAATTCTAATAGAATACAATTGCTTACATAGTTATTACATTAATATCTAGACCATAAAACAACATGGAAGTAAATAATGAAAGTTGGATAAGTAATGTTAGTGTGACAATAATAAACATTGGTAAGAAATAGTGATAATAATAATAATAATAATAATAATAATAATAATAATAATAATGAGATAATTTCAATATTTATTCTGTGATATAGCCTATATAATCATTAAACATTGAGAAACCTGAAACAGCTATTATTGTTAACAAGAATTGTTAGAAAAATATTTCATTAGTCTATTCTTAAATTGGTTTGATGTCTGACAGTTCCTGACATTACTCGGTAGGGAATTCCAAAGTCGAGGAACAGCCACAGTGAAAGAAGATGAATATGAGGATGTTCGGTGGGGGGGAATCACAGTTAAAAAATTTCGCATATGTAGAATATACGAGGTCTGTCTAAAAAGTATCCGACCTTTAGCCAGAAAAAATATTTCAAATACCTGACGGGGTTGGGACCCTAATCCCCTTCAAAGTAGGCCCCTTGTGCTTGCACACACTTAGCCCACCGATCCTTCCACTGCCGGAAACACCTCTGGAAGTCTTCTTTTGGAATGGTGTTCAGCTCCGTCGTCGCATTCCGCATTATCTCTTCTCTACTCTCAAAACGGGATCCTTTCAGTGGTGTCTTCAATTTTGGAAACAACCAGAAGTCGCAAGGAGCCAGGTCTGGAGAGTAGGGAGGTTGGTGAACGGTTGTAATTCCATGTTTGGCCAAGAAAGTGTGTATCAATTGGGATGAATGTGCGGGGGCGTTGTCGTGATGCAAGTGCCAGTTGTTCGCCGTCCACATGTCTGGTCTTTTGCGCCGAACTGCATCACGGAGTCGCCAGAGAACATCGTGATAGTACTCCTTTGTCACCATTTGTCCTTCCGGTGCGTATTCGTGATGCACAATTCCACGGACATCAAAGAAAACAGTCAGCATCACCTTGATTTTGCTTCGCACCTGCCGCGCTTTCTTCGGCCTTGGAGACTCGGGATGCTTCCATTGCGACGACTGTCTTTTTGTTCCTGGGTCGTACCCGTACACCCATGACTCATCTCCAGTTATCACGGTGTTCAGAAACCCAGGATCAGTGTTGGCGGTGTCCAGAAGGTCCTGTGCAACGTCACGACGGAGGTCTTTTTGTTCCGGGGACAACAACTTGGGCACGAATTTCGCAGCCACTCGGTTCATGTTCAAATCATCACACAAAATTGCATGTGCAGAATCTTTACTCACTCCAACCTCTTCGGCAATCTCCCGCACGGTCAAACGACGATCTGCCATCACCAAATTTCGCACCCTCTCAACAACAGCTGCACTCCGAGCAGTTTGGGGCCTGCCACAACGCTGCTCACTCTCCGCTGATGTGCGGCCATCTTTGAATCAGTTGAACCACTCCTTAATTTGTGTTACACCCATCGCATCTTCCCCAAACACCTGCTGAATCTTACGAATTGTTTGACTTTGAGAATCACCAAGCTTTTGACAAAATTTGATGCAGTATCTTTGCTCAATTCGTTCAGTCATCTTGCGAGAAAACTAAATCCGACAAACACCTAGAACAGCACCTTACTTGGCGACCACCAGCCAGTGACTGGCACAAGCGAATGCGGTGAAAAAATTCAAGCATGCGCATTACAGTTCCTCCTTCCACCATGCACAGTGGCGCCGCCTTAGAATCACAACTTTACGCGGGAAAAATTAAGTTCGGATACTTTTTAGACAGGCCTCGTATTTACTCAATACATGTCCTTCGCACTTCAGAAAATGTGTTTCAAGTGTCTGCAAACCAGCCAGCAAAATATCCAGAACTGAAAGACAATACCACTATTGTATATTAATTCAATAATTGATAAGGAAATAGCTTCTAGATTTCATTGAACATAACATCAGTTACTTTACATATGCTGTATATTCATATTCAACAGTTTTTGGGATATAGACCTTAAGAATTGATTTGCAGGTCCAGCTGAGTTTTGTCAGTTGACAGCCTTCGCCACGGAGTCTGGAGTTCGATACTCAACAGATACTGTGATATTATTGGTGGACACATCAGCGTGGACAGGTTTTCTCCAGGTTTCCTTCACTCATTTCATTCTACTGTTGCTTCATTGCCATTATCACGATGAACGAATCCTTTTTTTAAGAAGCAGCACTCGATAAAATGTTAAAGAAAACAAAAGAGCTGATGGAATGTGTTAGAATTTGAAGCTTATGATGTTAGAGCCTGCTGATTACTTTAGTAAGATGCAGGAAGCGAGATACTTCGAGAGGTTTTCTTTTTTCGGTGTGTTTGTGTGTGCAGGACAAGTTCTCGAAGCTGCTTATGGTGATGCCGGAGATCCACGCGATGGCCAGTAGAGGAGAAGACCATTTGTACCACAAGCACTGCAATGGAGGTGCACCAACGCAGACGCTGCTCATGGAAATGTTACATGCCAAGCGGAAATAGCATCTGCAAACCCTACGACCCAAGGGAAACATTGTTAACTGAAATTGTAAGTGTTGTAATCATACACGTACATAGATCATTTGCAAAATTTGTATCACAAACGGACGATTGAGAACGTCAAAATCAAAAATATTATTTAGTGCATATTCTGCATGTATTATAGTCCGCGTCACCGTTTTTGGCGTGTGAAATAAGTAATGGGAAGGTTAAGTGCGAGTGTTTTACATTTGCTGCAGTCAGTTTGACAACTGTTTGGCAAATGGCTGATGTGACGTGTATAGAAAGTGGTACCATTCTCAGCTGCACTAGCAACATGCTCACAAACTGGGCACTATATATCTAGGACACACGCCAAAAACGGTGATGCGAACTGTAATAAATTATAATGTGTCTGCCATAGTAAACAGCCACTGTACACTCATCTTGCTTTACAGCATTCTCTACAAGTATCACTGAATCTTTGATGGTACTGCTAAATGTTAGGTGTGTTACAAGGCAACACAGTGAATTTTTTATAGAAATAGAATTCCTTTATTTTCTACATCAGATATTCTTTAAACAGTGCATAGGTCCTAGAATAGTAACAGAACTAACTTCAGATCAAAAATGAACAAATATTTTAAATATCTTAATAACAGATCTGTTGCCTAATATAAAAATAATAACTTCTTCAGTAACTAACAGAAAACCATTCTTTCAGTCACAATTATCTTAGTAGATTGCCCTTAAGGCGAAGATATTTGAGCCTTAGTTTCTTTAATGATAGATAATTAGAAAAAATTAAGGCACTGTTTTGTATGATGTAACAGAGATGACATGGAGTAACAGATCTGACAGGTAACAGACATGACAAAACAAACAAAAGCCTAAAATTTATTTGCTTAAAAATCTTCAAAATAGCAACTTAACTATTGCACACGTGTACTGTTATGTCCTCTTGATCTGGACTCCTTATGTTGTTATTTGTGGAAAACACAACACAAACAGATCTGACAGAGTAAAAATGCACGCTTAGACTAAAACACAAAGCAAGAGTATGACACACAAACTCGCCAAATCAAAATGAGTGAACATAGCAGTACAATCAAGATGGCTCTTTGTGCATCATCCTGGCTTGTACTACCAACCTAAGCATCTACCAATAACTTGAACGTTAGCGTCAATTAGTGAATATTTTCATGATGTTTACATATGTAAGTACAGTGAAACCTCTCATTTATGGACATTGAAGGGACGTAACAATCTGTCCGCATCTGGGAGGTGTCCTTTATTGAGAGGGAAGCTCCCCAATCTAACAGTAAATATGCATTATGTATCCCTTCACGCTTTGAATGAAATGTATTACTGTAGTTTAATTCTAAGTACAATCTACTGTACTACAGTAAATTCTTTACAACTTTGAACTACAGTAGATAAGACCGAAAAAGGAAAATACAGTACTGTGCCATGCAATTTTATTCTAGGTCTACAGTTATGCAGTACTGTAATTTACAGTTTTCAACTTAACCTTTACGTTCAGGTGCCATGTCTCTCGAAACAGAACAACTGATTGAAGTGAAGAGAATAATCCTACTAACCCTATCATGTGTCAAATACAATTCCAAGATCGCGGAAACCTTGGACCTATCAAACAGGCTAAATTTTATGACTTTGTTTCCACCTGCTTCCAGCTAACAAGGGATAGCCGGCAGGGCTAGAGGTAGCCTACAAGACCCTTATTGTCTTCTTTCGTGTTAAAAAATTTCTGTACAGTTCTCAAAACTAAATTTTTCATTTTTGTAACACATTAGGTCTTCAAATTCAAGTTCTGTCCGCAGTCTCGACAGATTCCAGACGACTCAACATTGCGAAAAGTGTATGTAAAACAAATTTACGACAAAACATAGAATAAATCAGAAATGAACTAGAAAATGAGAGAGTATGGATATGTATAGACGAAACAACAAATGGAAACATAAAAATTGGAGATTTATCCTTCGAAAAGGTGGAAAAATTCGAATATCTTGGAGAGAAGGTAAAGCAAGCTTTAGGACTGTGAAACAGCTGTCCGTGTCCGTGTCTGAGAGTGTCCGTAAACGAGAATTTAATTTATCATTATTTCTATATTATTTCAGTTGGGACATAAAAATCTGTCCATATATGAGGAGTGTCCGTATCTTGGGGGTGTCTGTAAGGAGAGGTTTCACTTTAATTATTATTATTATGATTATGTTGCGTCCCACGCCGTGGCGTCACAGTATAAGGCATCCTGCCGAGGACTCACGTTACGGAATGAGCACTGGTTCGAGTCCTCATGAGGGAATAAATTTTCTCATGAAATTTCGGCCAGTGTATGGGACCGGTGCCCACCCAGCATCGTGATGCACTTGGGGAGCTATGATAGGTAGCAAAATCCGGTTGTGAATGCCAGCTATAACGGCTGGGGGGATCATCGTGTTAACCACATGATACCTCCATTCTGGTTGGATGATCGTCCGCCTCTGCTTCGACATATTGGCGTGAGGCAGCAGCCGGCTGGCTGGTTGGTCTAGGCTCTTCACGGGCTGTAGCGCCACGGATTATTTATTTATTGTTATATTGCCATTACTTTGCCTCATGGCTTTCAAATTGTTAAAAGATGAGTAATAAATGTTTTCAGTTAATATTAAATTATGCCAGTCATGTCAGATTCCTTATGTAGATGGAGAAAAATCTGGTGGACATTTCAGATATTAGACTCTGTTTCGTGACATGCGCACTGAGAATTCGTTCCCACGAAATGTGCTAATTGTCTCTGCTGTATCTTCTTTATATTGTGGTGTGTCTTGATTGTCAAGTTTGAAGCGTCTCACCTGACAGTTTGTGTGTTTGTTTGCCCGCAGACTTGTTGACAAGCTCGCAGGAATTGGAGGCCGGTCCCTTCAAGCCTCGCGTCCACTTTAACACTTCGTCCAGCCTCATCATCACATCCTCCAGGCATGGAGCTTGCATCATTCTCAGAAGCAGCGGCGCACCGCGGCGGAGGGATGTTGTGATCTCTGGACGTGCGCAGGACACTACTAGTGCGGTGGGAGGGAAGTCCAGGTGGTGTGTTGGTTACCAAGTGTGCGCGTTGCTCCGGCAGTGGAGCCAACATAGTCAGTGTGAAGCAAGCAGAGCAAACGTTACCGTAGCCTCCGCGCGACGAGGAGGAGAAGGACTAGCCGGTCTGGGCTCGCGATGGGCATTATGCTTAGTTACCGGGAAGCTGTGACAAGGTACATCGCACGTGCAATAAAATCCGGCAAACTGTGAAAAAAAGATAGGCTTCATCCTCTAATTTTGTACTTTAAAAAAAAAAAAAAAAAAGGAGAAACATTTAACCGATATTAAACTTGTCATAAGCACAGTGAACTGGTATGTAATATTTTAATATGCCTGTTGACTTTTTTTTTAAAGAAAAAAATGCCTTTAAAAAGTACAAAGTCAAAAAAAGTCGGAGGCACCTTGTTAAGAAGAAGCTAATCTCTCAGGATTTGTACTGTACTGTAGTTGAGCTTTTCCCACGCATGGATGTCCGTCACTGGCTGCTTGGAATGGGCACCTCACCACGCGATGATTTCATTGCATTTTGATAGAGATATTCTTTTAAATGGAAACCAGACTATTCTTCAGCAGACCACAATAACCTTGCTCACTTATTGTTTTTTTTTTTTTTTTTTTTTTTTAATTTATGATGTGTTAATTTTTGTGCATTTACACATTCCAGAGGGTGGGGTTACGACCCTGCCCTGGAAGGGATACAAGGGCATCAAACAATTTGAACTGTAGTTTTACTTTGATGTTGAATCGGCGTTCGTATGAGAGGCAGACAAGGCGATGATTGTCTTGCCTCGCAGTAAAAATCCTGTAGCTGAGTCGCATCTTTTTTTTAATGGTTTGCATGATTAGGCGAGTAGAGTATTCCAACATTCCAGATAATACGAAAGCTTTGTACATTTTGGGTTAGAACGTTGCGTTTGCCGCTCGACTCGTTCGAATGAGTGGCGGTTGTGGGGGAGAGAGTAAATTTACTTTCTGACTATTTCTCTATGAAATTATTATTATCTGATCTGTTTTCTTATTGAATTAACAAGCCTGGGGTCTGGTGGTGGAGGACTAACCCTATCTATGTAGTGTATAGTTCGTGGAGCAAGGCTACTGTGGTCAGTGTTATATTGTGTAATTGTAGGTTTGTTAAGACGTGTAAAATACTAGTAATTGTTAACGATTGTTACTGTGAACTTTTGTAAGTGCAAGATTTGTGTTGGTAACACTTGTCTCCATGGTACGGTAGTTACCGCCTTGCAAGGGATGCTATCGCTTCTGCACTTGTCATGGTATCTTGGCATCATAGTCTTTCCTCCATTCCCACCTGCTCCTGTAGTCTCGTCGCGATGGCAAGAAGCCTTCGCCTCCCCCCCTCGTGTTCTTCACATCGTTATGTGTTCACTGCCAAAAAAACAAAGAAAAGTTAGAAAAAAATGAAGTACGGTCAAAAGGTCTGGTCTACCACGGGCATCCCTCGCATCGTTTCACTTTGTTTCTATTTGCCGTTGAAAGAGAACATAAAAGTTGTTGGTATGAGAGCTGTTATTTTATAAAGTGCTTTTTTTCTTACCTAGATATGTGTACAGAGCCACCTGGCAACCGTAGTGCAGTCGAGTTGTTGTGTGATGTATAGAGGAATTTATTTTAACTATTTGCGATCCCGGTTATGAACAGAGATTGTTGCTGTTGAAACTCTCGGCTGCAGGTCTTCAGGTGGTGTATTTGAAGTGCTTTAATATAGCGATTTATTGAAAGAGTCTAAAAAAACAAATTGGAATTGTAATCACTTTGTAAGTTGTTGGATCACAGACTTTTAATGTTACTCGAAGCACCTTACCAGAACGGTGCGTTTCACTTTCTGACCCTTCCCAGGCTTCTCCTCTCCTTTTCTCCCCAGCCCCCCCCCTCCCATGTTTTATTTTGTTCGTTAGAAACAGTTCTGTTACCTCACACTGTTGTCGAGTCACCATACTGATGTGTACATATACATATGGACCCGTCTGTAATGCTATTGTTTGTACAAAAATATGCTGTGTCCGTTGTACGGATATTATTAACCGTTATTGCAGATTATTGTTCAAGGTCGGGTGGTCTGCTTCAAAGACGTGGCCTTTGCCCTTTGAATTATGTAGCAAAGGGCCACCCTTCTTTGGAACAGGCGACCCGTTTCCCCTACCGCAATGTGTCCTTGAAGGTAGGCAACAAACTGTAGAATAAAATCCCAACACATTTTCAATAGAAAGTGTTTTACTGCTCAAAAGCGCTCAAATTTGTGTGTATGAGATCAGAGGTCAGGGAATTGAGATGCTTTCTTCTTTCTGTGATAATTCTTTGTTTGGACTGTTTTTATTGCTGTGCGGAAACTAGTCAAACCATTGTACATGGGTTCTAAGCTTTGGATCTTGTCCTTCATTATACAGGGTGTTAAAAAAGCATGGAATATTACTCATAACTTCTTAAATTTTAATTTTACAAAAAAAAGTTTTATACAAAAGCTGTTGGAGATAAACCATATAATATGGTATCAGTGTTCGAAAAAAAAGTTCTTAAGACATACAGGGTGTGGCAGCAAACTTTATTTTGTTAAATGGTACCCTATATTAAAATTTACATATTCCGAATCTCCATTAAATTTTACGTATGAATGTGAAGAAATTTTACCCATTCACCCATTTCATGTATTTTAACTATTTATTAAATTTGTTTCGTTAACTTCATACTTGAGTATGTAAAATCATGTTGAGTAGGTCATAAAACTAAACAAAACACTATCACTAACCGAACTTTATCACAGAACCATTCACAGCCAAATAATGTTCCAGTCTATCAAGAAAACTGTTCATTGTGATATATTGTATTCTATTGTATTGTATTTATTAACATTCCATGGTATTCATACATGCTTACAGCTAGAATAAGGAACAAGTCAAAAAACTTAATACTATTATAAAGTCTTAATTTATAGTCACAGTCTAGATGAAATATATATAGACGAGATTTACAATACAGTCTACTAGTACAACACAAAGTTTTAGTATCAATTTCATGAAGCGTTATTGAATGTCATGAATTGACCTACAGAAAAGAAGGCGTGAGAAATTAGGTACTTCTTTAATTTGGCCCTAAATAATCTTATGTTTTGAGTTTAATTTTTTATATCGATAGGGAGGCTATTAAAAATGTTTACTGCCATATAACGTACTCCTTTTTGCTAGCACGATAGACTTGCCAATGAAGTATGAAAGTCATTTTTTTGACGTATATGTATGCTATGAACTGTTGAATTAGTTACAAAGTTTTCACGATTACATACGAGGAAGATTATTAATGAAAAAATATACTGACAAGCCATGGGCATTACTTGTAGTTTTTTTTAAATAGTCCTACACGATTCCCTACATTTGGCACCTACTGTTATTCTAATTACTCTTTTTTTGTAATAGGAATATACTGTTACTATCTGTGGAATTTCCCCAGAATATTATTCCAAAACTCATTACCGAGTGGAAGTATGCAAAGTATATTGTTTTTAAGGTATTGATATTTACTATCTTTTGCATAGATCTAATAGCAAAACAAGCTGAATTTACTGTAGTTTGGGGGTAATTTGTTTATTATTTTTCCATTTTAACACATTATCGATTTTTAAGCCAAGAAATTTGGTTGTTGTTGTTTCTAATAGGGCTCTATTGTTAATTATTGCACTTGAAATTTGCGAGGTTGAATATGGACAGGATTTAAATTGTATTATGTTAGTTTTGTTACAATTTAATACTAATTTATTGACTGAGAACCAGTCACATATTTTGAAAAGAATTTCCTCTGTTGAAGATTAGAATGTGTTGAAGTTATTGGCTGTAATTACTATACTTGTGTCATCTGCAAATAATATGGGATGACCTACATCTTTTATTAGGAGGAGCAATATCATTTAGGGACCTAATATTGATCCTTGAGGAATTCCATTATTAATAGTTCCCCATGTTGAGGTAGATTTCATAGTTGTATTGATTTCGACTTTGTTTCCTATCTATGAGATATGAGTGAAACCATTGGTGTGCAACACTTTTAATTCCATAATAATCTAATTTTCTAGCAGGATTTTATGATTTATACAGTCAAATGCTTTGGATAAATCACAGAAAATCCCTCCAACTTGTAATTCTTTATTAACTGCCTCCAGAATTTTGTCAGTTAAACTAAACTGTAAGAAAGACAATGAACTGTTTTTGTGATAGACTGGGACATTGTTTGGCTGTGAATAGTTCTCATTTTGAGCATCTTTTGTAAAGTTTTGTTAGTGATAGTGTTTTGTTTAGTTCTATGGCCTACTCAACATGATTTTACATAGGCCTACTTATTTGTCTGATGTTTGAAGTCCATGAATCAAGTTTAATAAATAGTTAAAAGACACAAAACGAGTGAATAGGTAAAATTTCTACACATTCATACGTAAAATTTTATGAAGATTCGGGATATGTAATTTCTAATACGTTGTTGTTTTCTAATGCCTGGCGTTTGACAATAAAGTCATTTGACTTCTTGCACTGCAATATTTATCAAAGATATTGTCATGGTTAGCCACTGAAGCACAGATTTTGAGGTGTTCCGAATCCATTTCTTGGTTTGAGTTGCACAATGGGCAGTTAGGGGACTGATATATACCAATTCTATGCAGGTGTTTGGCCAAACAATCATGGCCTGTTGCCAATCTAAATGCAGCTACAGACGATTTGCGTGGTAAATCAGGAATTAACTGTGGATTTTGATGCAGAGAGTTCCATTTTTTCCCTTGAGATTGTGTTATCAAATTTTGTTTGTTGAAGTCTAAGTATGTAGATTTAATAAATATTTTCACAGAGTAATACGTAGATAATTTGTAGTATAGAGTGTTGTTTAAAAAAAAAATAAAGTTCACTGCCACACTTTGTATGCCTGAATAACTAACTTTTTTCGAACATTTGTATCATATTGTCAGTGGCGTAGCGTCAATGTAAGCTAAAAAGCTAAGCTTCGCCAGTTAATAATAATTTCATAATAAATCTGCAGTCTATGGACAAAATTATTTATTAATTTTAATAGAATTTATATTTAATGCGTTAAATATTGTGATGCTGCAGCTCAGGATGATTTGTGATCCAGCAGTAAACAAGAAGCCTGCACACACCAGCTTCCAAGCAGACTGGTTTCTTTCACTCATTCTTCTGTGTAACCCATCCCGCAGATTTTCCATCCCTTTCTAACTAAACTACCTTGGTCGCAAGGCTCACAAGAAGCTAGCTTTGACATTGAAAATAAAGTAGTTTCCGAGTTATCCCTTTTCGTCAACTGTGTTCAGTTGAAGTGTTAGTGTGCATTGTGGCTGATATAATAAATAATGAGTGAAATAACAGTTCCTGACACCAATTTACTTGAATGTTTGGGACATTTCTATTATCAAGACTGACTTACGAACAAAAGTGCGATTTAAAAAACAAATGACCGTGTCTATTTGTTAGAGATATGAAATCATATTTTACTACGTACCATTTGAGGTCATGCCTTATTGGTGTTACTTACGAGGTTCCAAACAATCTTCGACTGCTGACTTGACATTGACTACTATTTATTTTAAGACTATATTTTTGTAATACGTTTTCTCATATGTACAAGAAAAACAACTTGAGTTAGCTTCCCCTGCTCAAAATTTCATGCTACGCCACTGCATATTGTATGGTTTATCCCAAACAGCTTTTGTATAAAACTATGCGTAATATTCCACAAATTTTTAACACTCTGCATACTTTTTAAAATGTATGCTTTAAATGCTTTGGGCTTGGTCAATTGCCCTTGCTGTTGACATTACATGATGAAGGACAGTATCCAAGAATTGAAAAAAGACTTGATTCCCTGCTGTAATTGAAAGAATCCAAAAATGAAAAAGAAAGAAAACGTAATTTTAGCAATTATGTTTGGGATTGAGGTGATACGAACTTCAAACACACAGATAATTTAATTTTGAGGCACTCCTTGAAAGAACCGGAAAACAATGTGAGCCGTTTGAAATTTAAACATCTCAGATCTTATAACATACATACATACATACATACATTCTCAGGTTTATAATGCATCCAAGTTTATAGTTCCATCAGTGGATTTACTTCCTTCGCTTAGCTGTAAAACCAACAAAACAGAGTCATTTGCCATGACTTAGTTGGAAATATGCTTCCCATCTTGCTGTGACTGCATTTGCTTTTGAGCCATGTTACTTCTAAGCCGTATTCCTTTCAAGTATCGGCAATACATTAAACATTCTTATAAAAACTTCATAATATTACTAAAGTGAAATTAATACGGTATATGCTGTATGTAAGAACAAAACTCCTTTTAAAGTTGATTCGAGTTTGAACCAAACATTATAAAAATTCTGAGTTTTGAGTGGAGCGCAGATTATAGTTTGTTTTTATTTTCCTAAGATGCCGAAGAAAATTCTAAAAAATTAAGACATACCTGTTACCAACATGAGTTAGTAGGGAACGTTTTCTAAAATAAAACTTAACCTGTTTCTTCAGCAATACATTGTGTTTTATTTTGAATCTTGCGTACACTACTTTTAACACTTGAATATAATTAATTGATTAACTAGTGGACTTACTCGTGTTAATTATGTAAGATTTGTGCTGCTTACAGCTGTTTCAGTGCTTCACGCACCATCCTCAGAGCCTACTAGATCACGGCGTCATCTCGAACTCAGAAAGCAGAAATACAACATACATACATACAGAACAGAAAACACACTACAAAGACATCTCAACACACAAAAAACACAAACAAATAAATACGACCACACAGGTGTATACAAACTCACATGTAATAGTTGCGATAAGTTCTACATAGGACAGACAGGCAGATCATTCCAAACACACTACATAGAACACATTAAAGCAATAACCAGAGGACACAATACATCTACATATGCCGAACACATAACTAATGCTAACCACACATACAATAACATAAATACAGATATGGAAATCCTACACATACAACCCAAAAACCAAAAACTCAACACACTAGAACAATACGAAATATGTTGTTGTTTTCTAATGCCAGGCGTTTGACAATAAAGTCATTTGACCTCTTGCACTCCAATATTTTTCAAAGATATTATCATGGTCAGCCACTGAAGCACAGATTTTGAGGTGTTCCGAATCCATTTCTTGGTTTGAGTTGCACAATGGGCAGTTAGGGGACTGATATATTCCAATTCTATGCAGGTGTTTGGCCAAACAATCATGGCCTGTTGCCAATCTAAATGCAGCTATAGACGATTTTCGTGGTAAATCGGGAATTAACTGTGGCTTATGATGGAGAGAGTTCCATTTTTTCCCTTGGGATAGAGTTATCAAATTTTGTTTGTTGACGTCTAAGTATGTAGATTTAATAAATCTCTTCACAGAGTAATACATAGATTTAGTAACAGGTCTGTAAGTAGCAGTGCTGCCCTTCTTTGCTAAAGCATCCGCATTCTCGTTTCCCAGGATTCCACAATGGGATGGTATCCATTGGACAATACGAAATATACAAACACACTAAAACACACCCCGATCAAATTCTTAACACACAGATCAATTTCAGTACACACACTATTTTACACCACTCTTCAACACCTCTCAACAATCAAACACACCCACATAACAGGCAGAGAAGTTCGAAATGACGCTGAGATCTAGTAGGCTCTGAGGATGGTGCGTGAAGCACTGAAACAGCTGTAAGCCGCACAAATCTTACATAATTAACACGAGTAAGTCCGCTAGTTAATCAATTAATTATGTTTTAATTCAACTTCTAGTTAATTTGCATTAACTCGAAATTTCTATTAGTGTAAAAATGGTTGAAAATTATTTTAAAGTAGAAACCTGTTGTATATCAATCATCCTTTAAATGTGAAAAATGGTTGTTTCGTATTTTATAGTAATTTTAATTTATTTGTGATAGAAACATACAGAAATATACTGTTAGGAAAGCAGTGTGTGTTCTTTTATGTTCTGTGAAATAAATCAAGTAGGGTAAAGGTTGGTAATATTGTGGTACGAGTAATATTGTGATAGTTGTTTTTGAGAATTTATTACAATTTTACTGAGCGAGAGAAGGACGGTTTTGTGCAGCAACTTGTCCACGAACATTCCCTTAAGGGAAGAGGATGGTATTTTTTGGTGAAAAATGAGTAAATTTTCGAAAAATAATATTTTTTCCTGTGATATGTGTAGAATATATTGTATGATATTTTGTGGGTATTTGTGCCCTTATCAGTTGTTGAAACGCCATTTTGAAACTTCCTGCGCTCGGATTTTTAAATCACACCACCTTTTGTCTGTTGTTTCCGGAACTTCATTTTTTTTCAAAACCAAATTTTTCTTTAAAATACTCTGTAATGTGTGTGGAATACATTGTATAACATTTTGTGGATATCTGTGCTCTTATTGGATGTTGAGACGTCATTTTTAAACTTCCTGCGCTATGGATTTTAAAATCACAAGCCCACTTTTATCAGTTTCCAGTAACTTTATTTTTTTTTTTGCTACATTGCTAGACAAAAATGGATATAATTTCTAAACTATCAAAGATACATCCATGAAATTTAGAACACACATTCTTTAGACTATTAGGAAACTTTTCTCTATAACAGAATTTTGATAATTGATTTCATTTTAAAAATACGTCCGTTTGTTTGCAAGAAAGGAAATCAAAAAATTGTTATTCAATTTTAATTGTTTATTTTACAAACGTAGGGACTAATATCAAAATTCTGTTACAGACAGTTTGTAGAACATGCTTTTGCAAATACATTGCAAAAAATTGTTTGAATCTATCTTTAAAAACGGTTTAGATATATCGGTTTTAGTACAATCCTGCATTGGGTATATATTTTTTTTCAAATTTGGGCCCCCCCAAATAATTTTATTTCGTTGAGTTGCCACAGCTATGAGCTCTCTACATACAAAAAATTAATATTTTACACGAAATACGAAAAAAGTTTTAAAAAATACCATCCTCTCCCCTTAATACGTTGATGCAAAAAAAACCGATCTTCCTCTCGCTCAGTAAAATTGTAATAAATTCTCAAAAAGAATTATCAGAATTTACTCATATCACAATATTACTGACCTTTACCCTAATAACAAACATTTTTTCGACTAAATCACATGAAAACGTTATGCAACTTCAAAAAGGAGCTTCCAACAATCTGTGTTATGTAAACACACCTGTATATACTTTGATTTATTGAAATAGACTTTTCATAGGAATTTGTTTGCGTGCCTTTTTGTTTTATAGTTAACTTTCTAGTTGTCTTAAGATTGAAATTGTCACATCATAATAATTGTTTATCAAGTCCATAATCACAAGAAGGTTTTTTTACGCAGAATGACCCCAGGTTTGAGTTACACACGTGCTGGTATAATTTCATTAATAATACTGTATAAGTCTGAACCATAATTTCTGCAGCTCTTGATTTTTGCGACGTGGCCCATACTTTTTTTTCTAAAGGTCAATGTCACAGCTGAAAATAGTTTCAGTTAAAGACCTCGAAACCTTTACTCATAACCTATAAAACAGTCTAAAACTTTCATAAACTAGTTAATGTATAAATGCATTGTTTTAGTAGGCCTTCTATATTTATTAGGAAGAGTGTAGTAATGTGTTATTAATTACATAAATTCTTCATTTATAATCTGAGATGAAATTTGGCATTATGTATGCTGTGTTTGCAGCTGATTTCTACCGAAACTTTTGACTCCACACTGGCTTGTTCCATGTCTGTCAGGCTTGTGTCTTTTTCTTGCCTACTTTCAAATACAGATTTGCCTCAGATGTTTGAAGCTATTGCCAATCCCATTCCAAACAGCTCATACCACAAGTCTGTGTGCGATCCTTCCCCAACCTTTCCTCTTTCCATCCAAGTTCCTATCGTCATCTTCTACTGTGTCATTGGTAACGTCTTTGTTTGTAAGAAAAATTGTTCTGGAATAGTCTGAGACAGTGGTATTCAATGTTGTTATTATTGTTATTATTATTATTATTATTATTATTATTATTATTATTATTATTATTATTATTATACAGTAGTTACTGATGCAGTAATAATAGTAATGATTTATGTAAATGAAAGGAAAAACAAGAGTTGATATTGCAAAAGAAACTATAATATAATGCAATAATTATTAACAGATATAATAAAATTAATGTGGGCAGGGCATGTAGCACGTATGGGCGAATCCAGAAATGCATATAGAGTGTTAGTTGGGAGGCTGAGGGAAAAAGACACAGGCGTATACAAACTCAAATGCAACACCTGCAACAACTTCTACATAGGACAGGCAGGCAGATCATTTCAAACACGTTACAAAGAACACATCACAGCCATAACAAAACTACAAAACACTTCCACATATGCAGAACACATCACAAATGTTAACCACACCTACAGAGACATCAACACAGACATGGAAGTTCTAGATATTCAACCAAAAAGCCAGAAATTAAACACATTAGAACAATACGAAATATATAGACAAACAAAAACACATCCAAATGAAATTCTCAACACACAACTCAGTTTCAGAACACTCACACTCTTTGACTCCACATTACACTACACAAACACACCCTCACAGGAAACAAAAAAAAAAGGCTCCAAAAGCAGCACCAACCAGTTCTGAAGATGACCCATAACAGGCTGAAACATGTAAACCAGGTACGGTAAAATTTAACACGAGAAAGACATATAATAAATATTCCGTGAAAAAAGACCTTTGGGGAGGCCGAGACTTTGATGGGAGGATAATATTAAAATGGATTTGAGGGAGATGGGATATGATTGTAGATTCTGGATTAATCTTGCTCAGGATAGGGACCGATGGCGGGCTTATGTGAGGGCGGCAATGAACCTGCGGGTTCCTTAAAAGCCATAAGTATAATAAAATAAATATGTCAGCATTTTTACATACGTAATCAATGGAATGTGTACCCCTTGAACGCATTCCACAGATTGAATACCACTGGTCTGAGAAATAAGCGTGTTCATTAGAATCAAGGATTACTAGACTTCGCCATATCACTCTGTTGCTGCTGAGGTTTAAGGATAGAGCATTTCAAAGTAAGAGAATTTAGTAGTTTTTCTTTGGCTAAAATTATAAACTGAATAATCATGTTTTTATTTTACAGTATTTAATTAAAAATACATATCACACATAATTTCGATAACCTACAAAATACTTATGTAAAAATTTAGGTTCCTTCACATAATACGAGGGGGATCCAGGAAATAACGACCGTTTTGTTGTAATAATTAAAAAAAATATATATTTATTTGAAAAAACAAAGTCTGTTACATAACTGAAGCTTCCTTTACTTCTCTACATAATCACCACCTATATTTAAACATTTGTCGTATCTGTTCACTAGCTTTAGAATTCCCGTGTTATACTCCTCTGCCGCCAGTTCATTAAGCCAGGTGTTCACTGTCTTCTTCAACTCTTCATCACTTCCAAAATGCGTACCACCCAGAAAGTCTTTCAGCTTAGTGAAAAGGTGAAAATCGCTAGGAGCAAGGTCTGGACTATAGGGCGGATGATCAAAGATTTCCCAACTGAATTGATCCAGCAATTCTCGAGTTGAAGCAGCAGTGTGCGGGCGGGCGTTGTCGTGAAGAAGCACAACTCCTCTCGAAAGCATTCCTTGCCTCTTGTTTTGGATGGCTCGCCGTAGTTTTCTTAAAGTCTCACAATAACGATTTGCATTGATCGTAGTGCCTTTTGGCATAAAATCCAGCAAAAGAACACCTTTGCGATCCCAAAAGACAGTAGCCATGACTTTTTGTGTTGAGAGTGTCTGTTTGAATTTTCTCGGTTTCTTGGGTGATGAGGGATGATGCCACTGACATGATTGGTGCTTGGTCTCTGGGGTGTTGTGAGACACCCAGGTCTCATCACCAGTCACAATTTGATCAAGAAAGGCGTCTCCATCTGTGTGATATCGCATCAAGAATGTCAATGCTGAGGCCATTCTCTGAGTTTTGTGTTGGTCACTCAGTTGCCGTGGAACCCATCGTGCACAGATTTTGTGGTAGCCTAGATGTTGCGACACAATTTCACCAAGCAAAGAACGAGAAATGTCAGGAAAGGCAATATGCAGTTCGTCGAGTGATGTGCGCCTGTCTTGCAAGATTCTGTCGTTCACTTTAGTCTTCAGGTCTTCTGTGATGAGTGATGGGCGTCCGGGTCGAGTTTCATCGTGGATATTTGTTCGCCCATTGTTGAACATTTCGCACCATTTTCTCACATTTCTTTCATTCATTACAGTATCACCATACACTTCTTTCAATTGCCGGTAAATATCTGCAGGTTTCAAATGTCGGGCATTCAAAAATCGAATCACACTCCTCACCTCACAGTCGGTGGGATTATCAATCACGTCGTTCATTTTGAAGTAACACAAAATGCACAATGGCGACTTGTTGCAACCAGTACTCACAACATTATGAGAACACATGTTAAGGAAGCCAGTTGACCTTCAAACAAGGAAGGGGAGTCAGCTGCGCGGCGGGTGTGCGCGAACGGTCGTTATTTCCTGGATCCCCCTCGTAGATAGATGTTGAAGAAAGTTGATCATAAAATGAAGGAAATTCATTACATGGATAGGGTGTTCCAAGCCTCATTTAGCAAATTCCAATTCTGATATAGGTACAGTAATGCTTTTATCTTATTGTGCGGTAAATTCACCAAGAATATATTTTGATAAACAGATGTTAAATGAAACCCAAGTTAAAGTACATGTCGCTAATATAAACAAAAAACAAGTTTTAAAATTCGGCAGCAAAATATGGACATTTAAACAAAGAGAAAAATCGAGACTAGATGCAGCTCAAATGAAATTTTTGTGACTGTTATTAAGATTAAGATTAGATTGTCAAAGAAATTAAGTTACCAGTATATATACCTAATTAAAAGTAGATAAATTAAGAGTTTAAATATATCGTCGGTTTCTTGGTGAAAGTGACCAAGTCACATTCCAAGGCTTCCAAGCATTATGAGAATTTAAGACATAATTTTCTATTAAAAACTAATAATATAGCACATTTACCTTCAAAATAACTTATTACTAACATATAAAGAAGTACAGTCATGTTTGGATGGGTCATTAAACCTTTAAATGCCTTTTCCCAACAATTTTGCATTTTGGACTTGGTCACTTTTACCAAGAAACCGACGATATAGTTTAAGAAATCGGTGATTACAGACAAAAATGGATTAAGCATGTAGAAAGGATAAAAAATTCTCGATTTCCAAAAGCAGCAATGTCTTAACAAGTCAAGAGGACGCAGAAGAGATTAAGAAAGGCCACTCAAAAGATGGATGGATTAGTGAAAATCAGAAAAGGCTACTATAGCCTAGTGGAGTAACGGTTAGCATGTCAGACCATGAAATGAATGGGTCTGGGACCAAATTCTGGTTGGGACAAGTTACCTGCTTGAGATTTTTCTGGGGTTTTCCCTCAACCTATTAAGAGCAAATGCTGGGTAACTTTTCGTGCTGGACTGTGAACCTATTTCGCTGGTATTATCACTTTCATTTCACTCAGACACTAGATAACCATCACAGTTGATAAAGCATCATAAAATAAACCAATTAAAAGAATAAAAGGTATATTCATTGTTTATTGTTCACAGTAACACTTGCTTAAAACTTGAAACTGTATTAGTTTAACTGTTAAAAGTGTTATAATTTAAACAGGTTATGTACCAATGACATACGGATCCTGTTTCGACACTGGTGTGGTGTCATCTTCAGTGTCCTTCGAACTACTGCTGTTCCAGCTGATCTTGATTTCCGGTGTTTACATTTGTCAGTTGTAGAGGTGGGGGTGTGTTGTTCTTTTGGTTGTGAGTTGTTGTTTGTGTGTTATGTATTATGATGTCGAATAATGTATGGGTATTGAACTGTAATTGCGTGTTAAGTGTATGTTGTGAATGTGTTATTGTGTGCCAGATTTTTACATACAGGAAGATCCTTTCAAACAAGATACAATGAACACATTAAAGCTATAACTAAACCCTACATCACATCAAATTACGCAGAACATATTGCTAACAACAGTCATGACTACACTAACATAGAAACAGATATGGAAATAATACACATCACACCAAAAAGTCCACAGTTAAACATGTTAGAACAATACGAAACAACAAGTTTTGATGGAGAAATCATTGCAATAAGTGAAAGTCTCAGGAATCTTCTATGCCACATCAATGAATTTAAGTTATATTGTCAGACTCCAAAGCAGCTATTCTATCAATAGTCTCTAAACACACACCTTCATCTCAAACAGCAGAAATAACTAAAATGCTCTCTCAATTAATAACACTCAATAAAAGAATTGTATTCCAATGGATACCATCCCATTGTGGAATCCTGGGAAATGAGAATGCGGATGCTTTAGCAAAGAAGGGCAGCACTGCTACTTACAGACTTGTTAATAAATATATGTATTACTCTGTGAAAAGATTTATTAAATCTACATACTTAGACTTCAGCAAACAAAATTTGATAACACAATCCCAAGGGAAAAAATGGAACTCTCTGCATCATAATCCACAGTTGATTCCCGATTTACCACGAAAATCGTCTGTAGCTGCATTTAGATTGGCAACAGGCCATGACTGTTTGGCCAAACACCTGCATAGAATTGGAATATATCAGTCCCCTAACTGCCCATTGTGCAACTCAAACCAAGAAATGGATTCGGAACACCTCAAAGTCTGTACTTCAGTGGCTGGCCATGATAATATCTTTGAAAAATATTGGAGTGCAAGAGGTCAAATGGCTTTATTGTCAAACGCCTGGCATTAGAAAACAACAACAACAACAATACGAAATATACAAGCACAAAATAACATACTCACAACATATACTTATTACGCAATTACAGTTCAATACCCACACATTATTCAACATCATAATACATAACACACAAACAACCATCCCCACCATAAGAGCAACACACCCCACCCCTACAACTGACGAATGCAAATGGCGGAAATCAAGATCAGCTGGAACAGCAGTAGTTCGAATGACACTGAAGATGATCCCACACTGATGTCGAAATGGGACCCGTCTGTCATAGGTACATAACCTGTTTAAATTATAACACTTTTAACGGTTCAACTAATATAGTTTCAAGAAAAGATTTAGTCTAACCCGGAGAAAGAAGAGTATATAATAATATCGGATGATCTCTTTCTCCCTGAAGATAAATTAGGCAGGAGTTTTGGTAGTTTTCTTGAGGACAAGGTTTATTTATCAATAAAATCTGTATTTGACAATTTTTGTGAAAGCCACAAGTCTCATAAAGTCCTTTTGCTCCAGTATCCAAACTCTATCCAGAATATTGGCATCTCTTGTAAGTCACGTTTACAAGTACGTGGTTGTTGAAGGTGTTAGAGAATAAAATTGGTGGTGGTAATAGTAGAACTGGGTGAGTATAGGTAGTAGTGTCTGTAGTGTCGAGAAGTTTTTAAGTTGCTACTTATACAGAAGAATCAGAAGTCGTGACGTCATTGTTACCCTCAAGTACGTACTACTGGCCATCAGCATGAAGATGGAGATGCAGGTCCTGACCCAGTTGCCGCTTTGCCTGACACCAGCTTCTTCTTGAACACAGGTAAATATACATTAATTAACATAAAATAATTATCATAGTAACAATAGTCCTAATATTTATCGTAAGTTGCAATTTTTTTTTTCGAATCTCTTAAATCTCATTCTCATATTTAGCATAAGTTTAACAAAAATTGAAATGAAATAAAATACTCTTTTGAGATATTAATGTAGTCCAGGAGCGTAAGGGAAGAACTTGTAGTTTCTTGTGTTTTAAAACACATCTCTTATTTTAATTCCTTCTTTAGCTATAAATTGTTTCATTGCCTTAGAATATTGTACATGGTAAATGGACTGATTAGGGGTTTCAGCTAGATAGTAATTGTCGCAAAAAGCTGTATTTGTGCAAATTCCGTAAAGGTTGTGCAACATTCTAAATCATTTTACAGAAAGATAAAATTAACAGGGTTTGCAGAAGCAAAAAAAAAAAAACGTAGTTTGTTTCTTGGAGTTCTATTACTTTCAACTCATCTTACCATACTCTAGGCCAGGGCTGGGCACCGGGAGCGAATCCAAACTCTAAACGGGGACGCTTAATATTCATCTGTCACAGCATCAATGCTGCGCGGTGTTCGGCAAGGAAGAAAGGGGTTGAAGAGAAGTCATATGGCTCCCCGTGAGAGAGTAGAATTCGCTCTTGTGCCCAGCCCTGCTCTAGGTTATGTAAGTAAATCATTGAACCTGTGTTTAGAATTACTGCTGAATTAACATCACATTAAAATACGTCTATTTTTATGAGCACTCCAAACATTGAAAGCACTTAAGAAATTAAAGTCTTTACAAGTAGGCTCTTAAAGATTTATTGTTAGCAGAGTGCTAACTCATTTTACCGAAAGACAGTTTCTAATTTCAGTTTTTACAAGATTCATGGTCGCTTACAATTTACAGTATGCAATGGAATTATTGTTGTTGCTCTATTAAAGCATCACCTATATTCGAAATGAAACTGAGTTCTTTAGCTCTTTTACTTTTTCGTAATACTTACCTCGCCCTAAAACTGGTATACTGTATTTATACTAATCTAAAAATGTATTTGCGTCATCCGTTACAACTTATTTATGAACTATATATTACGTTACATAGTTATTGCATTCGTCAAAATATACACTTATGAAAAAAAATTATTGGATTAACAATATTTTCACTGTTACAATTACACATATATAAACACTAAATATAAACATTTACATAGAGATAAAAAAAAATTGGTCTAGAGGAAAATCTTTAATTTGGGACTCCACTTGCGTTGACACTCTAGCTCCATCTCACTTGCCGAATACCTCCAGACACGCAGCATCTGCTGCTGAATTAGCCGTGAAGAAGAAAGTCAATAAATATGCTCATCTTTTAGACAATTATATCTTTGTCCCATTTGCTGTGGAGACCTTCGGTCCTTGGAGTCATGACACTAAAGTTTTGGTATCTCAAATCGGCCAAATTTTGATCTCCATTACTGGTGATCGCCGTTGCACTACTTATTTGCGTCAACGCTTAAGTATTGCTATTCAACGCGGAAATGCAATGAGCGTTTTGGGCACTCTTCCAGAGTCCAGCCCTTTGGACGAACTTTTTCTCCTGTAAATTTTTTTATGAACTTAATTCAGTTGGAATGAATACTGTCATATTGTATTCTGGTAAAATATTAGAGCAGACTTGTCTTCCTTGCCTCCCCTGAAAATCCACTGCTGGCTCTATATAATAGACTCACATAGAATTAGCTGCGACCACCCAAGAATACTCAACATATGCAAATTGACAAACTATTTTGTGGCTGGTTATCAGATGAAGCAAAAGATGACTAGCACATATTGCCCTGTGAGGTTGTGTTGAAGACAACTGGTTACTGAATTCTGGTGTCAGTGAACTGGTCCATAAGATAAGTTGATGTACAGCAATTTTCAAAATAGTTCACCATTTTTCATTTAATAACTTACAAGATCTTCATAAATTCCACACATTCAAAGTAGGGAAATCATCACCATTCATAGTTTACTATTGGGTCAGGTGGTCTTCACATAGTGCTGGCTAACTATATCGAGGTGAACCATAAGAAATGTCATTAATTTCAGATTGTTATTCCTTGAGAGTTACGGCGACCAGATCAATATGTACAAAAGCAGGACATTTCTAAAAAAAAGCCTGACAACACATTAAATTCCTTTTCATTCACTGAGAACAATAAAAACAATAGGCAAACACAATACCAAAGCTATCCATTGTTGTTAATCTTACAATTTCATTCTTCAGACTTCTGTGAAGAGGAAATGTCCTTCAGTAGCTTTGGGGATTTCAATAAATAGGGTGAAGTTCTTTACATGTAAAATGCTTCAAATTATATTGTACTGTGCTACAATGTACAACAAAGTAACAGCCGCCAACAGTTGGATTGCAAACAAGAAAGGACTTTCGACTAGTGAATGGATATCTAGCCTGAAATGACAGCAAATTTAGCAGCTGTTCGTTCTATTCCCGGCAGATCTCTCAACGGTACCCGGTGCAGACATGGCTGCCCGGAGATTGAAACTTTAGCACACGTCTTGGGATTCTGTGAACAGGGATTGCTCTTGAGGAACTCTAGACATCATTTTATAAGATCCAAAATTGCCGCCGCATTAAGAAATAAGGGCTGGATAGTAGAAGAAGAAATCTCCTGTCTAGCTGAAAATGGGTCAACGAAATGAGTAGATATTTTAGCTTACAATGCTGACACTAAACAGGGCATCATTGTGGATCCCACGATACGTTTTGAAGTAGAATGTCATCAGTCAGCCGAGGTCCACCTTGAGAAGAAGTCGATCTAAGAGCCTACAGTCAATTATTTCAAGCTGAAATACGCCATAATTCACGTTGAGGTATTCGGCTTGCTCATAGGTGCTCGAGGGACTATACCAGCTTTTTTTTCGAAGAATTTCGATGGCAGTTTGCTCTGCAACATCCCTGAGGGAAGGCATTGTGATAATTGTGTTTAAAAAATCCTGCCAAATCCTAATTAATCACATGGTGCCACATTAATAGCAATTGTAATTTTTCGCGCCCTTTTCTTTGTTTCCTTCTTTTAAATTTAATATCTATGTTTAATTTTTTTGAGGATATACTGAGTCCATAAGGGCTACTCTCAGTGGGGGGGGGCAGTTTTTGTAACAATAATAATAATAATAATAATAATAATAATAATAATAATAATACCCTTTACTCCTTCTAGTGATAGTCTGTTCATTTCATCTGACCATTGGGTATTGATTAGTGAAAATACCCTTTCAACATTGGCATTATGTGCAATTAATAAAAAAAAAAAAAGAATTGACTTATATTATAACAGCAAAGTTTGGAAACACTTAATATTCACAACCTGCTCAAAAAATTTACTCCACTGAAAATCTGTTGTTTCCAAGAAAAATGCTTCATCTTGCTTCAAAACAAATTCTTTTAGAGGACAGAATTCATAAAATGCATATTTTTCATATAACAACAGAAACACATACTTTTGACCTCAGGTTTTATCATGTACCGGTATATGTACTGTATTTCAATATTTCGTACATTATGTTGAAGACAGAAAGCCGGACATTTTGGCTTTATCGTAAAAAGCGAGCTGGGCGGTCACAAAATATTAAACAAGCAGAACATGTCTGACGAAATCTGGACATCTGGTTACCATATTGAGAGTCCCATACCGTAGCGTCGTGGTCTAAGGCATCCTGCCTAGGACTCGCATTACAGAATGCGCGCTGGTTCGAGACCTCATGGGGGAAGAAATTTTCTCATAAAATTTCGGCCAGTGTATGGGACCGGTGCCCTCCCAGCATCGTGATGCACTTGGGGAGCTACGATGGGTAGCAAAATTCGGTTGCGAAAGCCAGCTATAACGGCTGGGGAGATCATCATGCTAAACACACAATACCACCATTCTGACTCCACACCTGTTGAGTAACAGTTAGCACGTCTAACTCGAAACCAGGTGACCCGGGTTCGATTCCCGGTCGGGGCAAGTTACCTGGTTGAAGTTTTTCCAGGGTTTTCCCTCAACCCAATAGGAGCAATGTTGGGTAACTTTCGGTGCTGGACCAGATTCATTTCACCGACATTGTCACCTTCATCTCATTCAGATGCTAAGTAACCTAAGATGTTGATAATGTGTCGTAAAATAACCTACTAAAAAAACCCATTCTGATTGGATGATCGTCCACCTCTGCTTCGGCATGTGAACATGAGGTCAGCAGCCGGCTGGTTGGTCTGGGCCCATCAAGGGCTGTGGTGCCATGGATTATTATATTCCTTGAGATATTTCAAATAATAAATTTAATAACAATTTTTGTCCGTTTTTGCTTCTTTTTCGAGATAATAATTGTTTTATATGAAGCATTTCATAGCATGTTTCAGTGAATTATGGTGAATAATAAAATATTAATTAAGAACGGAAGTATACTGAAAAAACCTCCCCCATTCCTTCTTTATTTATCAAACATTTCACATAGACTGCCTCTGATTTCCAACATTAATGATCTTCCTATATGAACTATTGCAATACTATGTTTCTTCGAGAATAAATGTTTCATTAGTGAAATTGTTATGACTTGTAGTTTCTAACAAGTAGGCTAAGATTATCTTTCATCTTAAAACACCAGCCACCACTGGTAAGGTTCCACAAAGCAGCTTGAGACGCAAGTTTATTTAAATCCCCAATGTTTCTACTTCAAAACATGTCGAGAACAAAGCAGTTTAAAGGTCTTGACCCCTTGTCTTGAGATAAAATGTGAGCGTCTTTTGTGGTCCCTACCTCACTATTCAAAAAAGTCTGGGAGGTCAAAGATGAAGGACTAGTTTTCATATATAAGGGTTGTTGCTGGGGTCTACTGTGAGTTGTGTGAGGACGATTCTAGTGCTGAAAATGGTGCTGTTTGTCACAGTCGTTTGTGTTATTTTATTCCTTGTTTGCTTGGACATTATGAAGCCTAGAGGATTCCCACCAGGTCTGTTGTAATAGCAGTAAAGGGACATGCAAATGTAACAAGTTAAATAATTTTGAGAGATAATGATTTTTGAAATCATAAAAATGACAAAGATAAGGAGTTTGAAAAATTCTGACTTCTAAGGATTGTAAATTTTTGTAAAATTGTTTCAGTTGGTAAAAATGAGTAGTAGAAGAGTGCTAAGCCATAGCTTGTAGTCTGACTTTTTCTCTTAGCAATCACGTATAATGTGATATTTTACAAAAACCAGAAATAATTTTGTAAAGTTCACCTCAGCACACAATTTCTTTATTCGGAACATCTTTTTGAATTGTATTTTGTTTACAGTTACAGCTGGGTAACTTTAGGTGCTGGACCCCGGACTCATTTCACCGGCATTATCACCTTCATCTCATTCAGACGCTAAATAACCTGAGATGTTGATAAAGCGTCGTAAAATAACCTACTAATAGTACATTATGCAACGAGCCTATAATGGTAGTAATTAAGACGCGAGTATGTTTGTTTATGAAACGAGCGCAAGCGAGTTTCATAATTTTCATACGAGCGTCTTAATTACCATTATAGGCAAGTTTCATACGACTTTTTATGCTCGACCATATTTCTAACTTGAAATTATTCATAAGTATTCATGTTATTCTTATCTGACTGGGGAACGGAACTGACCTTGTGCAATATCTCGTAAATTGTGAGATGTGCGCAGACGCGAAAGTATTGATTTTTTCCGAGGAACAAATGTCATTGACCTTGATGTAATCTAGAGAGTAAAATGAACATTAATCTTGATATAACCTTGAAATTGATTTAGACATTGAAAAACGATATGACAAATTGAATTTATTTGAATATTATTTACAATTAACGCTAATTATTATAGTAACAGAACATAACCTTCTGCGACAGTATTGGATTTCCAGCCTCCGTGACGTTTCGCTAATTGTCTTTCGATTGCATATCCGAGAATAATCGATACTTGCGGTTTTATAATGGTACAATGGTGGTTTCTCATTGGCTGAACAACTGAAGTATAATGAATAGGTGTACTTTAATGAGCTGCATTAAAGGGCTACTACCAGGTGTATAATTACTAGATTTTGGCATGGTCGAGCATAAAATAAATAAAAATACAGTTATAGTAACCGATTGCCCCTTACCTATTTTTAGTGTGTTAATATTTAATTTTTATGCTGCCCAAGATTAGAGTACTGGACATAATCCTGTGGACCCAGGTTCAATCCCTGTCTACCCCAGTTTATGACTTCTGTTGAACAACCTCGTGGTCCAGGTAATACAGGGATTTTCTCCGAGAGCTCCAGTTCCCTTGTGATATCCTAACAAATCTCCATAATTATCTCATCGGAGGTATAGTGTAGATGGGTCTCCTATAGTGCACTCTGGGGAACTACTCTGTCGGTAAATAACTTGGCTTCATATGGGTAAATTATGAACAATCAAGTACTCATCTATTTTTTTTGTTAACAAGAGGTCTGCAATTATTCTAATGCTGCTACAGGCATTTAATAGTAGCCTACGTATAAACAGTTAATACTATTTTTATTCCATGTTGAATCTTTCGTACACTACTTTTAACACTTGAATATAAATAATTGATTAAATGGCGATATTACTCGTGTTAATTATGTAAGCATGCGCAGCTTACAGCTGTTTTGGACAGGCAGATCATTCCAAACTCGATGCAAAGAACACATTAAAGCAATAACCAGAGGACACAATACATCTACATACGCCGATCACATAACCAATGCTAACCACACATACAATAACATAAATACACACATGGAAATCCTACCCACACAACCCAAAAACCAAAAACTCAACACACTAGAACAATATGAAATATACAGACACACTAAAACACATCCTAATCAAATTCTCAACACACAGATCAATTTCAGAACATACACACTATTTGACACCACATTTCAACACTTTTCAACAATCAAACGTACCCACACAACAGGCAGCGAAGTTCAAGATGACGCCGCGATCTAGTAGGCTGGTGTGAAGAAGCACCGAAACAGCTGTAAGCCGCACATGCTTACACAATTAACACGAGTAAGATCGCCATTTAATCAATTATTTATATTTTTATTCGTTACATATTTCTCAATTTCAGTATAACAACAATATACTGTATAGCACATAAAATATTCTGCTCTAGGCAGAACCTAATTTATAGTTTCTTCTTCATCATCGTCATAATCATCACCACTACTACTAGAGTTGAGCTTAAACGATATTTCCAAGTATCTGTGACAACTGTGACTGTGACAATTAAATATCTGTGACTTTTATCTGTGATTTTGTCACACCGATATTTTATATCGATAAGTAAGCACGATATGCATGAATTACACCGATATTTTGTCACACCGATAAAAATGAACAGGAAATATTGAAGAGCAGTGCAATGTGAATACGATTTCTCTATACACGCCACACATCAGTGGTGTGTATGGGAAAATGCAACAAATAAGTTATGTACATGCACCATTAACAAATAAATACTAAGCTAACTCAACAGTAATATGTAAAAAGTTAACCTTATACACCAAGAGGTTATATCGTAGTTGATTTTAGATATGGAATCAGTTGATAATTTTTTAATGTAGTTGGGTATGGAGAAATTGAGGTTATGTGGTTATCCTAATCGTTTTAAAAATTGATCCTTTTTATTGTATATAATGTAATGGATAAATAATTATTTTAAGTCGTGCATTAACATTATAATATTGAGTCAGAATAAAAATTAACGAAACATCAGTATTCGGAAAAACAATAGAAAATAATTACAAAACAAAACTGTTGTTCAGACAGGATTTTACACAAGATAAAGTATTGGTTACCAATGGTATCATTATTATTTAAATCGTGTAATCATTATATAATTTATAATAAGATGGTGAAACTAGTGCTGAAGTTTCGGCAAATTCGTATGTGAAAATCGTTGCATTTATAGGGATTTTTTTTTTCTTTGTGGAGAGACAGTTCCTCGGGTTAAACTAGCGCTGAGGTAGTCTAGGTGATTTCGGAAGTGAAAATCGTTGAATTTGATTTTTTGTGGAGATACAGTTGATCGTATATCCAAGGCATAACAAAGCCTAAACTAACCAAACCTAACCTGTCACAGATTCGTATATGCAAGTTGTATATGCGGAGTACGAAGGGAACTACCTCAACGCTAGTTTAGTCGTTGATCGTATATGTCTAGGCATAATAAAAGCTTAAACCAACCAAACCTAACCTGTCACAGATTCGTATATGCAAGGTGTATATGCGGAGTACGAAGGGAACTACCTCAACGCTAGTTTAGTCGTTGATCGTATATGTCTAGGCATAATAAAAGCTTAAACCAACCAAACCTGACCTGTCACAGATTCGTATATGCAAGGTGTATAAGGGGAATATGAAGGAAACTACCTCAAGGTTAGTTTAACGAAATAAGTTGCCCATCATATTAGCCAGTTTTGTCTCGTTCGGTTTTAAATGAGTGGAAAATACTTACATATTAATATAAATTGACAGTAAGCTTAATATGAAAATGTGAAGATCTCGGGGGAATACATAAAATATTTATAAAACATATACAGACTAAAATATGAAAACAAAATGTTAGATTCATGATTATATTATTATAATGCCGCTAATAACTTTGCAACACATCATCACTTTGAAAAAAATAATATTGAACAATATATCACGAAAAAATAATCAAATACCACCGCCCGATTGCTGTTATTGTATTGTGACAGCGACGTGAGATTCGAACTCACGACCAGCGTCCCGCAAGAGAGAAGATCGCGCGGAGCACTTTGTAATGGCGCGCGGCGAAGAGGGGAAAGGGCCAACACGGCGAAGAGAGTGGAGCGAGTCTGCGCGCGCAGCTGCTACTTAACGCAGTGAATGTGGAACGACCTTCTCGACTATTCCAGAAGTCTGTCGATGTAGAGATATCGAGATAATTCTCTACACACCTGTAGAAGGTTCTCGCAACTATGATTTTGCTATAAAAGAGCAGGCGCCAGCGAACTAGAGTTTTCAGTTATTCAGTCAGTGAGAAAGTCAGAGCAAGCAAGCCAGCCGGAGTTCGACTCGAGTGTGCGTCCGCATCTGCGTCAGCATCCGAAGGCCTGAGTTCGAGTGCAGTGGACCGCAGTTGGAGGGACCCGAGTTCGAGTACAGTGAACTGTCTCTGAAGGTCTGTGGTTCGAGATACCGTGAACTCGAGTGACTGAGATAGAAGAACTGTGAACTGAGAACTGGTAGTTCTGATTTGTAAATAGTGCTTTGTAAATATTAGTTAAGATTAACAATTCATTGTTGTTCGTACTAGTCCAAGTAAATTGTCATTGTCGTCGGTGGAGTGCTATAACGAATACTGTGTTGAGTGAAGATCCAATTGTTGACGAGAGCGTTTAAGGTGAATTGTAGAAAGGAATTATTGTTGTGACGAATTAATTACATTGTTGTCACTAATAAAATTCACAGTATCATGCGCATGCGCAAACCCACGTCGTAGAGGAGAAAATATCAGTCGCAGACGTTGCAACGGTGACAGAGTACTGAATACGTTGCAGATTTCGATAGCGATATTTTGTCACAGATATTTCGCGTCATCAGTCACAGGTTTATCTGTGACAAAAAAATACCTGTGACAAAATATCGGTTTGTGAAATATCGGCCATCTCTAACTACTACCATCACTGTCATTATCATCATCAGAACATCCTTGGGAAATGACGATATTGTTTTCATATTTTTTTATTCCATTTATTGTATCCCATAGATCTTATATTAACATTAAAGCTTTAAGATGTAGAACAAGTCAAAATTTTACAAAATTACAATTCTTTTGCGAGCTGTAGTGAGATGAGGCCAAGGATTCGCCAACAGATTACCTGGCATTTGCCTTATGGTTGGGGAAAACTTCAGAAAAAACCCAACCAGATAATCAGACCAAATGGGGATGAAGTGAGGTGAGATCGAGGACTCGCCATAGACCACTCGGCATCTACCCCACGGCTGGGGAAAACCTCGGAAGAAACCAATCAGACCAAACAGGGATCCAACTCAAACCCAAGCGCAGCTCTGGATCAGCAGGCCAGCAAGTCTGCCGACTGAGCTGCATTGGTGGCTCTACTAAAAATATACAGTAGCTTACGTAGCAATCAGATTATTAAATTTACAAACCTAAACAATTACTCATCAGTTGAGCTATAAAATATAATACATAGCAAGTAAGTTAATTCAATTTAAAAGATAAACAATTTAATCAGTTAAGATATACAAAAATTGATTCCGGTAATACATATAATGCAAATTACTTCAAATTACAAGCATAAACAATCAACTGAGCTATATAGACTATTATTCAATTTACAACATATAGAATTCATCACCCAAACTATACAAACATATACAATACATAGTAAACAGATGAATTCAATTTACAAGCATATTTTCGTTAAGCTATATAAAATTGTACAATTCATATCAAGTAGATTAATTCAATTTATAAGCATATACAATTCATCAGTTGAGCTATACAGACTACTATTCAATTTACAGCATATACAATTCATCAGCCAAATTATACATTCATTCATTCATTTATTATCTTCCATAGATCTTACATGAGCAATGAAGCTTTAGATGTGGAACAAGTCAAAATTTTACAATATTACAATTACAATTTTTACAAATTTTTACAATATTTTACAATTTTTATAGTTTTACTAATGTAGTAATTTTCTACAATGATAAGGTGAGGTACAAACATATACAGTACATAGTAAACAGATGAATTCAATTTACAAGCATATTTTTGTTAAGCTATATAAAATTGTACAATTCATATCAAGTAGAATAATTCAATTTACAGCATATACAATTCATCAGTTATTTACAGAGAGGTCCCCATTTCTTCTATCCTAATGAGCAGATGATGATGATGATGATGATGATGTAACTGTGGCAAGAGAATTTGATTTGTCCTGAGGAAACCCACTTTTATAATAACTAGGCCTACTATAAATCTCAGAGTGTCTTATAATATGGAGTTGTTAAATGTTAGGTTTTATTTAATGACCCTTGCAACAGCAGAGGTAATATCAGCGTCACCGGATGTGCCGGAATTTTGTCCTGCAGGAGTTCTTTTACATGCCAGTAAATCTACTGACATGAGCCTGTCGCATTTAAGCAAACTTAAATGCCATCGACCTGGCCCGGGATCGAACCCACAACCTTGGGCATAGAAGGCCAGCGCTATACCAACTCGCCAACCAGGTCGACTCCCACCCCTGAAAGAGTAGAACTCATGCTCAGGGGCGGATTCCTGAATTTAAATTAAGAAGTATGTAATGAAATTTGTTTTATATCTACTACACAATAAGAATATATTTAAAACTTACAATTTTTTATTATTTATAAAATCCATACATAACTTTTTTAGTTTAATACTATAACTATTAGAATTGACAAGATTAGGATATTTAAATATAAATTTGTTATATTCTTGAGCCTAAATTACTACTATGATTAATTACTGTAGCAGTGTTGCATTTTAATCTTAATTTGAAACAATATTTTGTGTATTTTCCGGAAGACACTCAAAACAATTACAGCAGTCATGAATGAATACTGAATTCGTTTTTGTAAAGCTGCATTCAACTGTATCAAAAATTAAAAAAGTAAAGAAAAAACTCGTTGAAATATGTACTTACTGATGGAATGTTTAAAACCTTTTTTCGCAGAGCTAAGGCCAGTTTTAAATAAAAAGTATGCCATTTATTTTCGTTTCTGAGGGGTAGTGGAAATAAACTGGTTGCGGTGAAATTTACGTTTGGAGCATTATGTAAAATATTTGTTCTCTCTCTCTCTCTCTCTCTCTCTCTCTCTCTCTCTCTCTGTAAGCTTCATGAACGTTTTCCAGGAATCTGTGAACTACGCCTGTCACCTGTCAACATAGTAGATACGTATATTAGTGATAAATAAAAAATTGTCAGCAATATTTCCAATTCGCAGCTCATTGTGAATTTTTATGAAATACGAGGGGGATCCAGGAGATAACGACCGTTTTGTTGTAATAATTAAAAAAATATATTTATTTGAAAAAACAAAGTCTGTTACATAACTGAAGCTTCCTTTACTTCTCTACATAATCACCACCTACATTTAAACATTTGTCGTATCTGTTCACTAGCTTTAGAATTCCCGTGTTATACACCTCTGCCTCCAGTTCATTAAGCCAGGTGTTCACTGTCTTCTTCAACTCTTCATCACTTCCAAAACGCGTACCACCCAGAAAGTCTTTCAGCTTAGTGAAAAGGTGAAAATCGCTAGGAGCAAGGTCTGGACTATAGGGCGGATGATCAAAGATTTCCCAACCGAATTGATCCAGCAATTCTCGAGTTGAAGCAGCAGTGTGCGGGCGGGCGTTGTCGTGAAGAAGCACAACTCCTCTCGAAAGCATTCCTCGCCTCTTGTTTTGGATGGCTGGCCGTAGTTTTCGTAAAGTCTCACAATAACGATTTGCATTGATCGTAGTGCCTTTTGGCATGAAATCCAGCAAAAGAACACCTTTGCGATTCCAAAAGACAGTAGCCATGACTTTTTGTGTTGAGAGAGTCTGTTTGAATTTTCTCGGTTTCTTGGGTGATGAGGGATGATGCCACTGACGTGATTGGCGCTTGGTCTCTGGGGTGTTGTGAGACATCCAGGTCTCATCACCAGTCACAATTTGATCAAGAAAGGCGTCTCCATCTGTGTGATACCGCATCAAGAATGTCAATGCTGAGGCCATTCTCTGAGTTTTGTGTTGGTCACTCAGTTGCCGTGGAACCCATCGTGCACAGATTTTGTGGTAGCCAAGATGTTGCGACACAATTTCACCAAGCAAAGAACGATAAATGTCAGGAAAGGCAATATGCAATTCGTCGAGTGATGTGCGCCTGTCTTGCAAGATTCTGTCGTTCACTTTAGTCTTCAGGTCTTCTGTGATGAGTGATGGGCGTCCGGGTCGAGTTTCATCGTGGACATTTGTTCGCCCATTGTTGAACATTTCGCACCATTTTCTCACATTTCTTTCATTCATTACAGTATCACCATACACTTCTTTCAATCGCCGGTAAATTTCTGCAGGTTTCAAATGTCGGGCATTCAAAAATCGAATCACACTCCTCACCTTACAGTCAGCGGGATTATCAATCACGTCGTTCATTTTGAAGTAACACAAATTGCACAATGGCGACTTGTTGCAACCAGTACTCACAACATTATGAGAAGACATGTTAAGGAAGCCAGTTGACCTTCAAACAAGGAAGGGGAGTCAGCTGCGCGGCGGGTATGCACGAACGGTCGTTATTTCCTGGATCCTCCTCGTACTTTATCCATTGTTGCAAGCATTATGAGTTATTTACAGTACAGTATAATTCTAAACACTCAAGCAAATATGGTTATAAATAAAAACTTTTATGTGTTAAAATGAAAACTAAGTTGTAAATTATATCTAGTGGACTAGTTTCGACTTTGTATCAGCCATTTTCAGAAATTAAAAACAGTACAAAATATATAAACACACCCACAACACATCCTCAGTACACAACTAAATTTCCAGAACACACAACCTATTTGCCTATACACAAACGCACCCCCAGCAAAACAGCTGAAGAAACCGGAAGAAGCAAGGACCTCACTAGTGAAGATGGCTGACACAAAGCTGAAACTAGTCATATGGTGAAGAATTGGTAGAACCGAGAAAAATTCTCTCTGGCACTGGGACTCAAACCCGGGTTTCCAGCTTTACGTGTTGGTGCTTTATTCACTAAGCCACACTGGATTCAAGTTCCGATGCAGAATTACTGCACTGAAACTCCATATGTACTTCGGTGCATCATAGTAATATGAAACTAGTCAACTATGTCATTTATAACTTAGTTTTCATTTTAACACACGAAGTTGCTATTATAACCATATTCCTAAGTCATACAAAATGTTAAAAGTATGTAATCAAAATATATATTCAAGCGAAGTTCACAAGAATCTGCGTTATGGAAGCAAGAACCGTGATTGTTTCCAAAACTATTCAAAATCGGACATGTATATAACATGAACTTTTTTTTCTTCATAATGACATCAGGAATCAGTTCCTAGAATATTGCACGGTCTTTGTGAATCAACCTGTATAGTATATCTCAGTAATTCTTAAACTATGGTCTGCAAAACCTTGGCAGTCCGAGAGCTCCGCAAATGACTTTTCAAATTAAAATTTTATTTGCAAATTATAATAAAATACCATGCAATCCAGAAATAAATGTATCTTTAATCTTCATAAAATTGTTGTAATTTTATAACTTTTCTTATTAACAAAGCTAATCTTTGCAAAGTTACAAATTATTACAAATCCTTAAAATTTTCTAACGTGAAAAATAAATAGCTTATATAAGCTTACATGAAAAGTGTTGTACTTCGTATCAAACAAAAGTATAAAGTTAATGTACGTCTAAGGGATCCATAAAATGCACATCATATGAAAGGGATCCTTGAGGACTAAAGTGTAACAACTGCTGGTACATCTTGCTAGTTGTAATGTATGCAGGTGCGCATATTTAACATTGCCTAGAGGCCACTGTCATGGATTCGAATGTATCCTAAAACATACACGTTTGTGCCTTAGCCATGTCATATCCTGTCTGGTGTTAAGTGAGATCGGACGTCATACAGAATCCCACGTGACAGAAATCTAGCTTCAATTCCCAACTGATTTCAGGTCGAAAAGTTAACTTTATGATTACCAGTACACTGAACAACAAATTTTTACTTTTTGTGTTGCTCCGAAATAAAAATAGGTGAATATTACTAATATGTGTGCCCTAAATCTGAATTTCAAATCCAAATTGCCTCATCACGTACCATTTTCCGAGGAAATGCCCTGAATTTTTTATGACAAAACTTATTTGTTTTTAATTTTTCACTGCTACTGATAAAATTACAACACACTACGGATTCAAAATGCCTCATAATACTTGAAAAATGTGTACTGGATACAAAAATGATGTTACGTGGTTTAAAACACAACAACAATAAAAATATTTCATGCATATAATGAGAAAAATCTCGGAATTTGAACTTACATTTAAAATAATTTTCTGGATGACTTCTGTTTACAACTAGATCCGGGATTGTATTTTACAAGGAACCGACAATAGTCTGCAAGCATGCTGGATGATGATCTTCCTTTATATCGCCTTTACATTTCAGATATTTCTTGATGAAATCTTTCCCCATGCTGGTCGCTTACCGCTCTAAAGTTATGAGGAAAGAAATTCAAATAAGAATGCAAAAAGTAAATATTGAGGGACATATTGCACTCCATTTTGTCATATGCGCTTAACATGATTTCCACAGCAAGTTCTATGTAGTTTCCAAGGAAATTTGAGCAAACGTCTTTGAAAGCGCGCCATGCCATTATTTCTGTAACAGAAAGTTTTTCTTCAAACAAAGTGTCAGGCATTACTTTGTGAATTTGAGGACCGATGAAAATGCCCTCTATTAATTTGTCTTCACTCAAACTGGTAAACTTTTCCTTTAAATACTGAAAACCACATCCTTGTTTGTTCATTGCATAGACCTCACTTTGAAGGTATGATATTTACTTAATAGAAGGGACCAATATCTGTTTATTTATTAGAAGTACAAAATAACTTGCCAACAACCGTAAGAAAACGAAAATAAGTTACGAACTCATAAAAGTATTGGCTTTTGTTTTGGTTTATATTCCCAATCCGTGCCAGATCTTTCCTGGGGGAGTGCTTATCGAAAAGTGAAATCATAGTATATCTTAAAAATCTTACGTGATACGAAGAGAAGAGATGCATATTCGGATTCAGCGCACATCAAACCATAAGGGACACATTGTTTTAAGTCGGAGAAAAATTCTTGTTGTTCAGTGTTATCTACATTGTTTTATCCGCAGCTCTTTGCGAGCATACATGATTCTTACGAACGGTATTCACTACTGGTAATAACCATGTCCTAAATGAATTAAATTCTTTAAAAATTGTCAGAGTCTTTCGTTTACATTTCGCCAGGTCCAATGTGGCTGCCTGTTCTGGGCAACCTGCTCTGGTTTCGGCAGCAGAAGACTGTGCTTGGCTATTACCACTTCGTGTGGTCTAGCCTCTACACTCAGTACGGTCCTGTGGTTGGACTTCGTCTTGGAAGGGACCGTATCGTCATTGTATCAGGTTATGATGCGGTCAGGGATGTTCTGCTACGGGAAGAATTCGATGGCCGGCCTGATGGATTTTTCTTCCGATTACGCACATTTGGAAAAAGACTCGGTAACAATTGAAGAGCACAGGGGAGAAACGTGATAAGTCCAAAATTGTCGATTTTCTGTTTTGATGTTGTGTAATAGCTCAGGTAGTGTAGATTTGTGTAGTTTAACTGTAGAGAATAACAACAAAGAAATTTGAAGAACGATAACTAAATAGACAATAGAATATAATGGGTCTTAAAACTTTGAACTTGCTCTCTGTGAAAACAGTAAAATGTGACTTATCAGGTTTTTCCCCTGTACTCTTTAATTCATTTCTTTGTTTTTTTTTTTTTCAAAGTTACTACTATTTTATCTGTTTTATCATTGTCATCATCATCATCATCATCATCATCATCATCATCATCATCATCATCATCATCATCATCATCATATTCAAAGAGGAGACTCTACAATTAAAACTTCAATTAATTTTTAGTTCCATCTTGCTCACGTTTGTCCTATGTTTCATCTTTATACAGTTTATTTGTTACTGATGAACTATTAAGATATTTATTGAATCTAAATAACTTAGTAGTACACTGATTATATAAATGCTAAAAGAGTGTAATTAACCCTCAACTGGTATCTATGGGTCAATATAGACCCATATTGCTTGATCTCGTGATGTACACTTAAAAAGCGATACCAGTTGAGGGTTAAGAATGTAGTTGATTTATAGTTATTATAAGCAGTTTTCATTTTATTTAGTTTATTGTATTCCATAGATCTTACATCAGGATTGAGATGTAGAATAACTAGTAAAAAATATATATTAATTGTTATCTTATGATTTCTTATTGTATTTTGTTTACTTTCTGGCACACACACACACACACACACACACACACACACACACGCACGCAAACACGTGTTCTGTCCATGGGCAAGTCTTTCACTGCAAACCCAGCATTCTCCAGTCTTCCCTATTTTCTGTCTTCCTCTTAGTCTCCGTATATGATTCACATATTTTAATGTCGTCTATCATCTGATATCTTCTTCTGTCCCGAACTCTTCTCCCGTTCACCATTCCTTCCAGTGCATCCTTCAGTAGGCAGTTTCTTCTCAGCCAGTGACCGGCCAATTCCTTTTTCTCTTCCTGACAGTTTCAGCATTATTCTTTCTTCAACTACTCCTTCTAGCACAGCCTCATTTCTTATTCTGTCTGTCCATTCTACGCGCTCCATTTTTCTCCATATCCATATTTCAAATGCTTCTAGTCATTTCTCTTCACTTCGTCGTAATGTCCATCTTTCTGCCCCATACAATGTCACACTCCACACAAAGCACTTCATAGTCTTCCTTAGTTCTTTCGCCAGAGATCCGCAGAAGATGCTCTTTTTCTATTAAAAGCTTTCTTTGCCATTGCTAGCCTTCTCTTGGCTTCCTGGCAGCAGCTCATGTTACTGCTTATAGTACACCCCAAGTTTTGAAGCCGTTCACTTGCTCTACTGCCTCATTTAGAATTCGTAAGTTTACCTTATGTCTTCATTATTATTACTGGTACATACTGTTACACTGTAATTCGTTTCGGTGGGACATTATTTTATTAACATCATGTTTTATCTCATTAACTCAAAACAGCTTCTGTAGTTTTAAAAGGCAGACAAATTAAGATTTGCCAACCAAAAATATAATAAATCTTCTAAAAGGTTCGTCGAAGGCAATATTTCAACTCCAATGCAAAGAAATCTATACTGGATTTTCTACATGTAGGTAGGCCTACATGTTACAGGGGTTGTGTTCACTGATGGGCCAGGGTGGCTGGAGCAGCGTCGTTTCTGTCTAAGACATCTGCGCAAGTTCGGCCTGGGAAAGCGCAGCATGGAGGCGCAGATCGAGACGGAGGCTGGAGAGCTGGTGCAGTCACTGCGCATCCAGTGCCGCGGGGGCGAAGCCCCCCTGCAGCTGCACGACGTGTTTGACGTGTGTGTGCTCAACACATTGTGGGCCATGTTGGCCGGACATCGATTTGCACTGGATGACCAGCGACTGAAGGAGCTGCTAGAGATTGTGCATGCCAGCTTCCGTATGCTGGACGTGTCTGGGGGGCTGCTCAACCAGATGCCCCTCATGCGGTTCATTGCTCCCAACTCCTGTGGTTACAAACAAATACTTGGTGTCCTACAACCGATGTGGGGATTCCTCAAGGTTAGCAAAGAAATGCTTTTAAATTTTGCTATCGGTACTTCCAGACATTAACTTGTTCAATTAATTAAAATGTGTCTTAGTGAAACTTACAGCAGAGTCCGTATAGGTCAGTTTCTATCTGATGCTTTTCCAATTCACTGCGGGCTAAAGCAGGGAGATGCACTATCACCTTTACTTTTTAACTTCGCTCTAGAATATGCCATTAGGAAAGTCCAGGATAACACAGAGGGTTTGGAATTGAACAGGTTACATCAGCTGCTTGTCTATGCGGATGACGTGAATATGTTAGGAGAAAATCCGCAAACGATTAGGGAAAACACGGAAATTCTACTTGAAGCAAGTAAAGAGATAGGGTTGGAAGTAAATCCCGAAAAGACTAAGTATATGATTATGTCTCGTGATCAGTATATTGTACGAAATGGAACTATAAAAGTTGGAGATTTATCCTTCGAAGAGGTGGAAAAATTCAAATATCTTGGTGCAACAGTAACAAATATAAATGACACTCAGGAGGAAATTAGACGCAGAATAAATATGGGAAATGCCTGTTATTATTCGGTTGAGAAGCTTTTGTCATCTAGTCTGCTGTCAAAAAATCTGAAAGTTGGAATTTATAAAACAGTTATATTACCGGTTGTTCTGTATGGCTGTGAAACTTGGACTCTCACTTTGAGAGAGGAACAGAGATTGAAGGTTTTTGAGAATAAGGTTCTTAGGAAAATATTTGGAGCTAAGAGGGATGAAGTTACAGGAGAATGGAGAAAGTTACACAACGCAGAACTGCACGCATTGTATTCTTCACCTGACATAATTAGGAACATTAAATCCAGACATTTGAGATGGGCAGGGCATGTAGCACATATGGGTGAATCCAGAAATGCATATAGAGTGTTAGTTGGGAGGCCAGAGGGGAAAATACCTTTAGGGAGGCCGAGACGTAGATGGGAGGATAATATTAAAATGGATTTGAGGGAGGTGGGATATGATGATAGAGACTGGATTAATCTTGCTCAGGATAGGGACCAATGGCGGGCTTATGTGAGGGCGGCAATGAACCTCCGGGTTGCTTAAAAGCCAGTAAGTAAGTAAGTAAGTGCTTCCAGACATTTGTGGGTAGCAATTCCAGGATTGGAGAGTTAGGCTAAGTCCACACAGAAGCAGACGTGACGTGACATTCTGCTTTATAACACCTCGCGACAGCTTAACACGGTCTGCTCGCGACAACTGATTTGCTGGCTGTGGATTTGAAAAACTGACCTAGGCTAGAAAATGACGTCAATGAAAGAGGACTGTCTATATGAAAAATTCTATTGTATTTGGTTATTATTTCATAAGGACGCCTACACCTAAAAATCTATACAATTGAAAAAGTCTTAAAATTAAATACTACCAATGTACTAAAAATGTTATGTTTTATTTAACGACGCTCGCAACTGCAGAGGTTATATCAGCGTCGCCGGATGTGCCGGAATTTTGTCCCGCAGGAGTTCTTTTACATGCCAGTAAATCTACTGACATGAGCCTGTCGCATTTAAGCACACTTAAATGCCATCGATCTAGCCCGGGATCGAACCCGCAACCTTGGGCATAGAAGGCCAGTGCTATACCAACTCGCCAACCAGGTCGACACCAATGTACTGCACAAACGTCATTTTGTATGTTTATGACTACTTCACGACTCACAATAAAGAAAAATAATATATTAAGTCAATAATGAGTGATAGTATAGAGCAGAGAATTAGGCCTACTACAAATTATTATTATTAATTATTATTCACGTGGTGCTTTCATCTCATTTGCAATTTCTCACATATTTTTAGAAACCACATTATTGTCGTGATATTGTTTCAAAGATTGTACGGAACGTATCTTTCCAGTAAGTACTAAAACAACTAATTTATCTGCATCGAGCTCCATTATGAATAATGTCCACTACACAACAATATAGTATTTGTAGATGGTGAAAGCGTTCAATCGTAGCCACTACTAACGCATGCGCAGTACACTGCAACTATCAGTCTCCTCACGACGAACTTCAAGCAGTCATTCGATGTTGTCTCTCCATGTCTTCTCGTGTCTGCTTGCGACTGTCGCGCTGCGTCTGATTCTGTGTGTACTACGTCATAAGAAATCAATGAGAGACAAGGACCAACAGACAAAATGTCACGTCGCACCACGCTACACCGCATCTGATTCTGTGTGCACCCGGCCTTAGTAAACTCCCAACTTCGACTCAATCCAATTCTGCTCTGGTTCCTACTCTTTGATAAAAGCTCTCAAAAAGTATCATTATTAAATGTGCCTAATATGCCTGGAATAGTCTATTATACTCAAATAAAAAAAATTACTTATTTTGGTTTTAAAATGTAAGGTGTATTACCTTTTTTAATATAATTTTAACACCCTTTAAAAGTTTATATAAGTTTTAAAATTTTATATTTTATAATGTGTAGAACAGGATCAATAAATTATTATTATTATTATTATTATTATTATTATTATTATTATTATCATCATCATCATCATCATAATCATTATTGTTATTATCATTATTATAATTAAGGTTCGTTGCATATCTTAGTATGTCTCAGTGTAAACATCATGACAGGCACCAAAGGTAATATTAGATTTCCCTGCGTGTACGTGATTGTCTCTGTTAGATTATTTAAATTATAGTTTTTCTCCGAAAAATAATTTTTCTTACATATTTTCATGCAGTGGTATTATTCTAATTTTTTATCAATCGGTTTCTCTACTAATTATAGCAAATTTCATAATTTTGATATAAAATATATTATAATATAAGGTAAAAATAAGTGGTTGCAAATGAAGGAAAATTGCAGTACAACATGTTATTGTAAAATTATATGTAGAGTAGTTTAAAAACTCACAAACTCTGATTTGAGTTGTGAAGAAAGAGAGTACAGAATATTGACAACAACAACTAGCTTTGAACACCAACAGATTGTTTGAAACATCCGAAAATGGATCTGCACATGCATTTACATCCTCTACTATTATGTCAGTGTTATGTAACTTTTAATTTTTCGAAACAACTACTGCATCATATATTTTACTTTTCTTAGACGTACCACAACCATCACTACTAAAAGAAACTGTGATACTTCATTATACTGCTATGCTACATTTATTACTCTCTGCATATTAGATAATACATTCAAACATACACGGAGATTAAATGTTACTGAATGTTACCAGCCCAATGACTAATAATGTATTCATTATTGCCAGTACTCTTAATGAAAAATAATTTTTTTCAATCAAATGGAATAAGAAATTGCAGGGGAAGTATTAAAAAAGGAAAACAAAGTATCTTACTAATGTGCTTACTAACTTCGTGTATTTTGTAGTGGAAAGTCTATTTATGTCTTCGAAAATGTCATCCAGTAATTATTGAATGTTTCTTCCAATGTTTCTTCTTCAATAATTTTGTCTGGTAATGCAATTTTCTTGGCGATTCTAGTGTAATTGGATTTTATAATAGAAATGCATTTATACCATTTTCTTTCATTATATTGCATTATTTTATTTAAATTATAGACAGTCATTTAATTATTGCAAAATTGAAGAATTTCGAGGGAAAAATTGTTCCGGGACCGGGTGTGCACTCAATGTTGGTTGCTTGACGGTTGTCAGCCCACTTTGAGGTCTGTGGATATAGAGAGAAAAAATTGGATCGGTGTCTGTTGGAGTTCCCGGGTAGCTCACTTGGCAGAGCGTTGGTACGTTTAACCAAAGATTCCGGGTTCGATACCTGGCCCCGGAAAAATTTTTTCCTCGAAATTATTCAAATCAACTTTACAGGGAGTTATACCTGAAAGCTTGATTTGTATTGTAAAATTGTTATTGAGTTTATTTTTAACGTGTAACATTAAAAAAGAAAGTGGGCACCTAATTGAGAACAACATCCGTTTCCGTTACTACCCTTTCTGTCATACTCAATGTACATCTTGCTCATTAGCAAATCGCAACAACAATTTATTAAAAAAAATGTAGTCTGTGGAGTAACAGTTAGTATTCCTGACTGTGAAACGAGTGATCTGGTTGGGACAAGTTACCGGTACCTGGTTGAGGTTTTTTCCGGGGTTGTCCCTCACGCCATAAGAACAAATGCTGGGTAACTTTCGCCGCTGGATCCTGGACTCATTTCGCTGGCATTATCACTTTCATCTCACTCAGATGCTACATAACCATAGCAGTTGATAAAGCGTCGTAAAATAAACCAATTTAAAAAAATGTAGCAGTGTACCATGAAACTCGACTTTGAATTGTGTACGTTCATTATTTTTTTCAGGAAACAATAGAAGAGCATCGCAGCACATTCAGCCGTGATTGCGCTCGTGACTTGATCGACTCGTTTATTGAGGAAATGGAATCCAGGAATGGAAAAGCGGGTTTAATGTTCAATGGTAGGTATATGATTCTTCTGAAGTTATATCTATTTATTGCCTCTGTTTACTTACTATCCCTCGAAATATCTGGGATGTTTGCAAGGTAGTATCTGTCTTGAATCTTAAAAAGTAACAAACCTATTTTATTCCCTGCTGTATATGACTGAACTCTGTTATCCTACAAAAATTACGGACAACAATTTCTTAGTCCAGCGTTTCTCAAACTATAGTCCGCGGACCACCTGTGGTCCTCGAGGTCTTCCCTTGTGGTCCTTCAAAAACGACGGAAGAAAAAAATAAAATTCAAACGAATTGCGTATTTACTATACCTGAAAATCTCACAGTTTTTAAATGACTCATGGCAATCGCCTTTCACTTTTTCTCTCAGTATTGACATTTAATGGAATTTATTACCCTAGCTGTCTACTGACTTCCCACTCTACTCTCAACAACCAAAGAGGGATTTAAAGTGCAATGAACGTGGTGTTTGTTGCCGTCATTTCCCTGCAAATCTGGCGCCTGCAATCCATCCAGGGACCACCCGAATTCATAACAGAGGACCAAAGTACCGAACCTTTTCATGTATTTATGACTTTCTTAATAGGTTTGCTGACACCCAGTCTGCACATTGAAATGGTCACGTACTGTACGTCGTACACCAATAATACAACTCTGATGGCCTTATCTCTACCAGGTTAAATAATAATAAATAAATAAAATAAGATTTTCATGGGTTCGTGATTTCCTTCATTGCAATATTGAAAATAACAAACTTTCATTGAGCGAAAGAGAACAGTTAATTGAACTCTCGAATGACTTACTTACTTACTGGCTTTTAAGGAACCCGGAGGTTCATTGCCGCCCTCACATAAGCCCGCCATTGGTCCCTATCCTGAACAAGATTAATCCAGTCTCTACCATCATATCCCACCTCCCTCAAATCCATTTTAATATTATCTTCCCATCTACGTCTTGGCCTCTCCAAAGGTCTTTTTCCCTCCGGCCTCCCAACTAATACTCTATATGCATTTCTGGATTCGCCCATACGTGCTACATGTCCTGCCCATCTCAAACGTCTGGATTTTATGTTCCTAATTATGTCAGGTGAAGTACACAATGCGTGCAGCTCTGCGTTGTGTAACTTTCTCCATTCTCCTGTAACTTCATCCCTCTTAGCCCCAAATATTTTTCTAACAACCTTATTCTCAAACACCCTTAATCTCTGTTCCTCTCTCAAAGTGAGAGTCCAAGTTTCACAACCATACAGAACAACCAGTAATATAACTGTTTTATAAATTCTAACTTTCAGATTTTTTGACAGAAGACTAGATGACAAAAGCTTCTCAACCGAATAATAACAGGCATTTCCCATATTTATTCTGCGTTTAATTTCCTCCCGAGTGTCATTTATATTTGTTACTCTCAAATGACACAGGACTTAAAATGAAATTCCAAGCGGAAGGTATGGTTAATTTCTGGACCTCATCACAAGTGAAAAGAGAATACAGTGAACTGTACAATGGTGCTTTAGAGTTTATAATATTCAGTTTGCTTCTGCGTATCTGTGTGAGAAAGGGTTTTCATCACTAACTCTAATAAAAGTAAAGTACCGAAATCGACTCGATGTATGTGACAATCTCCGGCTTAAGCTTGCCAGCATACGTCCAACTGTGCAAGAATCGGCAGGCTCATCCATCTCATTAATGTGAGTACGGTACCAACACTTATTTATTTTTTTTAGTTAATAAGTTAAATATTATCCAAACTATAATACCTTGAATTATTAAAAAAAAAAAAACGAAAATGAATTTTCCTCTATTAACATTAATTTAATTACGGCAGTTAATATTAATATAAAAGTAATTGAATTAAATTAATTTTAATTTATTAATTATATTTTAAAATATAAGTATACTGTTACAGTAGAACTTGGTTATAACGACATCCAAGGGACCTTAAACATTATGTTGTTATAAACGAGTGTCGTAGTAACCGAGATTCACATTATCAACCTAGTAGGTGGAAAATGAAAAATAATAAACTTAATTAGACTTATTTTAGATTTATGTATTGACTTTTAAGCCTACCATGAACATAATAAAATACACGTAGGCCTACAATTATAAATACAATATTCTGTATTAAAATAGTTTGTTCAATACTCACCAAACTACTTTACTTAGGAGTGAAGTAATCAGTCATTTTACTCTGTTGTCTCGTACTTGCTCAATACACACTTTCTGAATTACGTTCTATGTTCATAATTTCAGTTGCAATTTCACTGCTCCCTTCCTAGCTTCATAGAACGTGTTCATAATTCTAATGACTTCTAAAGCGTCACTCAATTCTTTTAGTGCCCATACTGCGTTAAAATGCGTGCACTTAGTGAAAACTTCTTGTCGAAACTGATCTAATACCACATGAATTCGGGCAGGTTACTATGGGGTGGGGAATTCACCTGCATTCCAGAGGTCTGTGACAGAAGGGGACAGTAAATAATTTGTCAGGGTCAGATTTCAACAAAATATTTCTTAAAATACTTTGGTTCTTAGGAAATCTTATTCCAAACTGAGGTTGAAAATGACGTTATATGCGAGATAGACGCATATGCGTTTGTCGTATTAAGCAAGGTAGGAAAGCATATGTCTTATGGGGAATTAGTTGGGACCACAGAATATTTGACGTTATAGGCGAGGTGTTGCACAAAACGAGGTCGCTATAACCAAGTTCTACTGTATATTAAAGTATGCTACAAAAATGATAATTTTTTTTTCGAAGGGAACAAGAGTGAGGTGATCCGCAGAACTGTTCTGACTTTAAAAAGTGGTCCCCACTTCAGAAAAGTTTGAGAAACGCTGTCCTAGTCTGTTCTTAGTCTTTTCTAAGTTCTATCTTTATGTGTGTCCGGCATGCTATTAGCAATAACAAACACCATTCTAGCCTCTGGATCCAAGGCCATATAGAAATACAAATAGAGACTTCTCATGTATGTTGTGCCAGACCTGCAGCTGGTGTCGCTGTGCCTGGACCTGTTCATGGCGGGCTCGGAGACCACCAGCAACACCCTGGGCTTCGCAGTGATGTACATGTTGCTGCATCCAGACGTGCAGAGCCGCGCTCAGGCCGAGCTGGACAGCGTCGTGGGACGAGACAGGCAGCCAACTCTGCAGGACAGACCCAGGTGCTACAAGATGCCAGATCGTTTTCGTTACTAGTATGGGGAAGCAGTACAGTAGTCGTAAAAAAAAACAGGCTGTCATTTTTATTTAAGTAGGTTATTTTACGACGCTTTATCAACATCTAGGTTATTTAGTGTCTGAATGAGGTGAAGGTGATAATGCCGGTGAAATGAGTCCGGGGTCCAGCACCGAACGTTACCCAGCATTTGCTCATATTGGGTTGAGGGAAAACCCCGGAAAAAACCTCAACCAGGTGACTTGTCCCGATCGGGAATCGAACCCGGGCCACCTGATTTCGCGGCCATACGCACTAGCCGTTACTCCACAGGTGTGGACAGGCAGGTCGTCATATTTCAACGGAAATATGTCAGGAAGAGCTGAAGAATTGAAAAAAAGCTGACTGGTTAAGAGATAAATAAACGTATAATGAGCAAATGTCCCTTCGTTCAAAGAAAACAATAAAAAAATAATAAAATCTTCGTATAGGAATACATAAATTATATATGTCTACAATATAATACACAGATTTCAATTCTAAGGATTACCTACTTTAAAAAAGAGCCTAACCTTCGTAATTACAGTTTTTAGATGGTACAAAGACTATCTTGCATGAGAAACGTAAAAAAAATTATATATTACAGTTATATGAACACTAATAAATATAATATAATTATTAAAAAATTAGTAAAAGTCAGACATGTTTCGGAGATGCTTCTCCATCCTCAGTGACTTTACCACGAAGGCTGGTTCAGGTGATCGAACCGCGTTGTTGCTTGGCTTAAAGGCCCAACATGTGTGGTTTATCTTTGAATATGAAGAAAGCTAGTAAAGAAAAATTGGTCAACTTTTACTACGACGTGCGTCTTAAAATAGAACTTTTAAATAAAAAAATTAGGTTTAATAAAACCTGCTTAAAGGAGGCCTTGAAACCCAAATACGTCAATATCCAACCGAACATAGATTCTCGAGGTTCTAGACATATTGTTAAACAATCTACAAAAACTCGGATACAAAATGAGATCAAAACTACTTACATACAGAAAAAAAAAAAGTCAGTCTCCTTTAAGCCAAGCAACAACGCGGTTTGATCACCTGAACCAGCCGTCGTGGTAAAGTCACTGAGGATGGAGAAGCATCTCCGAAACATGTCTGACTTTTACTAATTTTTTAATAATTATATTATATTTATTAGTGTTCATATAACTGTAATATATAATTTTTTACGTTTCTCATCAAATCTATGAACACTGTATAATTGGCCCAACATGTGTGGTTTATCTTTGAATACTATCTTGCATGATTGCATTTCTGACTTCTTATTTATTGTACGACTTGAGGTTTTCCCGGCATTGGATATGGAATAATCCTTCTTGGGTTTTAAGCCAGGTGAGTTGGATTGTTGCTTCCAAGCTTTTAATGATTGGCTCTGCCATCTTCTTCACTGATTGAATTTATTGTTTATTTTAAACATACCAGTGACTGAATCAACTGATACTTTCTCATCCAGAAACTTGCATACTTAATCCACAAGAGACTTTGTGAAAAACAAAGGAATTATATGGTTTCTGTTAGCATATTCATCATCATCATCATCATCATCATCATCATCATCCTTCACGAATTAGGCCTCTGTAGACCTGTTTCGGCCCCATCTTGCAGTCTTCTAAAAGGTCTTCCTGGTCGACGATTAGTAGTATTTATTTATTTATTTAACCTGGTAGAGATAAGGGCGTCAGGCCTTCTCTGCCCCTCTACCAGGAGATTCCAACTACAATATAAACAATAAAATTACAATTAGTATTAAATTTATAATTACAATTACAAATAACATTACAATTACGATGTCCTCTAGGTTTATACTGCATCATAATTTTTGGGATTCTTGAATTTTCCATTCTTCTTACATGATCTAGCCAATTTAATTTGTATCTGTTGATTTTTTCTTCTACTGACTCTACTGCTAATTGTTCTAAAATTTCTTCATTCCTTTTTCGGTCTAAAAGAGTATATCCTGCTGTTCTCCTGAAAAATTTCATTTCCGTTGCTTTGATTCTGTTCATGTCTTTTTTCTTTAATGTCCAAATCTCGCTTCCGTATAAAAGGGAGGGTAATGCTAGTGTATTATATATTTTTATTCTTGTAAATTTTTGTACTAATTTAGCTTTTAATGTATTGTTTATTATTCCTAGAGTTTTTCTAAATTTGGTCATTTTCTTGTTCACATCTTTTTTATTTTATAAGGTATTTCACAACCCAGATAATTGAAATTTTGTACTTGTTCGAGGCATTGGTTATTGTGTATTATCTTACTTCTGACTGGGTCTTGTTCTAAGAATGCCATTACTTTTGATTTTTGTGCTGAAATTTCCACTCCAAAATCTTTTTTTTAATATTTTATTTAATGTATATAATCCTCTTTGTAAATTATCCTCTGAATTGGAAATTATGACTTGATCGGCAAAGAGTAAGGTATTTAATGTTAGAGCACTGGTTATTTTGATTCCTGATGTGTAGATTTGGTTCCATTTTAAAATAATTTCATTTATATAAATATTAAATAAAGTTGGTGATAGTGGACAACCCTGTCGAACTCCAGACCATATTATTTATTCAGATATGAAGTGTAAAGGTCTTGGTCTCTTCAAAGCAGAGTGGGAAGCCCATCTTCAGCACGCCAATACTTGTCGCGTCCTCGCACTGTCAGCCAATCCCTACGTCACAGCCACTCGAGATCTCTTTACTGAAAGCACCGAATGCGTCAAATCTTTGCAGTTAACCGAGACATCCGACGTAATTAAAGACCCACGAACCAGTTTGTATGACGCTCGACGTATGAGGAAAAAAACTGCGAGAAAAGGAATTAGACGCGTAGGCTAAGCTACCTCAGAAAGGTCTTGGCGTAGAGCTATACAGCGAGTTTACTCTGGTGAATTCCTGGATACGACATCGTGAAGGCCTAACCTCTAGTGAGTGGCGCGAAGCTATTAAAATGACTGCACACATTTCTTCCGTACGTTCCCTTCCAGGCAGGACTTGGGATAACATCCTCTGTCGGCGATGCCACAGAGAGCCAGAAACACTTGCACATGTCCTGGGCTCTTGTCCGCACGGTGAAGTACTCCGTAACTCACGACACCATAGAATTCGTTCGATGATCGCCGAACAGTTTAGATCAATAAATTTTCAAGTGTTCGAAGAAGTTCACGGACTGGCAGACAATGGCAGTACAAGAAGAATAGACATGATTGCCATCCCGCCAAATAACAACAATGGCTACATCATCGATCCCACCATTAGATTTGAAAAACAAAAGAGCCAACCTGAAGATGTAAATAGGGAAAAAAACGACATCTATGTACGTACCGTTCCATATTTCATGGACAAATACGGTCTACATCAAATTGAAGTAATAGGCCTTATGGTTGGAGCGTGCGGAACTATTCCCGGTTTCTTCTTCCAGACCTGGCAACGTTTCGGCCTACAGAGGAAGGCAATTGATGACATCGTTCTTGCAGCTCTGAGAGGATCAATATTTATACTCCGCAACCATCTCTACGGTCAACAATGATCTTCAACTAATTAATTAGTAGCTACTTATTTATTCAGTCATTTCTTGTCGTTGTTGTAAGACTCCCTTCAACTCAAACATATGTATATTATTTATACTTCCAACTGCCTATTGCTCAATATGCTCTGTCTCTGTGGCAGCCTGTTAATACAGGGAGCTGTTATCGTTTAGATAAATAAATAAAAAATAACTAATTTTCTTTCGGATATATTACAGCATATTATATTCTTATATTGTCCAGTCCGTGAGTTTTGTCACGTTCTACACTATAAGGGGCAGCAGTGCACAACGTTTTTTTATAGAGCTGTATAAAATATATTATACAATATTTTTGGTGGAATGTGAACACTCTAGCATTTTTAAATTTTATTAAAAGTCATAGATACATTAAAATTTTATTACCTTCATCTTGAAATTTAAAGTGTAAAAGTTAGTATCTTACAAAAGTATTCATTCCTTAAGCTTAAATATTCTAATTTTGGCTGAAATAAAATAACATTTCTCATCTTCTATGAGCAGGCTGTATGCAGTGCTTGAGTTTTTCCTGCCAATCTGATTGCATCAATACTGTCACACTCTGTCCTAATTGCATCACACACTCACACTACATAATATGCAGATTAGTTTCTGTACAGTAACTTAAATCGTTTTCAAATGTGATTGTGACAGGATACATGTGACGTTCTGATCTATCTGACAGGTTGTGTTTTCTTGAGTCAGTCATCATGGAAGTGCAGCGACGTGCTAACATTGCCCCAGCAGCCCTGCCTCATAGAGCTCTGAAAGATGCTGTCTTGATGGGACACACAATCCCAGAGGTAAATTACATTTCACAATGATTGACAGATAGTAGTTAGAATCTGATGTGGCATAACATTTGCAAATGGCAGTTACTTCGAAGTATATAACAAAGGTTTATTTAAATGAATTGTAAATAAGTCTGTAGTTAATTTTACTTATATTCCTACACTTTATTTACTACAAAACTTGAATTCTTTAAGTCCCTGTTTATCAGAAGTTTTGATTAAGGAAAGTCAACAGTAAGTTAAACCAGATTTTAGTAACCAACCTTTAAACTACCGGTACATTATTAATTAGTTCCTTATTTAAGCACTACACAAAAATACATCCAGTATCATTCTCATGGTATTTTTTTAAAGATGCTTGACATGTAGATATTAATTTAATAAACTTTTAGTAGAAATAGAGAACTTGAGCATTAAAAAAATAATAATTGAAAGATGTATAAGCACAGTCTAGTATATACAGTCACGAAGCTTGAGTTGTGAGGGTGCTAGGAACAATAGACTGTGCCGGTACTATTTCGCATTATCTGTAATGAGGCGATATTAGCGATCCTAGTGGTTAACAACTATCTATGGATGCATATTTACTACGTATTGAGCTTCGTGACTGTATATATCAGACTGTGGTATTGTGTTAATGTTTTTTATTTTATTTTTGTTATTTATTTATTTGTTTTTTTAATCTGCCCAAATTATATTTAAGTCATATATTATCTTTGATTTATAGCATTAAATTTGGTTAAGAATTTCTATAAAATGGCTTAATATTCATTTCAACTAATACTGATTTCAAAGTAGGTATATTTTATGTCTGAATCCAAGTGATAATGAATGGTAATAATTGTTGGAAACAGATTTTTTAATAAAAAAAGCCACCCTAAATAAGGGTTCGAATAGATCGGCCTACTAATCAATTCATAAAGAATAATCATTAAAACCAATTTGAAAGGAAAAAGAAAACATTAAGATAAATGATATGAAATCATAGGAAATCATTTACAATAAAAGTTTGTTGGGTACAAATGATTACTAATTATAGCTAAGGATGATTTTAACCTGTGTAACTATACAATGTTAAATCACAGTTGGCTATGGAATAAGAGTTACATGTCATTGTTGTAAAAACAAAAGAGGGCTTGTCGTTGTTGTGTTTCGTCATCTTCCTAACAAGTATTAGGCCAAGTGGCCTGTTACGGTCTCAAACTAGAATTTTCAGTCCATCTCTTCTTTGGACGGCCTAGAGATATTTTGCCATACGGATGATAATGAAACAATGCTTTTGGAATTCTGCATCGATTCATTCGTTCGAGATGACCCTTCCACTGAAGTTGATATTTGCTGATGAACTGCATAATGGGTTCTATTTGAAGTTCTTGCATTAGGTCCTCATTTTTTTTATGATCCCAGCGAGTATATCCAGCTGTTGCTCTCATAAACCTCACCTCACTTGCTGTTATTCTACTGACATCTTTATTCTTCACAGTCCACGCTTCACTACCATAGCTTAATACTGGCTGTGCTAAGGTTTTATACAAGCCTATTCTTGTGTTGTTGTGTTTAAAAAAGGTAAATATTTCTAGTGTGGTCTGGCATTGTAAAATAAAGTTTCCTCTAATAAATTTTTATCAGTAATCTATACTAATAATAAATCTGTAGCCGAAAATTTTCTGGTAATTTTCGATTTTCCAAAAATAATTGGTCCTAACATGTATAATTAACCACCCTGAAACCGAAATCGCTTTTTTGAAATTTTTGTTTGTATGTCTGTCTGTCTGTCTGTCTGTCTGTATGTTTGTTACCTTTTCACACGATAATGGCTGAACGGATTTCGATGAAAATTGGAATATAAATTAAGTTCGTTGTAACTTAGATTTTAGGCTATATGGCATTCAAAATAAATTATTTAAAAGGGAGGTTATAAGGGGGCCCGAATTAAATAAATCGAAATATCTCGCTTATTATTGATTTTTGTGAAAAATGTTACATAACAAAAGTTTCTTTAAAAATGATTTCTGATAAGTTTTAGTCTTTGAAAAATTTTGATAGGACTGATATTTAATGAGATAAATGAGTTTTAAAAATTAAAATAACTGTCATCTAAGGCGGTGTATTGAAATAAAAAACAAATGACTTCGTCTATAAGGGGCCTTGGCCACAACAATCGAAAGCTATGAAAGATAGCCTACAGAGAATGTTTCTGTGTTTGTATGAAGTAATATCGGAAGCTAAATTAACCGATTTGTATAATTAATTATTATTTCATCATTGGAAAGTGTAGTTTCTCTGGATGGACATAATGCTATAATGTTATTACAGTAACTTGTGAGTGAATTGAGGACAGGTAAGATTAAAATAGCTTGATAGGTTATTCTGTATATTCATTTCCTGTATTTCTGAAAATAATGTTTATGAACATATTCATTTTTATCTCAGAGAATTAACGAACAACGAGAGTGTATTGATTTAGTATGCAGTAATAGTACGTTAGCTTAGCAATCCATTATTTTATAATTCAAATTTTAACTATGCTCAATTGAATCGTGTTAAAATACATAAAATATATATGCAAAAAATGCAATGCAAAAAAATTGGGTAATGAGCCAAGCAGATTATGTTGCGCTGTTGTAAAAGTTGTTCCTCCTGACATTCAAGAGCTCCCACAACAAATTAAAAACTTTCTAATTCGAGTACATCCATTATCAACAGACTTTTTACATAATATAATATAATATAATATAATATAATATAATATAATATAATATAATATAATATAATATAATATAATATAATATAATATAATATACTTACTTACTTACAAATGGCTTTTAAGGAACCAGAAGGTTCATTGCCGCCCTCACATAAGCCCGCCAGCGGTCCCTATCCTGTGCAAGATTAATCCAGTCTCTATCATCATACCCCACCTCCCTCAATATAATATAATATAATATAATATAATGTAATATAATATAATATAATATAATATAATATAATCAGGGAAAGGATTTATATGTAAATACATATTTACTTATAAAGCTAATATAATTTATATTTTGCATTATCTTTATGTTTCACAATGTGTAGGGTTGAAAAATCCTACTTTTATTTTCCATATTTTAGAGTTTAGTACATATTTTCGTTAATTTCCATATATTTTCCATATTTCATATAAAACAGTCCATATTATATTAGGTTTAACAATAAAACAAAACAAAATTCCATTAACTTTTAAAAATACATTTCAACAATAGAGATTTAAACACATGTTCAGTAATCCCTTTAACATCAGAGTTATTTGAAAATTAGCAGTCCTATCAACAATGGGAAAGTAAGTTACAAAACTGTATTAATTTAATTTAAAATTTTTAACAGACTTCAGTTGTGCAGCTCAACAGTTAAATGCCAGTCAGAGTACACATAGGTTCAGTTTTGTAAATCATACTATAAAGACGGTAAATATGCCAAAAGTACGTCATTCAGTCAATTTAAAATCAAAACTAACAAGTTACATTTCAGAATTTAAAGAAGATGGTTTATCAACTGACAATAAAATATTATTTTGTAATTTGTGTCAGTGTGCAGTATCATCTACACAAAAGTTCCTGGTGCAACAACACATTACAACTAGTAAACATCAGGCCAACAAACAACTAAATTCCAAGCAGAGACAATTGTTTTTAACACAACCAACAACATCGAATGTAAGGTCTGAGTTTAACATCGACCTGTGCCGTTCTCTCATCTCTGCTGATATTCCTCTCTACAAACTAAAGAATAAGGTCTTCAGGGAATTCCTTGAAAAATATACTCAACATACAATCCCGGATGAGTCAACACTTAGGAAGACGTATGCTCCATCCATCTACGATGAGACAATACAGAAGATAAGAGATGAAATTAAAGATAGTTCAATTTGGGTTTCCATTGATGAGACTCCCGACAAAGAAGGTAGACTTGTTGGTAATGTAGTTATCGGTTTGTTAAGTGAACAATATTCTGAACGAATTCTTTTACATTGTGATGTTCTAGAAAAGTGCAATAACAAAACTATAGTTAAACTGTTCAACGAAGCTATGGGTATCCTGTGGCCAAAGGGTATTATGTACGATAATGTGTTATTCTTTATTAGCGATGCTGCCCCTTATATGGTCAAAGCTGGACAAGCATTATCTGTTGTATATCCTAAATTGACTCATTTTACTTGTGTGGCGCATGCATTTCATCGTGTGGCAGAAGTGGTCAGAGACAATTTCCCTAAAGTAGATTTGTTGATTTCATCAGTGAAAAAAGTATTTCTCAAAGCTCCCAGTAGAGTTAACGTGTTGAAAGAAATGTACCCTGAAATTCCATTGCCACCAAAGCCAATTTTAACTAGATGGGGTACATGGCTAGAAGCAGTTGAATATTATGCCGAACATATAGACTCTATTAACAATGTTCTCCTTGCATTGGACTCTGAAGATGCAGTCTCAATTGATACTGCGAAAACAGTTACCTGTGACATAAGTGTGAAGAATGACTTAGCTCACATTCAGCATACATTTTCATGCATCATAAAAACGCTCAAAAGTCTCCAAAATAGGCACCTTTCACTATCTGAAAGTTTTGAAATTATAAATAGTACTGTGGAACAACTGAATCGTGGTAGAGGTAAAGTTGCAGATGTAGTAAGAGCTAAGGTGGACACTGTACTTTCAAAAAACCCTGGATATGAAGAACTACAAAAGGTTGTTGCTGTGATGAGTGGTGAATCAACAGTGAAGATTAACTTGGACTTATCCCCAGCAGACATTGTGAAATTGAATTATGTACCAGTTACTTCTTGTGACGTCGAACGCTCTTTTAGTCAGTATAAATCTATCCTCAGAGACAATAGAAGAAGATTCACTTTTCAGCACTTGAAAGAAATGTTTGTAACCTATTGTTATGGTAACAGACAATAAAAATTGTGTTTTGTTGAAACTACATTGGAAGATAAGGTACGTCCATTATATTTTTTGTTTAGTTTGATTAAAATGTACCAATATTTAACGTACATAGTCATTTTTTTATAATTTTAAGTCCATATTTAATTCCATATTTTGGTAAAAATCCATATTTAATTCCATATTTTGGTAAAAATAACTACATATATATTTACATATTTCATATATTTTTAGTCCATATAAATCCGTTCCCTGAATATAATATAATATAATATAATATAATATAATATAATATAAACATAATAATAAATCTGTAGCTAAAATTTTCCTGTTAATTTTCGCTTTTCCAAAAATAATTGGTAATAACAATTAAGAAACCTGTTAAAGGAATTGTCATTGCACCAAATGAGTGGTCTCTGGATCAAAATGATCGCATTCTAATATTTTGAATACAATTTAAATTAAGTAACATATTAAACGATTTATCCTTCAATCAAACATGAATGTTCCCTGGATCAAATGTCCTATTTTAATTATGTAATTACTTTATATTTACTTCTAATGGGTGCAGCGGAGCGCACGGGTACGGCTAGTTGCATATAAGAAAGAAAGTTTCCTTTCATTTGTCCTCAGGGCGCCACATTACTGGTCAGTTTGTGGAGCTTACACATGGACTCCGAGCACTGGGGTGATCCAGAAGTCTTCAGGCCGCAGAGATTCTTGGACGACAAGGGCTGCGTTGTACAAGACGACTGGTTTGTGCCTTTTGGATTCGGTGAGTTTGACAGCTTTCAGCATGAGTCATTTTATCTTATAAGTACAATACATAGATCAAGAAACAATGTGTTAAAAGAAATAAATTTTTTTTAAGTTCATTTGAGTACATTACAAGTTTTACTTATTTATTCTCGTCACTTGAATTGTTGAACCTAATACTTAGAACATGAGATGCAGAAAAGCAGTAGATAACCTTATAACAAAATAGCTGATGTTAATTTGTGCTATACTGAAGAATTACCACGGTAGCTTTGAACTATGCCGTTACGTTTACCACCAAATTTAACTACATACACAATGTTGCCAACATAAGAACATGATTTTGGTCTGTGGTGTCGTTAGAAGGAGAAATTTGTTTCTTTTTCTCTCTACCTCCTTCGTTCTGAACATTACTGAGAGATAGCACCACTGTTACTCTCATCTATTGCAATGATTTTTCCCTGGACCACCAATTTGCTTGGACGACATTTCTACATAGAAGATTAAGACAGATCTTACAAGCGATCTCCAGTTACTAACAGTAAGTTCATCAAAATTGTGTGTCCATTTTATCTCGAACTAAAATCTCTCTCGCATTTTCTTTTGTTTCATCACGGCCAAATGGATTTATCTCTTCGGTATCGATGTTTCTAGTCGGTCATGGCCTTTATGACAGTTTTTGTTTCGTAATATTGATAGATGGTAATATAATTAAAGTGGTGAATAATTTCATGGTCCCTAAAAGTTTTTTTTTTTTTTTTCGTAAAAGGCTAGGTATTTTCTCTAGGCCACAAATAAAACTGCAACGCGGTCATAATTATGTACTTAATGCTTTGGTGAACATTAACAGGAAATTTACTTTCCGTTATTTAAATGATATTCCGTGAACCACACCTTTTTCCTTTTTATTTCGTTGTCATAACCTACTTTAAGATCTTACTACATAAGCATTTTCTTTTAGTGCATTCAAAATATCGTCGTTGTACTGCATAAATCTTGCACTTGACTAATAGAGTGATTTATTTAAGAATATAGTCGCGAATTTTACTACCACCATTTCGATTGTGTTTTGTTTGGCACGGCTCGGTACGGCCTGGTGACTAGTGGCCAGTGAGTAATGTCGACTATCGACATTGCTCTGCCGTGGGTATTATCCAGTTGTTCCTTAATTTGAAATAAAATATGCAAACATTTTTAAAGACACGTCATCTGAAATTCAATACAAGCCATTTTTAAATTGTTTAATTGAATTAAGAGTTTAACACAGTTATTTGTTACTTTTGTAAACAAGTTCATTAAGTATGCTAATCAAGGATATCAAGGAGAACTTCGCCCAAAACATTTTTTAAACGAGACATGACAGAAATAAATGTAAATACATTGCATTTCTTAGAATTAGACTTTTGGATAATTCACTGTGTCCTGGAACTTGAAATTTTCAATATTTCGGAAATACATTCAGGTTCCAACATCAGGGTAAGACCAGAGAAGTTGCCTACTCTGTTGAATTCTAAAAACTTATACCTTGAATTTCTGTTTCCATGTTTGCTATTTAGTCTTGAATGTTTTTCTCGCTTTTCTTTGCACAATGTAAGTATAATTATTTGTCAATGAAAGAATCAAGAATCATATTAAGATAAATTTTAAAGTCGTGAATTCAGAACATTTTTCTGCTCACTAATTGACGATCGAGCCTGCTATGGTCGAGTAAGCTGATGGGAAAGAAAGTATATTGTTTCAAATACTCACTTCTTACAGAAGATGGTGGGAGTGCTGTTCCTCGGCTTGCTTACATCTGTGGATTGAGTTTCTCTTGACTCAACACAGTTTGTCTTCAGAGAGTTAGGAAACTTCGTGGTGAATGTTTTCTTTTACTTCTTTCTCAGTTGTCGATTTGGTTTATACACTTTATTTTTTAACTTTTTCCACACATAAAAGTTACAAGGATTGAGGTCGGGGGAACAGGCTGGCCATACATTATCTGTACTTACTCACTCTTGTAAAACTTTCTATTCGTTTGTTATCAATATACATAAGCCGAGGGTTAACACTTCCAGAACCATCTTTAAGGTATATGTATGTATATTTTTAACAACGTTTTTTCTTTCCTATCAGCTCTTCGCATGCTTCGCAATTAGGTCGTTACAACAATTTCTAAACAGCAGTATCTTAAAGACAATATATTTTGCCTATTTTCATTCCATAATGTCCTACGGAATAATATTTTGGGGAAATTCTGCAGCTAGTAAAAATATATTCTTATTACAAATAAAGAGCCATTAGAATAATAGTTGGAGCAAAGGCTAGAGAATCATGTAGATTATTTTTTTTTTAAATTAGAGATTCTAACCTTAAAAAATCAATACATATATTCTATAATAAATTTCCTCTTATGTAATAAAGAAAATTTTCCAACTAACTCAGCCATACATAGTATAAATGCCTGCAGAAAGAATGATTTTCATACGCCATCATCAAATTTATCATGCTATCAAAGGGGAGTACGTTACATGGCGATAAAAATGTTCAATAGTCTTCCTGAAGACATTAAGAATCATAGCCAAAACCCTGCATTATTTAAGGTAAAACTAAAAAATTACTTAATATCTCACACTTTCTATTCTGTAGATGAATTCTTGACATTTCACAGTACATTTAATACTATTAAATGGTAAACATATTACATTATATAAAATATTATTGTTATTAAGGTATTAATTCTGTACATATTTCATATTTGCATTTTATATGTATTGCATTTATATTTAAACGTAAGAATTGGTCATGTTCTTTATTCTATGCTATAAAGCAAATGGAAGAATATTATGGAACGAATAAACCTATCTATCTATCTTCCAGAGCAGACTATGCATGGTAAACAGCTATGCATTTCTGAGTTCATCAGCCAGTTAGCAGGCCACAAAATGTTCGAAGCTCTTATCTAAATTCAACCTGTAGTTTCTTCTACAATTTTTCTGCTTATATAACGTAATTTAATTTTTTTTTGTTTCAGGAAAAAGACGCTGTCTTGGAGAAATGCTGGCCAGATCAAGTTTGTTTCTTTTCTTCTCATCGCTTCTTCACAACTTTTCAATCTCATTACCTCCTGGATATCCTGCCCCATCGGTTGATGGGTATGATGGCGTCACTTTATCCCCCAGACCTTTTTATGCGAAACTAGTACCAAGAACATGAGGAGGTGAGTGAGAAGACATCAAGGAAATGGTGGTGGATTTTTAGGACATTGTTGTAAATTTATCCTCCCTGTAACATCACATCTGCCAGACACTTACTGTGTAAAACTTTTGGTTTGTTTATGTAATAGACTAATACTGTGTGTCCGAATGGAAGGTATAAAACATGAATTTATCTCGGCAAGTATTTTTCATGTACACTTATGATTTGCGCCATCGGAAAAGGAATCTTTTAAGGTTTTATCAAGGATATGTGTCAGCTGGTGGCTGAACGAACTCAATAAAAAATGTCGACCTTGCAGGAGCAGGTTGCTTGCTTGTTATGGCTAGTCCAGTTGAAGTCAGTTAGTGCTGTTCAGCTTCGTTTTAGAACGCAATATGGACGGGAACTTCCAATACAGAAAAGCATGTGATCGTCGGACAACAAACTGAGGACTGTAGGAAATTTGTTTTTTTATATAGGCTAGGTACCTTTGGATACTTTCCTTCTGAACACCCTGCATTATACATTAAAGTAATACACTAATTTTTATTAAGCTCATCAGGAACTTACATCTTTAACAAGAACAGGTCACATTGTCACTCAATTGTACCTACACCGATTTCACCTTTCTGATAATCCTACTTGTCTGTGGTGTAATAATCATGATGAAGATCTGGAACACATTCTTCTATACTGTCCATCCATAAACCACAAAAGAAATAAATTAAAATCATCAGTACCAGTTGTAGAAGACACAGCCCTGCAGTATACAGGGTGTTTAAAAAATAGTGGGCATAATTTCAGGTATGTATTCCCCATATGTAGACAATACAAAAAGTTCATTACAACATGGGTCCGGAAATGCTTGGTTTCGGAGTTATGACCTTCAAAAGTGTGATATTCACCAGAACGTTTTTCTACCTGCAGATAGTTGCCTTTACAGCAGATATTAACAGAGGACACTCTTGACAGTTAATTCCGAGGAAAAGGGTACATTGAGTGTTGTGTTTGGCGTTGTTCTGTGCGACATGTACTCAAATCAGAAGCTGGCAGAAGTGAACTTCATGTATGATAAGGCAAACGACAATTCTGCGCTGGCTCGTCGTTTGTACCAGCAGATATCCTGATCGAAGGATTGGTAGAAGTGGCCCAATTGCTTGGCCTCCAATCTCATCTGATTTGAACCCCATTGATTTCTACTTGTGGGGCCATTTTGGTGTATTCGTCTCCGGTCCCTGACATGAAATCCCTTCGGAATCGAATTGTGGCAGGTTGTGAGGAAATACGCAATACTCCTGGAATTGGGATCGTGTTCGCAGGGCCATGAGACATCGATGTGAGGACTGTATTCAAGCAGGAGATGGACATTTTGAACATCTTCTGTAAAGGCAACTGCCTGCGGGAAGAAAAACGTTCCGGTGAATATCACTGTTTTGAAGGCCATAACTCGGAAACCAAGTATTTCCGGACACATGTTGTAATGAACTTTTTGTATTGTCTAGATATGGGGAATACATACCTGAAATTTTGCCCTCTATTTTTGAAACACCCTGTATATTGACTACACCCCAACTCTGGCTACTAGCTATAATGAACACCGATCAAAATACCCCTCATTTCTCGTGAAAAACAACAACTGAATAGACTACAGTGGACTATAGTGATGTTGTCAGCAAACAGCTGGATACATTAAGAAGATTGATTGATCAGGAAATTATTGCCATTTGACAGTACATAAATTACGTCCTTTAAAATTCTTTATGCTCGACCATGCCGAAATGTAGTAATTATACACCTGGTAGCAGACCTTTAATGCATGTCATTAAAGTACACCTACTCATTAAAGGTCAGGTCTTTCAGCCAATGACGACTCAGGTTACAACTGTTCAGCCAATGACAGGTCAGCTTTCTACCGTTATAAAACCGCAAGTATCGATTATTCTCGGATATACAATCGAAAGAGAATTAGCGAAAAGTCACGGAGGCTGTCGCAGAAGGTTATGTTCTGTTACTATAATAATTAGCGTTAATTGTAAATAATATTCAAATAAATTCAATTTGTCATCTCGTTTTTCAATGTCTAATTTAATTTCAATGTTATCTCTGTAGGTTCTTATGGCCTAGCAAGGTCAATGTGGACATCTGTTCCTCGGAAAAAATCAATACTTTCGCGTCTGCGCACATCTCACAACATACGGGACATTGCTAAAAAATTAATAATATCAAGTTAGAAATATGGTCGAGCATAAAAAGTCGTATGAAACTCGCCTATAATGGTAATTAAGAAGCTCGTATGAAAATTATGAAACTTGCTTGCGCTCGTTTCATAAATATCCATACTCACTTCTTAATTACCTTCATTATAGGCTCGTTGCATAATGTACTATTAATTTTAGTAATTTTCAAATTTATAAGGAACAAGGAGTTCAAGGATCATTACTACTTTAATTGTGTTATGGAAATACGTTCATGCAATTACTAACAAAACAAACAGATTGTTTGAACTCAGTAGAGACTTTATATCATAGGACAGCACTTGAATTACAACTTTCACAATCCACTATCTTCAACCATTTCCAAATTTTTGGCTCTCAAATTTCTTATTTGAGGAAAAAAGATGAGTGCCAGTATCACTGTAAGCAGATTTCATTCCAAGCAATTGTTTAAGTAGGAAATCTGTTAATTTTATAATTTGTTTTTATGTTTCTGCAATCCAGAGGTTATACTGGCTAGGAGATGGTGAACTAAACTTAAGTCTCATTTCGTTTAATTTTTATTTTTGTCGCTTGAATTCTCTGTCTGAAAGGGATTGTTGGATACAATATACATTTAGATCTTCGTACTGGATTGTTGTTCCATACTGAAATAAAAAATCATGTATGTTTTTGTTTGTGTATTAGTATAGAAATATTAGAACATGGAAGCTGAAACATTTTGATATACTCATACAAAGGAATCTGGTATCAGGTGTCCGCCAATTAGATTGATCAGGAACGGCCGAAATTTATCGAACTGTGTAGTCAAGGTTGGCTGTAATGAGTCATGCTAACTTATAACCAGTTTTGTAAGTAGTTAAGTAGTTGTGGCGGTGCTAGTTCTGCACGTTTATTGTTCGGTGTGTTGTTCATTGTGTAATACAGTGAGAATTCAGTATAGGTAATTTAAAGACAAAGAATATTCATTTACGACAGTTTGTGAAAAACATTTTAACAAATCCTGCAAGAGAAATTTTTTCTGTAATTAATCCTAGAATAAACATTCTATCACCACAAATAGTTTTTAATTGAGTGAAAATTACATACGATATTGTTGTAGACAAAAAGTATACAAAGACATAGGTCCAATTCTGTTTTGACAGAGGAAAAATTTTGACAACATAAGACATTGATTACAAAATGAACTTCACGCAGTTTTCCCACAATCTTTTCAACAGCTGACACACGTTAAGAGCAGAGAGTGAAGACTTCAATCGTCTGATGTAATGGTAAGTACCATTTTATTATTTCTAATAAGTACCGGTAATTAAAGTTGGTATGTCGGTAACAATTAAACAATAACTAACAACAAAACACTGCAGAATCAACCTAACTGGTGGACATAATTTTAACCTTAAGCCTGATTCAGACGGGGCTAGTATACAAGAGTCAAGTGCTTGAAGCAATTCGATTTTCCTTCAACTTTCCCCGTGCGATATGGTCGAGACAGTCAAGTTGTGACTTGGCGGTCAAGCAGAATTTGAGTTGCCGACTCGTCAACTTTTGTGTCCACTTTCCCGACACATGATCAAGTTGACTTCATCACTTTCGCTTCTGAATGCGCGTCTGTAGGAACTTGCAAGCAGATACGTGTGTGTGCATGTGTTTAGTTTATTGTCTAATTAAGTTAATAGCTAAATTTAGGTAATATAGAATTTGACAATAACTGAACTTTCAAACACCACATTACAACAATCATTAATCCTGCTCACAAATGACTGGAATTTGTAATTCGAATTTATTAACGTAACCTTGTTTTTATTTTACTTCATAATCACTTTAATGCAAGTTGGAATATGTTGTTTTCTAATGCCAGACATTTGACAATAAAGTCATTTGACCTCTTGCACTCCAATATTTTTCAAAGATATTATCATGGTCAGCCACTGAAGCACAGATTTTGAGGTGTTCCGAATCCATTTCTTGGTTTGAGTTGCACAATGGGCAGTTAGGGGACTGATATATTCCAATTCTATGCAGGTGTTTGGCCAAACAGTCATGGCCTGTTGTCAATCTAAATGCAGCTACAGACGATTTTCGCGGTAAATCGGGAATTAACTCTGGATTATGATGCAGAGAGTTCCATTTTCTTCCTTGAGATTGTATTATCGAATTTTGTTTGTTGAAGTCTAAATATGTAGTAAGTTGGAATATACTACATTAGTCTGAAATCCTTGTTGAAAAAACAAGGTTCGTTCAATTGGGGTGACACAGAATGAATTCCTAATGGTACGTTCCTATATTATAAAACATACGTTGTCCATTCCAGTTTCCAATATTCCTCTACTATCTGTTAAAGTTGGTCTGCAAATTATTTAGGTAAGAGAAAGTACTTCAATTGTGGTACCAATTTCTTTAGGAATGTAGCATATTTGTAGTTTCATCTTCTGATTGCAACATTTTTTTTTGTGCGAGATCGTGCGTATTTGCTTGTTTTCCGCACAGAACCAATACGCGGTAAGTGTGAAATACCACATTCAGTATTCCCAACCTAACACACATAACAATTTCCCTCTTCTTACCGCTTAAGCGCGACATTCATTTTACTGCTTTAGGCTTTTAACATATTATTTTTAGAGGCGTTTAACATAGTAATAATTATAAATTGGAAACTTACCACTGCAATTTCACCTAAATTGCAATGTTAATTATTGTTTTTAAATATTTGCAAAAATTAAGTAAAGTCTATTACTCCACGAAACTTATTGGATTCCTGATACAAGTAACATTAAGGAAGCCGTGAAAAAATCAACAAGATTCCAGATGCCGATGTTATTACTGCAATATGTTATATAAATAATATTGTTAAAATATTAAAATGAAAAATAAATCATTACATAACCTTACCGTTTGTTTTAAGTTCGCATTTATAGATTAGGGGGGGAAAAAAAGACAGACGTATATCACGGCCTGCTGGAGTATAGTAAACACAGAAAATATTTTACAGCAACAATGTTGAAGAAAGATATTTTGGTTTTCCGAAGTTGCCGTCATTAAACAGAAACCAACATGGAGATTTCATTGCAACTAATTAGAAATTCGTCTTTCAGGTATGTAATAAACGATCTTCGCACAAAATAATGTACAATACACGAGCGGTATGTTTGTTTTCATGTTCTCGGAAATTAAAAGAGCTCAACTACGTTTCGCTTTTTCAATCTTTTCCTCGAACGTGAAAACGTCAACATACCGCTCTTGTAACGTATATTACTGTTACATGAGTGATTTGTAAATTAATGATATTCAGGTTACTTATTCATTTTTCATATATAGAGTTACTAAAATTGTACCCATTAGTTTTAATATATTAGCTCATTGAATGACTTGTTCCTGAAAATTAAACAGACGATCAGGAGACAAGTATAAACTGCTAGTTGGACGAGTTTTCACCTGGTTTCATCCAATTCAAAATATTGGAGAAGATATGTGGGGGTTAAGAGGACATACTTTCTAATACAGTACCGTATTTAATACTATTTAATTAATTACATATCGACATGAGCAAGATGAAGGTGAAATAGGGCGCCAATGGCAACGATGTATGGAGGCAGTGTGTATAATATTCTTCCTTCAACTTCAGGGTATAGGCCTTAAGGCCTGTTCCGACTTCAAAGGATGATGTATCTATCCAGCGGGTTCTAGATATTCCAACGCTTCTCCTACCAATAGGTTTTTGTAATTGAGAAGGATTTTAGTAAGTCTATAATATTCCATACGTTCGATGTGTTCGTACCAGTTTTTTTTTTTTTTTTGTGCTTGTACCCGCTCATAAAGATTATATATCTGTAATCTATTGCGTATATCTTCACTTTTTTGTTTATCTAATAATGTGAGGCCTGCAACACTTCTTCCATTAAATAAAATTCACCATCCAAAACTCGTATCCACGGGCAAGAGAACTTACTCTCGTATTTTGCTCCTGTAACGTGAAAGAGTCTCAAACAATTTAGGATCTTTCCCTTCAACTTTCCTGAGTAAGATCCTCAACAGCTTACCACTGTGTTCAAACTCTGACAAGTCAAATGAATGTCCGAATAGCTTCTCAGCGTCCACTTCATTCAAAAACCTGCAGAGAGGCAATACAGAGAAAGAAACCGGGTACTGTAGGCCATCCAGCAAGAGATGGGCATGGTCTCTGCATTCTGGGAGGTATAGTTCGTGTCGAATGCCTAACAGTGCTGCCAACAGGTCTGGTTCTACTAGTTCTGCTCCCCCAAAGTCCAGACGTACCTGATCTGCCAGAAAAACAATTTGGTGATTCTGTAGAAATTGATTTCGATCCGAAAGACCCATTACATAAGCAGAGAGTATACCTTTCAGAAGTATTCCCTTGGTGTGGTATTGTCTTAAATCAAAGTCGTCTAAAGATCCAAGAATTTCGCCATCGTTGAGGCGCTCTTCAAGATTTCTAGTTATGTTATGGTAGTATGGATGAATTGATGTGAAGATGAGTTCCTTTATAAAGGGATCATGTTTTTCGCTAGTGGGAGGGATATTCAATTCGTGCAAGAGTTGCAGGTTGAACTTTCTCGTACCGAAAGTCGAATTTGAAATTTTCCTCGTATAATGATCAGCTTTATCCGCTATCCAGGTTAGATAGTCGTGATTGAAGTCGATATTAGAGAATATGCCACTGACCAGTTCTCCATACGTACTATAGTACGAAGCGTCGAAATCCGGTCTGAGGAACTTGCTGAGATTTTGTGCTGTAAAAATTGATTTCAGAAGTCTGGCTTTCGCCTTATCTGGCTCGATATAATTCATAAAGTCTAGAAATATGGGCAAGTATTCATACTTCGATGTGACTGAAGGGAAGATTCCGATAGGCACTGAGATTCTCTTGAGATCTACAAGTTGCGATCCGGCGCCCTTCATTGTGATGAACTTCGAAAAATAGATGAGACTCTGGAGAATTTGTGGAAACTGACTCAATACCGAAGAGTTGAGAGCTGCAACAAGGAGAGCCTTCATCAGCTTCCCTGCCGTTGGGTACCATGCTGAGTTGAACCCAGGACCCAGCACGTCTCGGAGATCTGGGAACGAAAAGAAGCTGCACACTTGTAGCACAAAATTTGGATTGTAGACGCCTGGCAACACCGCACAGGTAATCAATTCCAGGATGCTGGGTTCACATATTCGGTAGTTGATCCAGTCTTGTGCCAAATTTAAATCTGTCTTCTTGGGATGGAGCTGTAAGAATAATGAAAATTAAACATACCGGTAACCGTAACATAAACACAGAAGTTTGCGGCCAGGTTACCAAATGGGATCATTCACAATGATTCACATAAACACTGACATTAACATTACCGTAAGACGTTAACATGAAAGTTTGCAAACTCCAAACTTTCATGCTTATGCTTACGTGATTTGCAAACAAAACACAATCGTGGAGCGCTGAAGTATACGACAGAATATGAGGAAATGGCGTCGTTGTTATGTTTCCATGGTTACCAAGTATGTTTGCTGTTATGTTTATGTCCCAATCGTGAATGATGGTATGACTTCTTGGTTTTACTGTAACGTTTAGGCTACATTCTTACGTTAACGCTCACGTTATGTTTAATTTTCATTGTGAATGAGCCTAAGAACTCATTAACGCGTACACTCATTTTAGGTACTTCAAAACTACAACAGCTAATCAGAATAGACGAGATAATGTTTTGCATCAGTGGTAAAAATAATATAGGTAATAGAGAATAAATACGCAGAAGAAACCTGCCCCAACTCTACGAAGACAGGTTTGACCTCATAAGTGACACCAGTAGTAAGTAGGGGTGTTACTTCTGGTATTCACGATATACGCGAAATGTGTTAAAAACTTAATTTTATACATGGGAAATGCAAATCCCTTAATGAAAGCCCAGAATTAAATGAAATATATCCACGAATTTTAGCGAAATTGATATAAATTCACGAAATTACTTCATGCTCACGATATTTTCAACAAAAAACAGGCTTAATGGAGAAATCGCACGAAAAATTATCTTTTTTCCACATAAAAAGTGGACATTTTCTTCGTTATAAAATAAATAGCCTACATGAGTACATGAACATTTCTACATATTTGATCGTTCAGCTTTAAATACGTAGGCCTATGGTATCTGGCAACGATGTACGCATAGTTTCAGGGACTGCTTCCAGGGAGCAGCACAAGCAGACAACGGTCATTTCTCTTTCCCGCCAAAAACTGCCTTCGTGTGATCGAAAAGACAGTGTCGCCACACTCGGATGAAATTGAATTATGAATTTAATTAACGATGCTGACAATTTTGTGTTAGTTTGCAAGGATTGTTTCAATAATATAATATTTAAAAAAAATGTTATTTTATAATTTTTTAAGTTTCTTTAGGATGCGAAATATGCACGAAATTGCTTGTTTCTTTTACGAAATATTCACCGAAAACAAACCATTTTAATTACCGGAATCAGGATAAAATAATCACCATAAAATCACACCCCTACCATAAGACGTCATTCATAAGGAAACCAAGCCAGGACATAATGGGGTAGGGAGGCCAGTTCCTTTCCCCTTCCATTGTATACATCGCTCACTGTTCCTTTGTGTTAATCGTACAAGTAGTAAAAGTAGCATTCATATACCGGTACAGGTGTACTTGCGATTTTTAAGCATGGTGTTAGCAAAGTATGCATAATGAGTTCATCTATCGAGTTAGCTTCATTAGACTAGGTAGAAAGTACAACGGTCCTCCTGTACTACTTTTCTCTCATCCTATACCCACACTCCTGGAACCCCCCCCCCCCATTTTTTTTATTTTCTCATCCCCCACTCTCTCACCCTTGTCTATTTTATTACTGATATAATTCCTCTACCATCATTTACATCCTAATTTCTATGTTGTATTGCATTCGTATCTATCGTATGTTATTTTATTAGTTTAATTCATTTTTATGTTTTACCTGAACGAGACTCGAACCTGTGAAGGTGGGTTCAACTGAGATAAACTGCCAGTAAGCGAAATCATGTGAAAATATGTCTTATGTTTATAAAAATGAAATAATAAAACCATTAAGTTTAACCAAAGGTCCCGGGTTCGATACCCGAAACCGGAACAATTTTTCCCTCGAAATTATTCAAATCAACTTTACAGGGAGTTATACCTGAAAGCTTGATTTGCAAACCATTTTCACCTCGCGAGTACTGTTAATATTTAGATATTATTCTCAAAGCTTGAAAAGGAAGAAATAAACTGTTTAAATAAAAATACATATACAGTAGAATCCCTCTTAACCGGCATCAAAGTTACCAGGCTAGTTTCGAATGAGATTTTGCCAGATAATTGAATAAATACTGGTGTATACAAAACACAGTTCGTATTTCATGGTGTCAAATGTTGAAACTGCAGCCATATGGAGCTTATTTCTCTATCACTTGCTCATAACTGAATAAACATAAAAACTGTATGGATTTTCCTTATTAAAGCACATCACACAACACAAACAATACACTAATTCTAGGTTCGAATATTCACTGAAAATGAAAGTTCGTGTGAACTTCGTAATGTGGCAAAACTGAGTCCCAGACTGTGGTAGTATGGCAGATTTTTTTTTTTGGCCCAGTCAAAAGTGCCGTTGTTTTGGTATTGCCGGTGCCGGTTACGAGGGGTTTTACTGTAATTAATAATAATTATAACCTTATAATATTACACAAATAAACATGACGTCATTGTTCATTGTTGCGAATGCGATATTTAACTATACGTACTGTATTTATAATAAATGACAACGAAGAAATACGACCATTTCCATAGTCACCATAACAACAACACGGTTAAAAACGTCATAAAGTAGATAATTACGCGGTATTCTGAACGGTAACATATCAGGTACGGAAACTATAAATTAGGTACTTAAAGGGGATAAATGTTGTCCCTGGCAGAGACAAATTAACATAATTTCAGCAGAAGATACCAAACTGTCCAGGGGGGAATGATCCCCGGCATCCCCCTGTCAATTCGCACCCTGATTAAAAATGCAATCTAGTATGTCCAATATTCCACCCCTGAGTTGTGGCCTATTCTGATTAGATTTGTTCTTGTGTTGTCATAAAACTCCATGTTATCTTATTATTTATATGTTTTATAAATAGGGGAAGTTTTTAGTCAGATACCTAAAACTGTAACACCAACCTATAAGATTACAAATAAGAGTCCCTATTTATGCTTTCCCTGCCGGTTTGATATACCGACCTATTTTTTTGCCTTACTCAGTTCCGTTACTATATCACAAATAAATTATATCTTAAACATGAAAGTTACTGGTATGAACTATTTAATAACAAACGAAAAAAAAAATAACAAAAGTAGTATATATCATATTTTGCTCTACGTCTATTTTAAGTCGCATCACATACTCACAAGAGGGCGTTGAGTATATCCAATACTGAGCAATGACGTAAGTAATATTGCTACGCACGCTACAGGAACCATTGTAACCTAGAAACCAGCACATGAGGTATTCGTGCATTTTAATTTGATATTGCAAGTGTCAGATTAGATCGCAGAAACACTGGCACCTGCTCTGATTTGTGTGGGCTTGTACATGGAAAGACCTCAATAGTTGTGGTTCGCTTTTTGATAATCTTAATGACCTTTCATTTAGAAACAATGGAGTCGTATAATTGATATTTTATCTTTAACTTTGATTCCTACTTTAAGCCTATTAAAAATTCCATTCTTAGACTATTTGTGCGGAATAGTGCTCACGATGGCTTTCAACAAGATATAGTAAACATTCGCTGCTTTGGACTAATGTTCCTTTATTTATAATATTTTTTCTTATTTGTAACGGTGTTTCTTCATGTTACGTTTCAAAATAAACGAATTATAAAAAATAGTGTGAATTTTGTTCAATGTTGAGATAAAACAGAACATTCTTTTCTGAATGAAACTCGTTAATACAATTCAATTGTTTTTTTTTCTTTTTTCAAAAATATATTACACAATATATCTTAATATCAAAGGCGGACATCTAACCTTCAGATGAAATTGAGATAATGTGGATTCCTATTACATTTTGTGCGAGATCGTGCGTATTTGTTTGGTTTCCGCACAAAACCAATCCGCGGAAAGTCTAAAATTCCACATTCAGTATTCCCAACCTAACACACATAACAATTTCCCTCTTCTTACCGCTTAAGTGACATATTGATTTTAGGCTTTTAACATATTATTTTTAGAGACGTTCAATATAGTAATAATTATAAATTGGAAACTTACCACTGCAATTTCACCTAAATTGCACTGTTAATTATTGTTTTTAAATATTTGCAAAAATCATTACATAACCTTACCGTTTGTTTTTAAGTTCGCATTTATAGACTGGGGGGGGGGGGGAAACAGACGTACATCATGGCCTGCTGGAGTATAGTAAACACAGAAAACATTTTGAAGCAACAATGTTGAAGATAGATATTTTTGTTTTACAAATTTGCCGTCATTGAACAGAAACCAAGATGGAGATTTCATTGCAACTAATTAGAAATTCCTCTTTCAGGTATGTAATAAACGATCTTCGCACAAAATAATGTACGACACACGAGCGGTATGTTTTCTTTCAATTCTCGGAAATTAAAGAAGCTCAACTACGTTTCGCTTTTTCAAACTATTCCTCGAACATGAAAACTTCAACATACCGCTCTTGTAACGCATATACATTTTCATGCTTTTTCAGTTATGGTGAAACTATATGCAAATTCTAACATTACATTTATAAAAATAAATTGTTTTAAAATACTACAAAGAACACTGTGAAACAAAAAAGTGCCTCTAGATGAAAACTATGGAGACGACAGATGTCCGTCTTTGATATTAAACTACTTACTCGTATATTTATTGTGTTATAGAAATTGCTTTTAGTATTTTATCTTAGATTTCTTTGCTACGTAATAGCCTATTATAGCTGTTACATAACATAATGCATTGACCGTGTTTTGTTTTTACACATTATGACCTAATATCTGTTGTGCGTGTTTTGTCGTAGTCCACAGCGTTTGCAGATAATGAGAATGTAAACATAAATGGAAATCGGATCGTGACTGCCAGTGCCATCTAGACTTTTACCAGCATGAGAGTATAGAAGGCACTGTGACAGTTTATGCTTAGATATAAATTAAAAAGTACACGAAATCTTTCGAAATCTAATTTCGAGGTAACCAGTGATCCTCTAAGAAAATTAATTAGCAAGCAATGGACAACCAGACAGACAGAAAGGTGAGCTCTTATCATGATTTTTCTTCTAAAATGACTGTAAACATGATTTAATGTATGCTTACACAGAGATGTGGAATTGATCAATTGGCAAACGTTTCATATGAGAACAAATGAAAGCTAAAACGCGATATCTCGCTCTTGGTATCGATAGCTGGCATATGTATTGTGGTTATACAGGGACATCACTTTATTTTTACCAACATTTTTAACATTAACCTGGCTATACTCGGAAACACTGTTGCCCCCTTCCATTACAGGAGTTTGGTGTTACTAGTGCAATATGTAAACAAATCATTTTACTAGCTATAGGAGGAGAGAAAAGTAGTGTATCCATTTATGTTGTAGGGAAATACGATATTACGATTTTCAGTTTGATCATCACTTTTACGGAATTTATCAAAATACAGTAGAGTAGTAACATTTTATTTTCAAAAACTCAACTTTTCAGGCGGCTATGTTCGTTATGTAATATCTACTTTATTTAGCATATTAATTATTGGTGTTAACATAGAATATAGAGAGTGCACTTAAATTCAGGGGGTCATAAGTAAAGGGCTGCAAGTGCACTTAAGTTACTTTTGAGAAAATGGGGTTTAAATATTTAAGCTTTCGTAAAATCGGTGAAATTTTTATTTAAATTTTAATGTTTGATGCGATTAAAATATCCCTTTGCCACTAAAATTTTAGATAGTTTAGCTTACACTGGATGCACTTAACTCATGTTATTACAAATGTCAATAGCATTCCTTTGCTTCTAGCCACCTCAATTCAAACAAAGCTAATCTGAATTTTTAAACAAGTTGCTGAAAATGGTTGCCGTTCATTACAATGCAGGCTTCAATTCAGTACGCATATTATTAAAAACATTTTGAAGCATATTCTCTGAAATTGAATTTATCGTTTCTTGAATATAATTTTTTGGTACGATATTATTAATATAGGTTCTTTCTTCTATAGAAAACGCAATCATATTCATGAAACACACTATACACTGCAGTGTTTACTTCACTGCTTGAAGACTTCGAATGCAACAGCGGCCGTAAGTTTGTGTGTCTGACGGGAGCAAGGACATTAGTGAAGGGGTGAGAGTGAAGTACATTCAGAAATGCAGGTACAATAAAAATGCAAGTAAAAATAAAATGATGGCCCTGTATAAAATGTCAATGAGGAACACATGTGATTTCATTTTAAATATTTTATTTTCAATAAATTATTAATATTACAGTTAACAATAATAGATATTGTATGGAGTTGGTGTGCAGCGTGTAGTCCTGGTGTCTTCTATTGTCGCAGGGGTATTCATTATTGCAAATTTCAGATGAAGTTATAGCAACTTTCCTGTCCCAAGTATATCTGCGAAAATCTTCATAAAACATATTGTACTTTATGATCATTTGTTGTATTTTTCAAATTTTAATCATTATTAGAATTACAACACAATCGACAACAGGCCCCATTTTATTTTAATTCAGAAAGCCCATGAATTTTATTATAAAATGAAACTCGTAGCCAGTTCCGATTTGTAGGCTAATGTGAAAATAGGAATTGTCTTGTAGTAGAAGCATTTATATCTGAAATTTGTTTACAATAAAATAATACAGATCTAGGAACATAGATGAAACTGTATCTGAAATACAGTTCTGAGACATAAACCTGGTTTCTGTTACTGACTTTATAAATAACCAACTTTGCACCATTTTGTGGGATTAGATGTGATGTTAAAGACAATGGATTTCTCTTATTAGCTTTGTGAATGGACTTTCATGCGCTTAATGAACATAGTGGGTTTAGGATTAACAATAATATGTTATCAATTTTCTGATGTTTTAAAATACCAATAGTAAGTTCACAAGATAAGCGTATTTATATTTATTTACATGGAATTTATCCCGCTGTTAATATCTTTATAGCATTTTAATCTGTTCTGTTTGTATTATTGTGGAGGTAAATATTGATTTTATTTCCTGAATAGGAAAGTAATTTTGTTTTTTATTATTTGATCAAACTGTTATCTTTTATAACCTCTATATTCTCTGTATTTTAATAGGAATTAAAATTTTCTGTAGTGCCGGTATGTAATATCATTCACGTTCACCGTAAACATATTTTAAAATTGAAATCATTGATCAGTACATTCCTTTCGGCATGAGACAATGCAAGTTTTACTCCTACAGTTTTTACCACAATATTAAAGTTGCCCAAGAGTTAGGTAAGAAGTGAGACTATCATTCCTACAAATTTAGGAAGCACAGTGGTACATTTTAAGATGCTTAGAGGCGCTCCTATCATCTTATATTATATTTCATGCAACCTTCGTTAATATTATTATGAATGTGCTTTGTCGTAATTTCAAAACACTGAATGGAAAGGGAATGTGTTACCGTCCTCAAATAAAAGTAGTAAATTAATAATTAATTAATAAAATATTGATTTGTGGTGTCAGTGATATAATTTCTTTATCTTAGGCTATGATATAGCCTATATATCAAATTGTTTTATTAGATTTAATTTTTATTTATTTTTAGAGTTATTTTAGTTTTTTAGGATTTTATTTTGTTATTAATGATATAATTTATTTTATTGAGTGGGATATTATTAGCTTTAATTCTGAATCTATTTGGAATAATTTTTGTTTTATGATTATTATTAATTTGCTATTTTTGCAGATAAGTGAAATGGATTTAGAATCTTTAAAAAAGGTAGTATTTATGTTTAAAGAAGTTTTAGGTTTATATATTATTTTTGTTTTGTTAGTTATTTTTGTTCTGGTTGGGGTTGCTTTTTTAACTCATTGTAAATTAAAAGAAGAAAATAAAAATTAAGTTAAGCTTCCGATATCATATTATTCAGTTCGTTCTTTTGTTTCATTTCTGAAATTTGCAACATTATCTATTCAAGTGTACGGGCGAGGGACTTTTGGGTATTTCTCTGAAGATGAATTAATCAAGATAAATTGGTTTTATTTTAATAATTATATTTACTCGTTTATCATTTCGTTTTATATATTGTCGATTACTGAATGTTATGCGCCTTTAAAACAACGAGTTTAAATCAATAAGGTCCGTAATTCACTCTTCTGTTACAGATAAGTGGAAATTAACTGTCCTAATTTGCTTGTTTAGTGACCCATTATCTCAGGCACTGCTGGAGATATCGTAGTGAAATTTTTAAAGGATAAATATAGCCTACAAGGTTGCTAAGCAAAGTGGCACAGATTTACGGTATCAAGAAAGACAAGTTGTAAAAAGGAGATTTGAATTTTTAAAGTAATGTTGATTTTATTTTGATATTTTTATGCAAATGCCCCATTTTCTCAGGAACTATAAATGATAGAAGAATGAAATTTTAAACACAAATTGACAACAATACGATACTGAAATGGACGCACATTAAGTAACGTATGTATATTAGTTTGATAAAAAAATAATTACCGTACATAAAAACAAAATAAAATCAACATTATTAAAAAATCAAAACTTTTTTTACAATTTGTATTTCATGATAAATATGCTCCGGTTTACAATTTAAAACTGAAATAAATTTTTTGTACTATAGTGCGTGAAGTGCAATTTCACGCACTGTTCGCAGTGTGTGAAGTGAGCCTTTTCAACACCAGTGCGTGTAGTGAATGCAGTGTGCGTGAAGTAATGATTTGAGGCAATCGAAGAAAAAACATTTTATGGTACAGATTCGTGAAGTTGTATTTTGCCAGTCGTGTATTTCAGAAACTCGGCAAGCCTCGTATCTCAAACCTACACTCTTGTCAAAATACTACCCACTTCACGAACTTATATCTTAAATTACTATTCTTTAATTTGACTTCACAAACTGTAGCTGAGTGTTTCATTGTCTTTGCAGTGACAGATGAATCATTACGGCAACTTGACAATAGCATAAGGAGTTGCAAAGTTGCGGGAAATTTTTCCAGTTCAGGTTAGTACCCTGGCGCCGCCGGTATGGCATAGTTGCGCACCGCGGTCAATTGGGAGGCCTAGGCATGGCATAGTTGCGCCCCGAAGAAATCAGGTAGCAGAATGGACATGGCATAGTTGCGCCCCGAAGAAATCAGGTAGCAGAAGGGACATGGCATAGTTGCGCCCCGAAGAAATCAGGTAGCAGAATGGACATGGCATAGTTGCGCCCCGAAGAAATCAGGTAGCAGAATGGACATGGCATAGTTGCGCCCCGAAGAAATCAGGTAGCAGAATGGACATGGCATAGTTGCGCCCCGAAGAAATCAGGTAGCAGAATGGACATGGCATAGTTGCGCCCCGAAGAAATCAGGTAGCAGAAGGAACATGGCATAGTTGCGCCCCGAAGAAATCAGGTAGCAGAATGGACATGGCATAGTTGCGCCCCGAAGAAATCAGGTAGCAGAATGGACATGGCATAGTTGCGCCCCGAAGAAATCAGGTAGCAGAATGGACATGGAATAGTTGCGCCCCGATGGGCATAGTACACACGAAAGTGATTGTCATAATATAAACAAATTACTTACAAATATTACAGTGATAGCTGCATTGAAATCAGGTAGGCCTAGCATATGACCAATTTTGCTATTTAAAATAACCCTTTTTATATCGATCACACACAATAAAGGAACTGCATTTTTTGTTTGTACACCGATATCTTAACCCTACGGTAGAGGGTTTCGAAAATTGAAACTTAGAACCATTGTAAATTATTAACTCTTTACCCTTTTCACTAAACTTAAAATCCATTTAAATTAACCTCACTATACGCCACAGACGGTGTGAAGATCACTAATAAAATGTCAAGACAGCTAAGGCCCCATATTCCAACGGCTCACTCATTTGAATATGTCAAGTACTGCCAACTTCATGGTGTTCATTTTAACGGTATCATAATGAATATTAAATCGAATAAGAAATTAATAAGGTTGGTTGATTATGAGGCTCGAGTTTCCGTAATGTCTTTTTTCTCTACCTATTTCATCGGGGCGCAACTATGCCATGTCTCTTTCTCTACCTGATGGGAACGGGGCGCAACTATGCCCACAAAACAGGGACCCTTTTTTAACTGTTGCATCTTACCCGACCGTGGGGCGCAACTATGCCCTGCCCCGAAAAACAGTACCCTAGCGTTGCCAGGGCCCGTCAGACCTGAAATACACCTCTGGTTGAAATAACCCTATCTGTACGACTTGTTGAATGCATTCTTTTGCCATAGAATGTAAAGTGATCAATAGTAATTACAAGACAAAGTGTAATGGTGCCATTCTCTATGATCTCAGCAATAAAGAAAATCCGTCAGTGTCTTGTCTTCGTGTGGGAGCATTCAGTAAGGTGTGGCGGCGAATCGTTATGATTTCATGGGTTGGCCAAGGAAGCGAGGTCGTAGCAGTACGTCGTATGATGGTGGCGACATGGTGATTCCTGGAATCGGTAATGCAGAGGGCAATTCCTTGCCTGGTACGCGCAGGATCTCGTAGCGCTGCAGGATGCCGGCAGAAAAGAGGAACACACAGCCTCTACCCAGAGCCTCTCCCAAACAGCGCCTTTTTCCTGAAACAAAATAGTCAAGTTTTTAACGACGTTGTATATATTTGCTATTATTTAATGTCAATAATGGATTAAATGGTGATCTTACTCGTGTTAATTGTGTAAGCATGTGCGGCTTACAGCTGTTTCGGTGCTTCTTCACACCATCCTCAGAGCCTACTAGATCTCGGCGTCATCTCGAACTTCGCTGCCTGTTGTGTGGGTGCGTTCGATTGTTGAAAAATGTTGAAAAGTGGTGTCAAATAGTGTGTGTGTTCTGAAATTGATCTGTGTGTTGAGAATTTGATCAGGGTGTGTTTTAGTGTGTCTGCATATTTCATATTCTTCTATACTAAAAGCCAGGTTATGAACCGACTAAACCGGAAGCAACGTTCTGTCTCTCTCTTTCTGAGCTCTGTTGTCGCATAGTGGGGCGAGATTCAAAGCGTGTTCAGCGTTTGTCACCGATATGTTTAAAATAACTACTGTATACAGTTCTCGATAAACTATCCACAATATTAGTAATTAAAATTACTGTTTTAAGAAAGCACAAGCTAATGACGCTGGTACGAAATGCGACTCGTAATGCACGTGGTATTGCAAATGAACTGGGAAGTTTGGCTACACTGTCTCCGTGATTCCGTTGCCAGATTTTCGTTAGCAGACAACATTTTAACGTGAGGTCCAATGAAAAGCTACGTTCTCCTTCCCCCTTCCGCCCCGCCATACTCAACGTGTCATCGCTGCACAGGCTACCCCTCTAACCCGCACTTTCCTCTCGCCCTGCCAACTACTTCCTGTTTAGTCGGTTCATAACCTGGCTTTTAGAATAGTGTGTTGAGTTTTTGGTTTTTGGGTTGTATGTGTAGGATTTCCATGTCTGTATTTATGTTATTGTATGTGTGGTTAGCATTATACTTTTTTTTTTTAAGATGGGACATGACGGGAGCGTTGCGATCGGAAAAACAACTGAATGTCATATAGCGTGGTAGGCCTGTTGCTATGGTAACAACGGTTGAGTTGCCAAACTTACCGTTCCCACGTGGCGAGTGCTTAATAGCTCTCTGGCGACATTTATTGTGCACACAGTGTTAGCATTGGTACGTTTCGTCTTTGATTCTCTGTCGATTTTTGTATTGTTTTCTTACCTTTACGTCAATTGACAATGAATGTTTTAACGTCAGCCATCTTAATGACCTTCCATCAGCTGGCAGCGTGGTAGTCCATAATGGCAACATGGCATTGTAGTTCCAAGCTCGGCCGCTTAACTGTCATGTCCCATCTTTCAAAAAAACAAGTATAGTTATGTGTTCGGCATCTGTAGATGTATTGTGTCCTCTGGTTATTGCTTTAATGTGTTCTTTATATCGAGTTTGGAATGATCTGCCTGTCTGTCCAAGGTAGAAACTGTCGCAACTATTGCATGTGAGTTGTATACGCCTGTGTGATTGTATTTATTTGTTTGTGTTGTTTGTGTGTTTTCCGTTCTGTATGCTATGTTGTATTTCTGTTTTCTGAATGAGGATGCGATCTTGTTTGTGTTTTTGTTTGCGTATGTTAGTGTGATGTATTTCTTGTGTTCTTGTGTTTGTGTTGTGTTTTTGTGTTTTTTTGAGTTTTTGTTTTGTCTTCCTTATGATGTTGTCTATTATGTTTGGGTTGTAACCATTTTCTTGTGCTATGTATTTGATTGTGTTCACTTCTTCATTGTAGTGTTGTTGGCTTATGGCGCATTAACACGAGTAAGATCGCCATTTAAGTGTTAAAAGTAGTGTACGAAAGATTCAACATGGAATATTTAATGTCGTTGCAATTGGTACGAGTAGTTTGGTATTATGGTAATATGAGTACCAAGATTTCGCCATGGAATTATCTGAGAGTCTTCATATCTTTTATAGCACACACTCAATAAAATATTCAGTTGTCTCGTATATGGCATATCCGTCCTGAGGAAATGTCGCTGCGCTGGCCCGTAGTCGCTTTACGCGTTCTTCTTACCCTTGATTTCTTTCTTCATTTATTTAATCATTTCTTGTTTTATTTTTCCTTTTTAGCCTTTCATTCTCCATTTATTTATATCTTTCTTTCCCCATTTTTTCCACATGTTCTTTCTTTCTCCATTTCTTGATTTCTAGATTTTTTACTTTATTTTTTTCATTTCTCCTTTCTTGCTCAATTTCTTGAGTTTCCTATATATTCTTTACTTTTTTTGGCGTTTCCTTTCTTTCTAGATTTCTTAATTACTCTATTTCTACTTTTCCCCTTTTTCTTCATTTCTTGATTGCTCTACTTATTTTCATTTTTCATTTCTCTTGTCTTTCTCTGTTTCCTCTTTCCTTTTTCGGTGCTTCATTTCTTTCTCCATCTCTTGACTGCTCTATTTCTTATTTTCTTTTTCGGTGCTTCATCTCTTGACTGCTCTATTTCTTATTTTCTTTTTCGGTGCTTCATTTCTTGACTGCTCTATTTCTTATTTTCTTTTTCGGTGCTTCATTTCTTTCACCATCTCTTGACTGCTCTATTTCCTATTTTCTTTTTCGGTGATTCATTTCTTGACTGCTCTATTTCTTATTTTCTTTTTCGGTGCTTCATTTCTTGACTGCTCTATTTCTTATTTTCTTTTTCGGTGCTTCATCTCTTGACTGCTCTATTTCTTATTTTCTTTTTCGGTGCTTCATTTCTTTCACCATTTCTTGACTGCTCTATTTCCTATTTTCTTTTTCGGTGATTCATTTCTTGACTGCTCTATTTCTTATTTTCTTTTTCGGTGCTTCATTTCTTGACTGCTCTATTTCTTATTTTCTTTTTCGGTGCTTCATTTCTTGACTGCTCTATTTCTTATTTTCTTTTTCGGTGCTTCATTTCTTGACTGCTCTATTTCTTATTTTCTTTTTCGGTGCTTCATTTCTTGACTGCTCTATTTCTTATTTTCTTTTTCGGTGCTTCATTTCTTTCACCATCTCTTGACTGCTCTATTTCCTATTTTCTTTTTCGGTGCTTCATTTCTTGACTGCTCTATTTCTTATTTTCTTTTTCGGTGCTTCATTTCTTGACTGCTCTATTTCTTATTTTCTTTTTCGGTGCTTCATTTCTTGACTGCTCTATTTCCTATTTTCTTTTTCGGTGCTTCATTTCTTGACTGCTCTATTTCTTATTTTCTTTTTCGGTGCTTCATTTCTTTCACCATCTCTTGACTGCTCTATTTCCTATTTTCTTTTTCGGTGCTTCATTTCTTGACTGCTCTATTTTTTATTTTCTTTTTCGGTGCTTCATTTCTTGATTGCTCTATTTCTTATTTTCTTTTTCGGTGCTTCATTTCTTGATTGCTCTGTTTCTTATTTTCTTTTTCGGTGCTTCATTTCTTGATTGCTTTGTTTCTTATTTTCTTTTTCGGTTCTTCATTTCTTGATTGCTCTGTTTCTTATTTTCTTTTTCGATGCTTCATTTCTTTCTCCATCTTTTGATTGCTCTATTTCTTTTTTCTTTTTTCATTTCTTGTTTCTTTCTCAATTTTTCGGTTGCTCTATTTCTTCTTTTCTTTTTTATTTCTCCTGTCTTGCTGCATTTTTTATTTCTCTATTTCTCCTTTTCTTTTTCGGTACGTCATTTCTTTCTCCATCTCTTGATTGTTCTATCTCTTTGTTCCTTTTTTCATTTGTCGTTTCATTTTCCGTTTCTTGATTCCTCTATTTCTTCTTTTCTTTGCAGTGCTTCATTTCTTTCATCATCTCTTGACTGCTCTATTTCCTATTTTCTTTTTCGGTGCTTCATTTCTTGACTGCTCTATTTCTTATTTTCTTTTTCGGTGCTTCATTTCTTGACTGCTCTATTTCTTATTTTCTTTTTCGGTGCTTCATTTCTTGATTGCTCTGTTTCTTATTTTCTTTTTCGGTGCTTCATTTCTTGATTGCTTTGTTTCTTATTTTCTTTTTCGGTTCTTCATTTCTTGATTGCTCTGTTTCTTATTTTCTTTTTCGATGCTTCATTTCTTTCTCCATCTTTTGATTGCTCTATTTCTTTTTTCTTTTTTTCATTTCTTGTTTCTTTCTCAATTTTTCGATTGCTCTATTTCTTCTTTTCTTTTTTTATTTCTCCTGTCTTGCTGCATTTTTTATTTCTCTATTTCTCCTTTTCTTTTTCGGTACGTCATTTCTTTCTCCATCTCTTGATTGTTCTATCTCTTCGTTCCTTTTTTCATTTGTCGTTTCATTTTCAATTTCTTGATTCCTCTATTTCTTCTTTTCTTTGCAGTGCTTCATTTCTTTCTCCATCTCTTGATTGCTCTATATTTTTTTTCTTATAATTTTTCCTGTCTTGCTGAATTTCTTGATTTGTCTATTTATTCTTCTTTCATTTTTGGTATTTCGTTTCTTTCTCAATTTATCGTTTGATCTGCTTCTTCTTTTATCTTTCATTTTTGCTTCATTTCTCCATTTCCTGATTTCCCTATTTCTGCTTTCATTTTTTCCTTTTTCCTTTTTTCCTACATTTCATGATTCCTTTATTTCTTCTTTTGTTTTTCATTTTTTCTTTCTTTCTCCAAATCTTAATTTCTCTATTTATGAGTTGCTTTGAAATGCAAAGTGGTAGATTTCGCCGTTGTAGGCAGCATTTTACCGGCTGATATTCGTCCTGTTGCCCGGCAACCAGATCCCGTGCTACGGTAGCCATATATATTAAGAACCTTGTAGTTTGATATGATGCAGTGAATTTGGGGTATCAGTTACAAGTTACACTATTGTTCTGTAACTTTGAATTTGACGCTGTCTTGGAACTACCAACTTAAACGTGGACTTACCTACACCGAAGTTGAGTAACCAGTCGTCCTTAATAAGCTCTCCATTCTTGTCTATGAACCGCTCTGGTCGGAACACGTCAGGATCACCCCAGTGCTTCTGGTCTCTGTGTACTGACCACAGGCTGATGAGAACTGTGGTGTCCTGCCACACAACAGAGAGGCTACTGTAGTAGGATGAACTTGACAAACCACAGCAATTATTTTCATTGACATTTCTGGTCTCGGTAAGTTACAAGTTGACTTAAGAAATTGTATTATGGTTTTCGTCATTAAATGTCATTTATTCATATTAATGTTTTAATATATGATTGATATGTATTTGATGATTTATTAATTAGGGCGAACGTTTTCCCCTATTTCGGACATCTTCTAGTTCTTATGTAAATATTATAGGCTAAATGAACACTGTATACGAGTATCTGTTGATGTTTTTAAGGTGAAAACAATCAACAACTGTGACATCTCTCATGTTTACGATAAGATCCATGCAAGTAAATTACGTAGATTATAACATTTAATTATACAAAATATGAAATATAAAATTGTTTAATATAATAACGAACATAACTATATAAAGATCTAGTAGAAAATGACATAAGGAAATTATTAAATATGTAAGATAACATAACAATGTTATGTTTTTAAATTTTTAGAACTTTTAATTGTAAATTTTATTTATAATTACTTTAATGATATAGAGTTAAAAGAAGAATATTAAACCGAACCAAGAAAGCCTACAGTATAATATTTACTATCAATTAGGGAAGAGGACGGTATTTTTTTTTAACTTTTTTCCTATTTGAAGTAAAATATTAATTTTTTTTGTATGTAGAGACTCCATGAAGGCCGAGACGTAGATGGGAGGATAATATAAAAATGGATTTGAGGGAGGTGGGGTATGATGATAGAGACTGGATTAATCTTGCACAGGATAGGCGGGCTTATGTGAGGGCGGCAATGAACCTTCGGGTTCCTTAAAAGCCATTTGTAAGTAAGTAAGTAAGTAAGTAAGTAAGTAAGAGACTCCATGGCCGTAGGAACTCAACCAAATATAAATATTTTGAAAAAAAAACATTTGGGGGCCCAGATTTGAAAAAAAAGTACCCAATGCAGGATTTTACTAAAACCGATATATCTAAGCCATTTTTAAAGATAGGCCTAGACATACTTTGAAATTCAGAAAATGAAAAGAATATAGTAGTCTTTATTATTATTATTATTATTATTATTATTATTATTATTATTATTATTATTATTATGTGGACTGCAGTTGTCTTGTTTCATTTTCTTGTCCTAGCACAACAGCCATTCCACTTCAAACCTATCAGATATCGGTGAAGGAATTAAGTGTAACTTGTGTAAATCGTCTGTTTGACATGAATTGATACTAATTCCTCAAACACCTGTCTTTAGATTCATATCTTAAATGAATAGGATATTTCAAAATAAGCGAAAAAAGTTTTTCTTCTTCTCTGCATCTTTAACTGTCTCAGTTGTTTTCAAATTAATGGGCTTCAAAGTTTTCCTTATGCTGCAAGCGAATGGGTAGCTCAACAATATGGATGTAAAGGCTCATTCACAAAGAAAATTAAACGTAACGTAAGCGTTAACTCAACGTTACAGTAAAATCAAGAAGTCATACCATCATTCACGATGGGAACATAAACATAACAGCAAACATACTTGGTAACCATGGAAACATAACAACGACGCCATTTTCTCATATTCTGTCGTATACTTCAGCGCTCCACGATTGTGTTCTGTTTGCAAATCACGTAAGCATAAGCATGAAAATTTGGAGTTTGCAAACTTTCATGTTAACGTCTTACGGTAATGTCTATGTCAATGCTTATGCGAATCATTGTGAATGATCCCATTTGGTAGCCTGGGCGCAAACTTCTGTGTTTATGTTACGGTTATGTTTAACTTTCATTGTGAATGGGCCTTAACACTGCATCTGTTGCTTATTGAGACAAAATTAAATATATTAATAGAATAAATAGGCCTATTTCATGAGAAAGTCGGCAACCTAAATAACTTATTTATGACAAAATGTGGTTTATCATGTTTTACCATACACTTATCTTACATTATCCCTAAAAAAAAACTACGTCACGAGTTGAAGTGCATCTCGTTACCTTCGGAATGTTGTATCCGTGGAGCATTGTGTCCTTCGTTACTCGCCGAGGTCCAGTAACAGGTGTTACGACATACATTCTCTGCACCTCCATCAACACTGCTTCAACGTAGGGTAACCTAAACATAGGACTTCTCGTAGTAAATTAAGTTTACAGTATTTATTTAAACCACAGGGTGAGTAAGAAGACACTCCCTGTTTTTAAACACCTATTTCTCAAAAGGTTTACACAATAGAAACCCCCATTTTTGCTCACACATTGCCATTGCATGTACGAAAGTTACAACTCTATATGTGCTCTAGCACTTGCACGACATTTCCTCAAACGAACAGGTACATTTTCACAACTTTTCTTAGGTACTCGGCGGAAGTAGCAGCCGTTACTTCCATTTTTGTACAGACTTTTGAATTAGATGAAATTTGGGATGAGAGATAATTAATCTCTATGTACGTCAGTCTGTTGGAATTTTGTATCTTATTGATAACCCAGTTATATATTTGCAACCAAGACCTCTTCAGATGATATCTATATCCAGTGCTTTTGCTTCAGTCAAGTCTCATTTTACAAACCTATGGATCAACAATTGGCTCTCTTCTGACAAAGGAAAAATTTTACAGTCTGTACAGAAGAAACCAAATGACCTGGAAATGTACAAAAACTTGCCCAGACATGTTCAAACATTTTTAACAAGAGCCAGAACAGGTCACATTGTCACTCAATTGTACCTACACCGATTTCACATTCTGATAATCCTACTTGTCTGTGGTGTAATAATCATGATGAAGATCTGGAACACATTCTTCTATACTGTCCATCCATAAACCACAAAAGAAGTAAATTAAAATCATCAGTACCAGTTGCAGAAGACACAGTCCTGCAGTATATATTGACTACATCCCAACTCTGGCTACTAGTAACAGGCATCTATAATGAACACCAATCAAAATACCCCTCATTTCTCGTGAAAACAACAACTGAATAGACTACAGTGACTTATAGTGGACTTTATGTTGTCAGCAAACAGCTGGATACATTAAGAAGATTGATTGATTGATTGATAACCCAGTTATGTTATTTCAGCAAATTTCATCGACTGTGTAGAAATATCCACTCATACCATTACTTAAATGATTTGACGTCAGAGACTGCAAAAATCTCACAGAACTACAGATCCATCTGTCCACGAAACAAGAAACAAACGATAGATGGCACTCTTATCCAGATTCAGGGTTCTTATATGACTTGGAATCTTCCACTTAACTTCCCTTCCGAACAATGTCATTGCATACATCGTTATCGGTCTTTAATACGTGTATTTCCCTCGGCTGGATTTGAACCCGCAAACCTCGGAGATAATTACGAATAGAATTATCATTGGACCACTTAGGAGGACTAAAATTAATTTTTGGGACATTAAAAAAGTCTCATTTTCAAGATAGGATGTAAGCCATAATATGATTACAAGGAACTTAAATTTGTCAAAGAATAAACATAAATTCATCTTTCCTTATTTTGCACAAAGTTGTGACACTTACTTGTTTCTGTCTGCAAGCTGAGGTAATCTGTCGCATCCCACAACAGCGTCGATCTCTTTCTGAGCTTTGCGCTGTACGTCAGGATGTAGGAGCATCATTAATACCAAGAAATCCAGTGTAGCACCAATTGGGATAGCACCCGCGATGAAGAAATCCATACAGATTTGCATCAACTGGTCATCTGCAAAACAAATATATGAGTTTTCAGGTTTTCGTGGTGACTGTGATCACTTGATCAGAATCGTGGTGGGACTTTTGGGTATTCCATCACAGTCTAGTATATACAGTCACGAAGCTTGAGTTGTGAGGGTGCTAGGAACACTAGACTGTGCCGGTACTATTTCGCATTGTCTGTAATGAGGCGATAACAGCGATCCTAGTGGTGAGCAACTATCTATGGATGCATATTTACTACGTATTGAGCTTCGTGACTGTATAGTTTGTTACTCCAGGTTCAGTCGTCTGGATTAACCGTGTAACGAATATCTATTGTGAACGAAAAGAAATTCTGAGAACATGAAACCGCTGCTATAGAAAGCGCAATGCAGCCAATACAAGTTATTCATCTGTTGACATTTCAGAGTTATTTTGAACTTATTAAGTCTACAGTGTGGGCATAAAAGTGCTGTTCTTACCTGTGCGAGTGAGAGAGTCATTCTAAGATCGTTGACAAGATTAGCCCCTTCTGATAATATTGTACTTGGCGAAAAGAATGTCAAATCTAGACCATTGGTCGGTATGTCTTTAACTAAAAAGTGCATCACTTATCTGTAGGACAGTGGACTATAGTGGACTTTATGTTGTCAGTAATCAGCTGGATACATTAAGAAGATTGATTGATTGATCAGTAGGAAATACTTGACTAATTTCATGATACTAAGGTTTTGGTACAAAAATATGGTTCAAATTAAAAAAAAAAATAGTGTTTTTAATTACGTACATTTTTAGATTTCAGGAAGTTACATGTCAACATTTTTATCTCAAATAAATTTATACAATATTTACAAACAACCAATATATATAAACAAAAAAATAGCATTATAGAAAGACTGGTATAATTTCGTGATAGTACAGTAGTGGCAAAAAAAACCGGACCGACCCTTGTAGCTGATTTCAGAGCCTTGTTCACTCCAGAGCACGATAGACTGGTAACTAAGACTTTCGTGGTTCTAATCCTGCATGGGAAGGAAACTTTTTTTTTCTTCCTTATTCAAATTTATTCCCAATACTTTTCGATTGCTGGTAAAATTCACGTTCTGGGAATAATAAATTAATTAAGTAGTAAAATATCGCTGCAATCGAAAAGTATTGGGAATAAATTTGAATAAGGAACAAAAAAAAGTTTCCTTCCCAGGCAGGATTCGAACCACGAAAGTCTTAGTTACCAGTCTATCGTGCTCTGGAGTGAACAAGGCTATGAAATCAGCTAAAACGGTCGGTCCGGTTTTTTGACTGTACAAGGATATTTTCGTGATAGTCTTTAAATTCAAAATATTTAGGCATATTCAGTCTCATTTTAAATTCCTCGATCAGATTCATTCCTACAACCCAAACAATTAAAGTTCTTTCGGTATTTTGAAAAGCCTTGACATGTTTCATGAAACCATTGATCATAACTGACGCACTGAATCCATCTTTCACCATGCTTGCCGTCCTAGAAATTTCCTGAGCAAGGTCGCAACAAATCATACGGTTATCATTAGGCTTTTCTTTAAGCACAGATCTTCTTTGCTTGGCTCCTGAAGATGATGCTGTTTCGTTGTCTACTTCTCTAGCTCACTTGAGAGACTGAGAATGTCATTCTCATTGACTTCTGCTTTGGTCGCTTCTGGTTCTCGTCGAACTTGCCAGGAAAAAGACTAACTTTCTGTGCGCAGTTTTCATTTGTTTAAGGCACAATCAATTGTCTCTTTCATATCATTTATAATGTATTTCTTTTCACATTAGATTATCTGCTATCTGCAACATTCTCGACATGTACAATATATCAGAGATGCTATGGATACACACACAAATATTTTACGTTTCATGCATTTGATATTTCGGAACAACTGGATAATACCCACGGCAGAGCAATGTCGATAGTCGATGTTACTCGCTGGCCACTAGTCACCAGGCCTTACCGAGCCGTGCCAAACAAAACACAATCGAAATGGCGGTAGTAAAATTCGTGACTATATTCTTAAATAATTCACTGCATTAGTCAAGTGCAAGACTTCTGGCTTCTGTTGCATTCAAACAATTATAAAATACGATAATTTGGTTCAGGGAGCATCCGTTTTTGATGCAAAGATAATTTGTTTGGCTTGTTTCTTAAATAAAATTACGAAATGGCGTTCCTGTGCTTAATATTTAATAAAAAAAAAGAAATATAGCAAAACTGTTTTGTCTCGAGACTCTCATCTAAGTCACGTAATAGGTCACGTAATCTACTTCAATATATTTGCGCAAATATATCTTGTAGCTAACAGTGGTGCTATCTCTCAGTAATGTTCAGTTCGAAGGAGGTAGAGAGAGAAAAGAAACAAATTTCTCCCTCCAATGACGCCACACACCAACGTCGTGTTCTTATGTTGGCAAGATTGTGTATTTACTTAAATTTGGTGCTAAACGTAACGGCACGGTTCAAAGATACCGTGGGAATTTTCCAGTTTAGCGGATATTTCTTTCACTAGAGAGTGTTGTTATAGCATATAAAAATTTAAAGAAAAAAAAAATGGCCTTGTGGAATGAGAAAATAACCTCCCAAGATAAGACTCTGTTACATAGTCAGTTCATTGATGGGCATATGTTTTTCATCATGAAGTATACAATGTCAGTACTTATCACAAAACACAACAATATTGAAAACAATTTGGACCACAAAACACAGCAAAAAAACTCCTCTTTTAACAAAGGAAATCGGATGGTATATTCACTTATAAATTCAAAGCTATAGATCTCACAACTCTTCAAGTAAGTAATTTCCAAAAAATAAAAAATAAATAAATAAAAAATAAAAAAAAATCCGCTCACGACACTGCAAAAACGTAGTGAACAAAATCTATGTTATAGCACATCTTCTGTCATTTATACTCATACAATACCATAAAAGTTACATTTGTCGCTGGTATAATTTCGTGGTAAATTTAAAAATAAATATCACGAAATTAGCCATGTCGCGAAATTAGTCAAGTTTGCCCTATAAGAATTAAGGATGTTAGGTAAAATCTGAGGGCACATTTGAATTTAATGAATCAAAGTAGAGGAGAGTCGGGTAGTATCGGACATCGGGTAATATCGAACAGTGAGTTTCTTTCATCTACCACACGATGATAGTACCTGATTGACATGGTTACGTTTCTGTGATGTCGCATAGAGAAACGTAACGACGTCATTCAGATACTACCATATGGTGGTAGATGAAAGAAACGCACTGTCCGATACTACCCGATGTCCGATACTACCCGACTCTACCCTACATAAATTACACATTTCGTGCAAACAAGTGTTAAATTTGAAAAAAAAAAAATGTTCATCATAAATTATCATGATCACGTGACCCAGCAGATGACTAGACATATTGCATCATTTGAGCAGAAATTGCATATGAAATAACTTACGCGTGAAGTTCGAAGTTCTGAGGTGTTTCCTCGCTTCCATTTCGTGGAGATAAGCATCAACTAGATCGTTGGTGACGTTGGGATCATACCTCTTGAAGTGTTCGTTGATTGATCCCTATGGAGAGTCGAAAGAAATATTATGTAAACAATTAACACAAATTCACGTTTATTTATGATATTTATTGCATTAACTGATGTCAGCAGACCAGCATCTAGAATATATTAAAGAACTAAAAATTAAATTCAGAGTAATAATTATTCTGAACTATCGTCAATCAGCAAAGAAAGCTGGTTAGATTATTTTTAGAAATAATAGTCACAAGACAAAAACTTCACGTATAAAAGATGTAATAACCTAACAGAATTAGTAGCAACTCCGAAGAAAATTAAAATAAAAAAAACCTTAGAATTTTTTTTTAATTGGGTTATTTTACGACGCTGTATCAACATCTCAGGTTATTTAGCGTCTGAATGAAATGAAGGTGATAATGCCGGTGAAATGAGTCCGGGGTCCAGCACCGAAAGTTACCCAGCATTTGCTCGTATTGGGTTGAGGGAAAACCCCGGAAAAACCTCAACCAGGTAACTTGCCCCGACCGGGATTCGAACCCGGGCCACCTGGTTTCGCAGCCAGACGCGCTGACCGTTACTCCACAGGTGTGGACTAAAATCTTAGAAAAGGATGGAATTTTATTAATATGAAACTTTAAATTCACTGGTCCAAAATTTATACATTTAATTTGGTCAAATGTAGAACTCTCCTCCCAGATATTGGAATAAAACCATGTCATTCCACTTTTCAAACAAGGAGGTTTAAAAAAAACACAAAAACAAGAGGAAATGTCCAAGTCACACACACGTTCAAGACCATCTTCGCCATCCTTCATACATTAAATCGCCTGAAAAATTTTCTACCCTTTCAATTGTAAAGCACTGTTCGTAGCTTTAATTCTGAATGAGAGCTCTAACACAGCATGAAATCGCAGTTATCTTCAATTCTGCGATATATAACAGAAGATGGCGATATTGAAGGAGTTTAAAAAAGAACAGACGTCAGCATGGATGGTCTGCAAATGCTCTCCTTGAACTTGCTCTCGAAGTCATTAACAATTTTGATTGCTACGATAAACTTACTGCTCAAACCTACGATGGAGCGGCTGTGATGGCGGGAGAACATAATGATTTACATGCAAAATTTCGCAGCCACTGTAAGTCAGCGATTTTTGTGTACGCTACCCGTACAGATTTTTTAAATCTCGTCTTAACTCTGCAAATTTTATTACACAAGTAAAAGTGATCTTCACTAACCTGTATATATAATTTGAACTGGTAAAGGAAATTACGGGAAAACGGCTGAACGGATTTTAATAGATGATCCCTCATTTTGAAGCTTGGAACTCAAAGTTTTTCAGAAAAATAGTAGTTTTCAGTGAAATGGCAATTTTTCAACATAATTTTCCTATTTTCCAAAATCCATCTGTCGTCAGTTTTGAGACCTAGTTAATTGGATTTCAGAATAAAACAAAACACACACTACAGTAAACAATATTACACGAAGGCCATGATCTGCAAGAAAGCTGAATATTTAGAGCTCAAATTAAATTTGTTATTAAAAACTTAACTTACTAAAAATAATTTACAGGTTCGATTCTGTAGTGTGTAATTTTCTGGGTACAGCTGTGTATTGGATATTAATAACTACAAAACTTGAGGTGTTTTCATGACATTATTACCATTAGAAATGAAATATTATTGTAGTTAAGGCCATGATGTGACTATTTTTCATTAATTATAGGCTACATATTAATGCTATATTGATGATATGAAAGTGAAACATTTTGGGATTATATAAGTAGATGTAGAGGATAACTTAAATTAGATTTTGATTTCTATATTTTACTGAGTGGCGGCTATATAGTATATGTTACTGAAAGCTATAAAACTTACGTAAGATAATCATATTATTAAAATTAAAATATTTTTATAGTTATTAATTAAGTGGGGTTGGGTCTTTTTCATATATTTAATGGCGGTGTGGTGTAGATATTTATATGCGTGGTTCTCTTCATTATTGGCTCGAGAGAGAGTATCTTTCATTATTATGGAAGCAAATAACTTTCAGAATGTCTGGTATTCTTCATTGAAAATAAATCTGAAAAATGTTTATTTGAACGTCTAATGAACTTAGTTTGCAGCATTTGCTGCACAAGCCACTAGTCTTACTGTATTTTCGAGTTTTTTTTTCTCTAAATCATCAAAGTTGGAATGCTTATTTGAATCAATAATGGATAATGAAGATTGTGAATGGGACCACGAAACTGTCGCTTGTTCACGAAAGCTGTTAAGTTTACTGAAGGATTTTGATTTTATTTTCTGCTAATATTATTGGCTGCTATATCTCCACACTCTGATATTCTGTTTCAAAAAGTAACAGATGTTCCTTTTGTAAAACAAAAATTCATAATTTCGAGGAGTACAAGCAATGACTGAGAAATTACTTTGAGGAATTTTGGGAACGCATGGATGATTTTGCTGCTGAAAATTATCCTGAATCTGAAAGATCACGGCTGGATGCAATTCCTGGAGAGGATAAGAAAATTTTATGGGTATAGGCGGTTGTTCAATGAAATTCTGCACGTTATCAGAATTGTTATTATTCAAAAGTTTGCTGAAAATTCCAAATTGAAGGTTTTGAGTCTGCTTGATCATAGCCATGCTTTAAGAAAAATGTCTTGGACAGTAGAAGAGGAAGTTTTTTGCCTTGCTACTAATGGCTCCTCTAGACGTATTGGCATCATAGCGTATTCCCAGACTACCAAGAAAGGATATATAATTGATCCTACCATAAGGATTGAAACAGGGAGTAGCTAGCCGGAGGATGTAAATAAAGAAAAGATCAACATTTATCTGCCAACAGTTGATTACTTCAAAGCAAAATACCAGCTTGAAGACATTGAGGTGATTGGTCTTCTTATTGAAGCTCGTGGTGTGATTCCCAAGTTCTCTGAAAGCTTCAGGAAGACTTTTGAACTACCACAGACACTTACTGCTGACATCATAACTTCAGTTTTGAAACGCTCTTGCCAAATTCTGAGTCATCATATTCACTCTGTTTAATTTTTTTTATTCACTTTATATTCATATATGTTTATTTTAATTTTCTTTCTACGAAATTTATGTAAACATTTAATATTGTAAAATTCATGTAGGAGAGTATACTGAGTCCTTCTGAGCTACCTCCAATGGGAGGCAGTTATTATCTTATCTCTTGCCAGTTTTGAAATTCGTTACCTGAAGAAATATTGCTAAATCTATAAGAAAACTATGAAGCTTATTTTGATTTACTGTTTTATCAACGGTGTAGTCGGTCTCGTTCTATGCACTTTCGTCTTTCTTGTTTTATGTAAACACGGCCAGGCTTCGGCCCGGTAAATATCCTTATAAATTATGCTACAAGGAAATTATAAAGAAAATTTGAAAATTCAACTCAAACATTCATCAATAAGCGGCTATTTCCAGGAACGCAACTCCCACATATAACGAAAGCAGACTACTGTATTTCAACCATTTAAAAAATCGCATCCCTATGTCAAAATGTCACGCGACGCCACTGAATACAGGAGAGTTGGTCACCCTAGTCACCTCTATCCTTTCTTTTTTGTTGTTTACACCATCACGAATCTATTGAAATTGTAACACATCACTAGATCCAGGGCTTGCCTGGATGGTGACGATGGTGAATTGCCATCTGCAACCACGAAAATAATTATTTAGGATAGTTGCAAGGCGCACTAAGTCATTCCTGTGTTGTAATGGATAAATCGGAGCTCCAGTTACTCTACTACTAGTAATGGAAAGATTTCATTCACCAGCGATGCTAAAACTTCAACCCTGGGACAAACAGATAGGCTGCATTCTTTTCTTGTCTTCAGTGAGTTGCAAGGCCGTTCGGTATGGCATAGTTGCGCCCCGCGGTCAATTGGGAGGCCTAGGCACGGCATAGTTGCGCCCCGAAGAAATCAGGTAGCAGAAGGGACATGGCATAGTTGCCCCCCGAAGAAATCGGGTAGCAGAATGGACATGGCATAATTGCGCCCCGAAGAAATCAGGTAGCAGAAGGGACATGGCATAGTTGCCCCCCGAAGAAATCGGGTAGCAGAATGGACATGGCATAATTGCGCCCCGAAGAAATCAGGTAGCAGAAGGGACATGGCATAGTTGCCCCCCGAAGAAATCGGGTAGCAGAATGGACATGGCATAGTTGCGCCCCGAAGAAATCAGGTAGCAGAAGGGACATGGCATAGTTGCCCCCCGAAGAAATCGGGTAGCAGAATGGACATGGCATAATTGCGCCCCGAAGAAATCAGGTAGCAGAAGGGATATGGCATAGTTGCCCCCCGAAGAAATCGGGTAGCAGAATGGACATGGCATAATTGCGCCCCGAAGAAATCAGGTAGCAGAAGGGACATGGCATAGTTGCCCCCCGAAGAAATCAGGTAGCAGAATGAGCATGGGATAGTTGCGCCCCGAAGAAATCAGGTAGCAGAAGGGACATGGCATAGTTGCCCCCCGAAGAAATCAGGTAGCAGAATGGACATGGCATAATTGCGCCCCGAAGAAATCAGGTAGCAGAAGAGACATGGCATAGTTGCCCCCCGAAGAAATCAGGTAACAGAAGGGACATGGCATAATTGCGACCCGAAGAAATCAGGTAACAGAAGGGACATGGCATAGTTGCCCCCCGAAGAAATCAGGTAGCAGAATGGACATGGCATAATTGCGCCCCGAAGAAATCAGGTAGCAGAATGGACATGGCGTAGTTGCCCCCCGAAGAAATCAGGTAGCAGAATGGACGTGGCATAGTTGCGCCCCGAAGAAATCAGGTAGCAGAATGGACATGGCATAGTTGCCCCCCGAAGAAATCAGGTAGCAGAATGGACGTGGCATAGTTGCGCCCCGAAGAAATCAGGTAGCAGAATGGACGTGGCATAGTTGCGCCCCGAAGAAATCAGGTAGCAGAATGGACATGGCATAGTTGCCCCCCCCCGAAGAAATCAGGTAGCAGAATGGACATGGCATAGTTGCGCCCCGAAGAAATCAGGCAGCAGAATGGACATGGCATAGTTGCCCCCCGAAGAAATCAAGTAACAGAAGGGACATGGCGTAGTTGCCCCCCGAAGAAATCAGGCAGCAGAATGGATATGGCATAGTTGCCCCCGAAGAAATCAGGTAACAGAAGGGACATGGCGTAGTTGCCCCCCGAAGAAATCAGGCAGCAGAATGGACATGGCATAGTTGCCCCCCCCCGAAGAAATCAGGTAACAGAAGGGACATGGCATAGTTGCCCCCCGAAGAAATCAGGCAGCAGAATGGACATGGCATAGTTGCCCCCCGAAGAAATCGGGTAACAGAAGGGACATGGCATAGTTGCCCCCCGAAGAAATCATGTAGCAGAATGGACATGGCATAGTTGCGCCCCGATGGGCATAGTACACATGAAAGTGATTGTCATAATATAAACAAATTACTTACAAATATTACAGTGATAGCTGCATTGAAATTAGATAGGCCTAGCATATGATCAATTTTACTATTTAAAATAACACTTTTTTATCGACCACACACAATAAATGAACTGCATTTTTGGTTTGTACATCGATATCTTAACCCTACGGTACAGGGTTTCGAAAATTGAAACTTAGAACCATTGTGAATTATTAACTATTTACCCTTTTCACTAAACTTAACATTAATTTTAAATTATCCTCACTATACGCCACAGACGGTGTGAAAATCATTAATAAAATGTCAAAGACTGCTAAGCCCCCATATTCCAACGGCTCACTCATTTGAATATGTCAGTTAATGAAGTACTGCCAACTTCATGGTGTTCATTTTAACGGTAGGCTATCGATAATCATTGCATAAACAGTAGAAAAGCAGTTAATAAAATACTGCCAACATCATGGTGTTCATCTTAACGGTATCGATAATGAATATTAAATCGCATAAGACATCAATAAGGTTGGTTGATTACGAGGCTCGAGTTTCCGTACTGTCTTTTTCTCTACCTACTGTATTTCATCGGGGAGCAACTATCCCATCCCCTTTTCTCTACCTGATGGGAACGGGGAGCAACTATGCCCACAAAACAGGGACCTTTTTTTATCTCCTGCATTTTATCTGACCGTGGGACGCAACTATGCCCTGCCCAGTCCGTTGTCATGTGAACAATGGCCATCACGCAGGAGCAAAGAGTGGGCATTAAATTTTGCTTAAAAAACAACAAAAGTGTGAAAGAAATGTTGGAAATGTCAAGTACTGCTTTTAGTGAACTAATGGAGACATGCAAATATTTGCGTGTGATACAGTCGGTTTAGTTAATGAGCTGTTGTTTTCTAATGCCAGGCGTTTGACAATAAAGTCATTTGACCTCTTGCACTCCAATATTTTTCAAAGATATTGTCATGGTCAGCCACTGAAGCACAGATTTTGAGGTGTTCCGAATCCATTTCTTGGTTTGAGTTGCACAATGGGCAGTTAGGGGACTGATATATTCCCATTCTGTGCAGGTGCTTGGCCAAACAGTGTTGGCCTGTTGCTAATCTAAATGCAGCTACAGACGATTTGCGTGGAAAGTCGGGAATTGACTGTGGATTATGATGCAGAGAGTTCAGTGTTTTTCTCTTGAGATTGTGTTATCAAATTTTTATTTGTTGAAGTCTAAGTATGAAGATTTAATAAATCTTTTCACAGAGTAATACGTAGATTTAGTAACAGGTCTGTAAGTAGCAGTGCTGCCCTTCTTTGCTAAAGCATCCGCATTCTCGTTTCCCAGGATTCCACAATGGGATGGTATCCATTGGAATACAATTCTTTTATTGAGTGTCATTAATTGAGAGAGCATTTTAATTATTTCTGCTGTTTGAGATGAAGGTATGTGTCTAGAGACTATTGATAGAATAGCTGCTTTGGAGTCTGACAATATAAGTGCATTCTTAAATTTATTGATGTGGTATAGAAGATTTCTGAGACTTTCACTTATTGCAATGATTTCTCCATCAAAACTTGCTGTTCCATATCCAAGAGATCTATAAAGTGAGAAGAGACAGCACGTAACACCTGCACCTGCACTTTGTTCCCTGGAGATCAAGGATCCATCGGTGTATAAATGAAGCCATTTTTGTGGACGGTACCTAATATTAATTGTCTCTAAATACAATTGTTTCATTATTTCGGTGTTTACTTCTGATTTCAGTATTTCTTGTGTTAGATTTACATTATACTCTATATTTAATAGAGTTAAAGGGTTTGGTTTAATTTGTAGGTTTTCTTTTAAATTCGGGACGTTGATTTTCTGTTTTAATTCTTGAACCATGGATATGAAACTTTTTTGAGTTTTCAATCTACAGAGAGGACTGTATGAATGCCAATTGTTTCCTGGTAATCTGATAAGTTTTTCATATTGAATCAGTGCTTTTTCTTCTGTTATCATTTTGATGCTGTTAATATTAGAGAGGAATCTCATAGAATCTATTGGAGTTGTTTTGATTCCACCAGTAATGAGCCTGAGAGCTTGGTTTTGAACACGTTCTATTTCGTTTATCAAAGGTGAAGTAATTAAAATTTCTCCGCAGTACGTCAGCACTGGCTGTATAAACATTTTGTGTGTAGTGTTCAAAGTATTTCTAGAGCAACCCCATTTCTTTCCTGCTAGTCTTTTCAGAAGGGAGAATCTTTTACGAGCTTTTTCAGAAGTATATTTCAAATGGTTGTTCCATGTTAACTTACTGTCGAAAATAACTCCAAGATATTTGGATTCATAAGTCCTAGGGAGGTGTTGGCCATTATATTGGATATTGAATTCTCTTTCTTTTTTACCCAGTGAAAATATTTGGTAGTTACTTTTTCCTGAATTGAGTGTCATCAAATTTGATGTATTCCATTCATGTAGTTGATTTAGAGCTTTAAGAGCAGAATTTTGAATTTTGTCTCTATGTCTGTGAGATCCGGAAGTCCACAAAACTATATCATCTACATTCTTAAATGTATTGATATGGCATAGAAGATTTCTGAGACTTTCACTTATTGCAATGATTTCTCCATCAAAACTTGTTGTTCCATATCCAAGGGATGTCTCTAAAGGCAATTGTTTCATTATTTCAGTGTTCACTTCTGATTTCAGTAATTCTTCTATTTAATTCAAATTATATCCTATATTTAATAGAGTTAAATGATTTGGTTTAATTTGTAACTTTTCTTTTAAATTCGGGACGTTGATTTTCTGTTTTAATTCTCGAATCGTGGATATAATGGTTTAGATAATGTATGGGAATCAATCGAAGATGATCCTCGACATCTCGTACGGATGAAAAAATTCGACAAGTACGCGAAAAAATTCTCTCTGATTGACGTTTGGCAGTGTTATCCGGGAGGTTACTGAAGAATTAAATATATCGTACAGAACTTGGTAGATGATACTGACCGAAGATTTGAACAGATTGCCGCAAGAATGGTGCCGCCAGTCTTGTCTCAGGATCAGAAGTGTCAAAACGAGGTAATTTATAAAAGCATTTGTGATGCATCGGTCCAGAAAGCATTTAAATGTTGTTCTGCTATTAAGAGGTGTAATCAGAAGCCTGCATTTTATTTGATGTCTTGTATTTCTGTAACAGGAAGCACAAGAAGTGCCTTTTGATAGTGGCTGACTCATATCAGAGCAGTGACATTCTGATAACCCATTGCAACTAGATGCACGATTTCCAGATTGCATTGCCAAGAAAATGTCAGATTATGCTTGTCTTAAGTTCGCTGCAGTTGTGATAAGAAAGTCATAATAATCTGGGGATATAAACATTAAACTTTCAACGCTTTTACTGCATCGGTTTATTATCTTTCCTGATGCAGTCGCATCTCTCTCACTTACTTGACGGACTTCTCGTAGAAGAGAATCTAAATTTCAACTGAGTAGTTTTATGAGTTGCTTGATCTAAAAGCGAATTCTGGACATTCTTTCTGTTTTCATTGCCATTTTACAGAGACATCATTTTATTTTTACTTCAATTTTTATTGTACCTGAGTTTTTTTTAATGTACTTCACTCCCACCCCTTCTACTAATGAAGTTCAAACTGTCCTCCACACAGAACCAAGGCCGCATATACAGTCATAGTAGCCTTACGGTCATAGTAAACAGTACGTTCCAAAAATATGTTCGTATTTTCCAGTGACGAAAGAGCTTTCAATATTGCATCATTTTCGCACAGGTACTGTCGTCCATTTGCCTACGTCACATTCCAGTTTCCCCCACCTGCTTCTATTCGCCTCTCTCTAAAGGCTAGTGGCTGGACTGTCTTAGTTTTTTTCGGAGAACATTAATTTCTGTTAGGAATTGGACGTCTACGTAATATTATACAACTGTTTAAAATAACTTAAATAAAAGGGCCTCGTTAAGTAATTAACTGTCACGTGATTTTCCCCCTTTCTACGATCCTGAGACATAACCACTTGGACGGACAGTAGATAGCATGTCTGAGTAATTTTATCTTTTTGGATCGGGCAGAAGTGAAGATTGAATTTACAGTACGTAAGGTACTCTTTTACAGAGTAGGTACAGAATTATTTCAACATGAGTTACTAGTACGAAGGACGAAACTAGTAATTGGAATTACACACATTAGAACTGAAGCCTGTATCGAAATGAACGGCCACCATTTTCAAAAATGTGTTTAAATATCCATATTATGATTATTTTTCAATTTAACTTCATTCTCTATATTGTACGCTAATGTGCTGTAGACAGTATAATATACAATGCATAATGAATACATCCACATGGACAGCTCAGTTCGTGAGTAAAAACACTTATTGTTAATACTGTGCTTTATTTTGATTAAACAAAAACCTAATGAAAATTATCAAACTCAAAAGCGTGATATTTCCTAGTTTACGTAAATGGATGAACTACTTTTCTTCCCTCCTATACCTAGTAAAGTGATTTGTTTGTATATTACGCCAGTATCATGAACTCCAGTCGTGGAAGGGGGTGTTTCCGGTTCCCAACCGTTGATCCAAAGGTATAGCCAGGTTAATATTAGAAATGTTAGTAAAAATAAAATGATGTCCCTGTATTATCAGTATTGTTTTAGCCTATTATCAATGTGGGGCGCATTTTAGTGTCAGGATTAAGACGTTGCGCTAAAAACCGAAAGGTCGCATGTCCGATTCTCGATGGAGTCCTGAATTTTCTCCATTGATGTAATTCTTCCGGCCGCAATATAGACCTGGCGTTCTCCTTTATGGCAAAAGTGGCAGGCACGTAGGACTGACATCGCTACTGCTACTAATGCCAATTGTCTGCATCCCCTTTATCACCCGCTATCCTGTGGGCATTCAATTTCTGCAATACGAATAATAATTCTACCTTCATTATTAACGTATGTTCACTTTATAAGAAAAAAACAAAGAGAACTGATAGCAGGCTATACAGTGTGTACCTAAATTGGTGTCAAATATTTCGGGGACGTGTTCCTAACATCAAAACATTTTAAAAAGTTAATAAGAACATGGGTCTGAAAACCATTCGTTAGGGAGTTATTAAAGGATTTGTCCCTTCATTGACCGCTGATTGTTTGATGGTTTTTTGTTTGTTTGTGTTTTGTAGAGCAAAGAAATCAGAAGAAAATGTATTCTGTGAGTGAACGGAACGAAATGATTTGCAACATTTAATTGACGATGTGCTTCTGGACGTCATCCAACGAATGTGTTTTAACACGATGCTGTTCCAGCTCATTTCAGTCTGACAGTTCGTAATTTTTTTAATGATCGATTTCCCCAAAGATGTATTGGTTGAAGGGGATTCATTGCATGGCCTGCTCGATCGCCTGATTTGAATCCAATGGATTTCTTCGTCTGGGGACATTTAAAGTCCCTGGTTTATGCTACTCCTGTACTTAATGTTGATATTCTGAGAGCGTATCCAAATGGATTTCACGAAATACGAAACACTCCAGGAATTTTCAACAGAGTACGCCAGAGCATGTAACGCAGGTTTAGGGGACACATCGAAGCAGGAGGAAGCCGCTCCGAGCAATTTTTGTAACATTAAATTTTGTCTTGTAACTCTGAAATAAATTATTTTGAGACCAATGTTCATATGAACCTATTGTAATACATTTTGAATCTTGCGTACACCACTTTTAACACTTGAATATAATTGAACTAGTAATGTAATGTTTTTGTGTTACGAACACATCCCCGAAATATTTGACACCAATTTAGATATACCCTGTATAAAGAAATAAGAGGCGAAGAAAAACAGAAATATAAAGATGAAAAATACATAGAAGGAAAATGACGAAAATAAATACACTAAGAAAAAGTATGAAGGAAGAGTGAAAGAATACAAAATAGAAACGATACAAAGAAGAGGAAACAAAGAGAAAAGAGACTACGAAGAAAATTAGAAGAAGGTGTAATAGGAAAAAATAAGAGAGAATAATGTGAAGAATAAAGATGGAGAAGGGACAGACGAAAGAAAAAAGAAATAAGAGGAGGAAAGGAGGAAGAAAAAGGACGAAAATACGTAGGCCTACAATAAACATGCAGAGAAACGATAATAAATGTACACAACACAGACAAAGAAAAAAGCGAAGAGGAAAACGGCAATGAAGAAGAGAAAGAGAAAATTGATTCTATTTTATCTCTCTCCAGTTAGATCTAGAAAAAAAATAATATCTCAAGAATCAGAAACATATTTCATTTTATGAACTCACCATTAATGAGCGAGAGAGGAGTAAGACAAGGCTGCGGCCTTTCACCGTTGCTATTTATTATATATATATATATATATATATATATATATATATATATATATATATATATATGAATCATATAATTAGAGAATGGAAACAATTGCCTCTTGGATATATACAATTCAATAGACACTTACAACTAGATTGATTACTTTTTGCTGACGATTTAGCTCTGGTGGCATCCTCAGTAGATGAATTACAACGTTAAATTTTTAATTTTAACAAAATTGGAATTAAATATGATATGAAAATCAATAAAGAAAGAACTAAAATTATGGCCTTCTGCGGAAAATACCCTGTGCCTAGCAAAATATGTTTAGATTCAAAAATATTAGAAAGGATAAATTATTTTACACATCTCGGATACACATGATCTTTTTTCGATGAAATGGACATTTCACAGAAAATTTCTAAATACACCAAAACAATGGGAATAATCTACACCATTATGAAACCTTCCCTAGTACAAAGGCATACTCGAATTCGCCTTTACAAGACCTTGGCGAGACCTGTACTTTGTTACGGCAGTGAGGCATGGACATTGAGGAAGAAAGACGAAAGCAGAATAACGGCTAATGAAATGAAATTTATGAGATATACAGCGGGATATACGAAATGGGATCACAAACGCAATGAAGATGTAATGGAAGAATTACAACTAGAACCTGTAATATATCACGTAAAACATTATCAGAACAACTGGATAAATCATCTGCATCGCATGCATAGAGATAGAATCCCAAAAGCCATGCTCCACTATCGTCCAAACGGGAAGAGATCTCTCGGTCGTCCAAAAAAGCGCTGGATTGAAAATTCAACTGTGAGATCGTAACAGGCTATTTGGCCTAATACTTGAAGGGAAGAAGAAGACCATTAATGAATTACAGTAAGATGTTAAACGACACATATTCATTAAGTTAGGAAATTGATCTATTTTCCGGTACATTCGTTAATCAGAAACCAAATTTATATAAAAAATATTTCAATGGCATCTATGCCACAGCATCTTCAGCTTTATTTTTGTTGGGCTAACTCAATTTTCTCCTTGTTTGGTCTTGCTAAAAATTAAGGTAACCTTAAGCTAGCAGTGCAAGAACATTTTTGGTTACGTGCACAAAAACGAATCGCTCGCGCACCATCACTCGGCTCGGGACTTGGGCGTAGCTAATATATTTTAACGAAATTACTATTTTTTTTTACAGGAGCACTTCTTTATGCTACACCGAAATTAAAATTGATATAATTTCTTCAGAGAGAGAGAGAGAGAGAGAGAGAGAGAGTAAGGAATTAGTTGATATTTTCATTTAACAGTTTTCCTTGAGAAATCCATAATATAAATTTAATATAAATTATGGTGCATGCATAGTTATGAAAATCGTATTCTCAGCTATAATACGAACTTTTGGTAGAATGTCTATTGCAAGTCGTTTCCAATTTATGCCCTTTTAAACTGGAGATTTTTTTTTATGGAATTACGATAAATTTAACGTATTAAAACAAGAAAACTAATGGACTTAATCGAGGAATCACACAGTTGTAAGGTTTTCTGCTGCCCGATTTCACATAGAATGTCCAGTAAAAAAAAAAATACGAGTAAGAATATATGAAAAATTACGAATAAATACTTATTACCTTACTTAGGGCTTTTAGAGAATCCGAAGGTTCATTGCTGCCCTCACATAAACCCACCATCGATCCCTATCCTGAGCAAGATTAATCCAGTCCCTACCATCATATCCCACCTCTCTTAAATCCATTTTTATATTATTCTCCCATCTACGTCTCGGCCTCTCCAAAGGTATTTTTCTCTCCGGCCTCCCAACTAACACTCTATATGCATTTCTGGATTCGCCCATACGTGCTACATGCCCTGCCCATCTCAAACGTCTGAATTTAATGTTCCTTGTTACGTCATGTGAAGAATACAAAGCGTGCAGTTCTGTGTTGTGTAACTTTCTCCATTCTCCTGTAACTTCATCCCTCTTAGCCCCAAATATTTTCCTAAGCACCTTATTCTCAAACACCTTTAACCTCTGTTCCTCTCTTGAAGTGAGAGTCCAAGTTTCACAACCATACAGAACAACCGGTAATATAACTGTTTTATAAATTCCAACTTTCGGCTTTTTAAAGAGCAGACTAGATGAGAAAATATTCTCAGCTTAATAATAACAGACATTTCTCATATTTATTCTGCGTTTAATTTCCTCACGAGTGTCATTTATATATTTTGTTAAGTGTTGCTCCAAGATATTTGAACTTTTCCACCTTTTCAAAGGATAAATTTCCTATTTTTATATTTCCATTTCTTAGTGTGATCTGGTCACGAGACATAATAATATGTTTTGTCTTTTCGGGATTTTCTTCCAAACCTATCCGTTTACTTGCTTCAAGTAAAATTCCTGTGTCTTGCCTAATAGTTTATAGATTTTCTCCCAACATACAGTATATAAATGAAAAAATTCTACTGAAAATAAACAGAGAAACAAAATAAAGTTAAGAAAAATAAAGATATGAAGACGGAGCAAGAAATATTAAATAAAAAACAAAGAAAGAATAAGAAAAAGAAACGACGGAGAATAATAACAAAAAGCCGAGAAACAAGAAAAGGATAAACGACTAAGAAAAAGTTAAGTAAAGGTAGAAAAGAAGTGAAAACAGGAAGAATGTTCAAAAATAATAAACAGAGGAAGCAGGTACAAACAAAAAGTTAAGACATTAGTTACGAAAAAGAAAGGAGATGACTGGAAGATAAAATGCAAATAAAAATGCTGATCGATGAAGAACAGAGGTCTGCATCGGACGTTTTCGCTCGAGCGCCAAGTAGTTCATAGCATAATCCGATAGGTAGCGCACATGCATGATGGGTAAAATTGTCGCGAGCGATAAATCCTCGAACGGTATAAGCCGAGCGTTAGACATTCGTTCTTGTTATAGTGATGAACTGTGTAGTAACATCATAGATGTTTATCATTTCAAAACTTTGCAGTGTTTAACTAACCTCTCCATAGTACAACTACAAAACTTGCTTTAAAATGTAATATAAATGTTGTAGGTAATTTTTTTTTTTTTTTTTTTTCCCCACACAGGAGTGATTTTGTTTTTGCCACATCTGATAGATGTTATTGGATGTAAATGTAATTATTATAAACGGAGAACACAATCACGATAATGCAAGAACCGTATCAAGTTTTCTAGTATAATAATAATCTCTAATAATTAGTGTATCAATCTTTTTCGTCTGTAACAGTTGTGCAGCATGATTATTCGTTTTATTATATTTTCTGTGACGTTATCTCTGTGCTAATATTGTTTTTAATCTACTGCTATATCAATAGTATTTTGTAAAACGTTTCTACATTGTCGCAGTATATAGGCGGAACACTAGGTATGGACCTATCATATTATATATGTGGTAAATCAAATATTGAATAATTATTAATTAGCAATAATAACTGTATATCGAAGTTTTTCATACTATTTTATTTATAACTTCATGTTACTGTTTTGGTACGTTCCATTAAACGTTTGTCATAAACGCAGAAATAAGGCCTTATTTTTACCGTGTGAGCAAAACATATGTGTATCTTATCTGTCGCCTTCCATACAAGATAAGACATGTCGGTGAGGTGACCTTGTGCTGTACTTCTATTTATTACGAGCGTATCACGACCGATCGTATCTCACTCGAGGGTGCGACACTCGACCGAGTTCAAGCGAGCGATTTAACTCCAATGCAGCACTCTGGTCCATACTTTACGACTGATTTACTTCACATTAGTACAAGCTATATTACAATACGGCATTATAGGATGGGGTAGTGCTTATAGTACCTCCCTCATGCTAATAAGTCTGCTACAGAAAATAATAATAAAAATATGCCTTAATAAACCTCTTGATTATTGTTCAGAGCTGCTGTATTCAGAATTTAAAGTATTTGACTTCCATCGAATTTATAACAATGTATTACTGAATTTCGTACATAAAAACAGTGATTTACACCTGTGAAGTAACGGTCAGCGCGTCTGGCCGCAAAACCAGGTGGCCCGGGTTCGAATCCCGGTCGGGGCAAGTTACCTGGCTGAGGTTTTTTCCGGGGTGTTCCCTCAACCCAATACGAGCAAATGCTGGGTAACTTTCGGTGCTGGATCCCGGACTCATTTCACCGGCATTATCACCTTCATATCATTCAGAGGCTAAATAACCTACATGTTGATACAGCGTCGTAAAATGACCCAATTAAATAAAAAAATAAAATAAGTCATGCCGGTGAGATGACCTTGTACTGTGCTTCTATTTATTACGAGCGTATCACGACCGATCTTATCTCACTCGAGGGTGCGAAATTCGACCGAGTTCAAGCGAGCGATTTAACTCCATTGCAGCACTCTGATGAAGAAGAAAGGAATAAACATGGAAATGAAACAGATGAATAGTGAAGTGAAGAATGAGTGCGCACCATGATGATGTCCTTGAGCTGGGCGTTGATGCGCAGGATGAGGTTGTAGCCGCTCCACTCGGGCGCGAAGAAGCGCAGCCAGGGGAACTGGTTGAGCGTGCCGCCGGACATGTCGAAGGCCTTGGCGCGCTGGCTCATGAGCTGCATGAGGTGCTGCAGGCGGGGGTCGTCCCACGACGAGAAGCGCCCCCCCGTCACCAGCACCCACAGCACGTTGAGCACGCACGGCGTGACGTAGCGCCCCACCGTGACCTCGCGCCGCCCGCCGCTGCCCTGGCGCCCCAGCGTGTCCAGCAGGTCCAGCACCTCCTTGAGGATCATGTCCTCCATCAGCTGCTTGCCGTAGCCCACCTGCTTGAGGTGCCGCACCGCGAAGCTGCGCTGCTCGTGCCACACCTCGCCCTCCGTGAACGTGATGCCTGCGGAAGGAGCCAATGTGGAGGTTACCAGATTTAAACCCCCCTTTAACTTTTTGAAAAAAAAAACTACATATTCTCTAACCCTAGTCACCTAGCTTCTCGTTTTCAACATTTGTCCTCATATCACGAAATACATACTCGCTCACAACACCATATCACACTCTCCATTCCTAAACACAGAACATCCTTCTACTCTTCTGCAGCTCAACTCTGGAACTCTCTACCACAACATGTCAGAGACTGTCGGACATTGTCTAGTTTCAAAAATAAATTAAAATTGCACTTTTTGAATTAGATTCCTTTCAGTTATAAGCCCTTTTCTCTGCCATAGTTTTGTAAAAATATAGGCTATATATTTCTTTTTCCTTCCTTTCCCCTTTTTGTTCTCTTTATCAGCCGATGAATTTATTATCATAGCCTTTTTATCGTGAATTTTATTTAATTTACGTATTTCTTTTCTTTTTTATTATTATTTTATTACATTCCATTTTGATATATTCTTCCTTACGTTTTTCCATATTAACCATTTGTACTAAATGAGTTGCTTTCAATATATTCCAATGCATTTTACTTTCTTTTTTCTATTGTGGTATTATTTTCATGTTGTTTAGTGTCGATTTTATTATTATTATTATTATTATTATTATTATTATTATTATTATTATTATTATTATTAGATCATGTAAGAAGAATGGAAAATTCAAGAATACCAAAAATTATGATGCAATATAAGCCTAGAGGACATCGTCGACCAGGAAGACCTTTAAGAATACTGCTAGATGGGGCCGATGTAATATGTTAGTATTCTGTTCTTTAACTTTTTGTTAAATTTTAACTGCTTGTATACTTTGTGACCTGGTAGAGTGTAAGAGAAGGCCCTATGGCCTTAACTCTGCCAGTATAAATAAAGAATTATTATTATTATTATTATTATTATTATTATTATTATTATTATTATTATTATTATTATTATATTCAGATTTGACTATTTTTTTTACTCCATATTCGTTTTCCCTTCACTAATTTTTCACTGTCAGAGTAACAAAATCTACATCGACATAAAGAATAGTCTTCCTACCTCTCCTTCGATATAATCCCTGTGCTTGGTGCTGCGGCACATTCGAATTACAACAATGCTATCTTTATTATATAAAGACCTACCGCTTAGTTGTTATGTTGTATTTAGCGACGCTCGCAACTGCAGAGGTTATATCAGCGTCGCCGGATGTGCCGGAATTTTGTCCCGCAGGAGCTCTTTTACATGCCAGTAAATCTACTGACATGAGCCTGTCGCATTTAAGTGTTGTCGCATTTACGCACACTTAAATGCCATCGACCTGGCCCGGGATCGAACCCGCAACCTCGGGCATAGAAGGCCAGCGCTATACCAACTCGCCAACCAGGTCGACTCTACCGCCTAGTACCGACCTTGTAAAAGCTGTCCAATATGAAATTAACTTGTTGTGAAACATATTGAAGAGTTTGTTTTGACAGTTCTGCAGCGCATATGTTGTGCATTGTCGATTTTAAATTCATTTTAAGAGCGGTATTCACCCCGTTCATTAGAGTTCTGACTTCATTATTAAACGTTCGTTTAACGTTTTCTCTATCTGATAATTCACATTTTTAATATAAACTTCACATTATCGTTCCGGGTTCTTTGATATGTCTAAAAGCGACCGCAAAGCTCAATTTTACAATTTTTTTTTATTGGCGTAGTGATTTTCGCTAGATTAGTGAAAATTTTACATTGGCAACGTTTCTTTGCAGCCACAGTGTGATAATATAGTCGCGAACGTTTTTCCAGGAACTAGTTTCACATTCCCCTGTGAAAAACAACTAATAATAATAATAATAATAATAATAATAATAATAATAATAATAATAATAATAATAATGATAATAATAACAATAATAATGATAATAATAATAATAACTAATAATAATAATAACAATAATAATAACAATAACAATAATAATAATAATAATAATGATGATGATAATAATAACAATAATAATAATAACAATAATAATAATAATAATAATAACAATAATAATAATGATGATAATAACTAATAATGATAATAATAATAACAATAATAATAACTAATAATGATAATAATAATAACAATAATAATAACTAATAATGATAATGATAATAATAAGAATAATAACAACAATAATAATAATAATAATAATAATAATAATAATAATAATAATAATGATAATAACTAATAATAATAATAACAAATAATAATAACAATAATAATAATAACAATAATAATAATAATGATAATAATAAGAATAATAACAACAATAATAATAATAACAATAATAATAACAATAATAATAATAACAATAATAACAATAATAATAATAACAACAATAATAATGATAATAATAACAATAATTTATTTATTTATTTATTTATTTATTTATTTATTTATTTATTTATTTATTTATTTATTTATTTATTTATTTAGAATATTAACGTGCAAAAACAACAGCACAAGGCCAATTACAGTTTTGCACGATACAAAACAGAACAAAACAACAAATGATGATGAGAATGAATGATAGAAAATGGCAATGAGATGAAATACAAACAATATAATGGTCTACATCAATCATTGATCAAATAATAATTATAAAATTATAAAATTAGTACAATGAGAATTGAAATAATGGAATGGTCTACATGAATCAATAGACCAAATACAAGAAATATATGGACAAATAATTATTAAAATTAGATCAGTGAGTTAAAACTCAAAGATATACTACACATTAAATGGATCCAAGTTGAATCCATGCAAATTAGCATAATAATAACAATAATAATAATAACAACAATAATAATAATAATTTATTTATTTAGATTTATTTATTTATTTATTATTTATTTATTTATTTAGAATATTAACGTGCAAAACAACAGCACAAGGACAATTACAGTTTAGCACGATACAGAACAGAACAAAACAACAAATGATGATGAGCATGAATGATGGAAAATGGGAATGAGATGAAAATACAAACAATATAATAGTCTACATTAATCATAACAAAGTAAGATAGATAATAATAATAAGAATAATAATAATAACAATAATAATAACAATAATAATAATAATAATAATAACAATAATAATAATACAACATTTAAAATACCGATAATGTAAATTGTAAATAATTTTAATAATTGCCCTCCCCCATTGACAAAATTCTGCGTACGCCACTGCAATACGTCATACCACTGCCACAGGGTCTTTGCATGTTTGCATAAATACATACATTACTACTGTTGTGTTTAGATAGCTTGGCCGGTGTAATGCGCGAGCATTTGAGTGGGGATGATGTGTAGTGAGTCAGTTTCTCAACATATCCAGAGGGCCAGGAGGGGTAAGGAAGAGAACTGCATGCGTGTTGACTTAAGTTATAGCTATGTTGAAAAACATTGGTCGCGTACCTGCACTCCATGGGCGATCACAGTTTTTCCACCCACTGCTATCCAAACACTCGTACTCAACACAATGCAGTCTTCTCTTTCCTCTCTTCCACTCACAATAAAGTAAACTACAATGTCTTTATTGGTTCCATTACGATACTAATGTTTTGCAGAAGTTAGTATACTACGTACTTTCACAAGGAAAAGAAGTAAACTCTACAGAATTGCACCCCTTCTTTTCCATATCATTATTAAATGAACTTGCCTGGTTTACTGTGCAGAATGTTATGACCGGTCAAGCTATCTAAACACCACAGTACAACTATTATTATTATTATTATTATTATTATTATTATTATTATTATTATTATTATTATTATTATTACTAGTAGTGCTATTATCATGCTTTAAGAAATGTAAATATTTTGATGCAGAATTAGGTCTTAGGTATAGAGGGTAAGTTCACGGTCAAATAAACATAAACATGTAATCCCCGCCTTCGTCACCTTTGTCTTCCCCTTGTTCTCTTTCTCTTCGCGTTGTTCTTGTTGTGTTCCCCTTGTTATCCTTGTGTTTTCCCTTTTCTTCTTGGTTTTCACTTGTATTCCTTGTCTTCGCTTTGTTCTCCTTATTTTCTCCTTGTCAGCCTTGGCTTCCCCCTTGTTTTCCTTGACTTTCCTTTGTTCTCCTTGTATTGCTCTTGTTCTTCTTGTATTCCCATTATTATCCTTGTATACTGTTTCTCTTTATGTTATCCTTATCCTCCTTATGTTTCCTTTATTCTCGTGTTCGCTTGTTCTCCTTGTCTTCTCTATGTTCTGCCTGTCTTCTCCATGTTCTCCCTGTATTCCCCATGATCTTCTTGTCTTCCCCTTGTACTCCTTGTCTACTCCTTGTATTCCTTTAATTCGCTTTGTTCTCCTTATCTTCCCCGTGTTGTCCTTGCGTTTTCCTTGTTCTCTTTGCATTCTCCTTGTTCTCCTTAACTTCAGCTTGTTCGCCTTGTGATCCTCTTGTTCTCCTTCTACTCCATCACAAGTTCTCAAACTGAGTTGATAAAATTACCGGCCACAATTAGTGGCAATAGGAAGTCAATATAGTCCGGATCAGCTTACTTAATACCCTAAAGGTGAAACCTAACCATTTTTCCACTATTACTAAATATGCTAGTGGATTATAGTGATTTTCTAGCTCTCAGGTTGACTTTTCTTTTACCAACTTCGTTTCGAATTTCGGGTACTGACAAATACTACAACTGGCAGTTATTTTCTAACTCTTATGTTGGCAGCAATGATTTCGGTTTACAGTAAAGCAAACTGATGAAAATGCAAGTAAGTAAATACATTTTTAGGTTAGGTCTCATGAATCGTGAACTCTTTACTCAAACCAATAAATTCCATGTTGCTATACAAAATAAATTGTAATATTAGATCATACTAATTCTGATTACCAACATAATATGCGAGACTCCAGAAGGAAAATATACTATTTCATAAATACAGTAAACCATTTAGGAAACAGCTCCCAACATAAAGATGAGACATGGTAAATAAGCAAGACATTGTTATTGTTAACACTTTATTATTATTATTATTATTATTATTATTATTATTATTATTATTATTATTATTATTATTATTATTATTATTATTTCAGTACGTAGCATTGTGATTTTTCCCTCTTTGGTGATATCTGGTATTAGTTGGCAACAATGAAGAGACGGCTAAATTAGACTTTTAGAAAATACTCTTACATATTCCTCACTATACCTGCCACCAGCCTTATGTTGAGACCAGCCAAAATTTCCGGCCGGGGCGGTGAAATACCGGATAGTTGGCAACCCTATCAGTAATACGTGAATTCTTTTAATATCCGCCCATTAGTTTATTGAACCACCGTTGCTCGCCGGGGGCGCATCTGTCAAAGGCGGAATACCGCATAATAGCACTCTATTTGCAACACGTTAAACATAATAGTACATTATGCAACGAGCCTATAATGGTAGTAATTAAGACGCAAGTATGATTGTTTATGAAACGAGCGCAAGCGAGTTTCATAATTTTCATACGAGCGTCTTAATTACCATTATAGGCAAGTTTCATACGACTTTTTATGCTCGACCATATTTCTAACTTGAAAGTATTCAAAATTATGGTTATGTGCGAACTGACCTGAATTGTGAGATGTGCGCAGACGCGAAAGTATTGATTTTTTCCGAGGCCGAATTTCATTGACCTTGGCACATAATAAGATGAACACTACTCTGGTATAACGTGAAAATTGATTTAGAATTGAAAAACGAGATGCCAAATTGAATTTATTTGAATATTATTTACAATTAACTCTAATTATTATAGTAACAGAACATAACCTTCTGCGACAGTATTGGATTTCCAGCCTCCGTGACTTTTCGCTAATTCTCTTTCGATTGCATATCCGAGAATAATCGATACTTGCGGTTTTATAACGGTACAAAGCTGACTTGTCATTGTCTGAACACCTGTAAGCTGACTTGTCATTGGCTGAACACCTGTACTTTAATGAGTAGGTGTAGTTTAATGACATGCATTAAAGGACTGCTACCAGGTGTATAATTACTACATTTCGGCATGGTCGAGCATAAAATAACCTAAAGCTAGCCGTTTGGAAGATGTCTGCTGTACCTCTGCGAGCGCCCATGGAGCGCAGCTTGATGAAGAAGTTGTAGGGGCGGCCCTCGTACTCCTCCCTCGTGTGCACCTGCTGCACCACCTCGTGCGTCGTCACCACGATGGTGCGCTCGTTGCCCAGCTTCAGTCCGATCACCGGGGACTGGTACAGTTCAGTCATGTACTGTACGGCCGAATGCATGTAGCCTTTCTCGCGGCACAGCTTCTTCAAGTAGGGCGCGCTGCCCACGACGGGCAGCCATGCTGGACCTGCAACAAGCCAGTGCGGTTTATAAATTAAACTCTTGTCTCCTTGCCTTGAGGAGTTTATGTAAAATACTACGATACAGAAAACAACAGAAAACTATTGCACCTTATCATCCACATAAGACCAATAGTGTAGAATTTTTAAGACGAATTCCACAGAGCAAGCAACCAAGAATTGCACTTCTAGCGAACGAATGATGAAGCGTACACACGTAGCGAACGAACAATCAACGCATGACGAAGCGAACCTTCATCTGTAAGTGCGTCTACTCGTAGCCAACGAATGACGAAGCGAAACTTCGTCTGTAAATGCGTAGGCCTACACACTTAGCGAACGAATGACGAAGCGAACCTTCATCTGTAAGTGCGTCTACTCGTAGCCAACGAATGACGAAGCGAAACTTCGTCTGTAAGTGCGTAGGCCTACACACTTAGCGAACGAATGACGAAGCGAACCTTCATCTGTAAGCGCGTACACTCGTAGCGAACGAATGACGAAGCGAAACTTCGTCTGTAAGTGCGTAGGCCTACACACTTAGCGAACGAATGACGAAGCGAGCCTCCATCTGTAAGTGCGTACACTCGTAGCGAACGAATGACGAAGCGAAACTTCGTCTGTAAGTGCGTAGGCCTACACACTTAGCGAACGAATGACGAAGCGAACCTTCATCTGTAAGCGCGTACACTCGTAGCGAACGAATGACGAAGCGAAACTTCGTCTGTAAGTGCGTAGGCCTACACACTTAGCGAACGAATGACGAAGCGAACCTTCATCTGTAAGCGCGTACACTCGTAGCGAACGAATGACGAAGCGAAACTTCGTCTGTAAGTGCGTAGGCCTACACACTTAGCGAACGAATGACGAAGCGAACCTTCATCTGTAAGCGCGTACACTCGTAGCGAACGAATGACGAAGCGAAACTTCGTCTGTAAGTGCGTAGGCCTACACACTTAGCGAACGAATGACGAAGCGAGCCTCCATCTGTAAGTGCGTACACTCGTAGCGAACGAATGACGAAGCGAAACTTCGTCTGTAAATGCGTAGGCCTACACACTTAGCGAACGAATGACGAAGCGAGCCTCCATCTGTAAGTACGTCTACTCGTAGCGAACGAATGGCGAAGCGTACACACGTAGCGGACGAACAATCAACGAATGACAAAGCGAGCCTCCATCTGTAAGTGCGTACACTCGTAGCGAACGAATGACGAAGCAAAACTTCGTCTGTAAAGTGCGTAGGCCTACACACTTAGCGAACGAATGACGAAGCGAGCCTCCATCTGTAAGTGCGTACACTCGTAGCGAACGAATGACGAAGCGAAACTTCGTCTGTAAGTGCGTACACTCGTAGCGAACGAATGACGAAGCAAAACTTCGTCTGTAAGTGCGTAGGCCTACACACTTAGCGAACGAATGACGAAGCGAACCTTCATCTGTAAGCGCGTACACTCGTAGCGAACGAATGACGAAGCGAAACTTCGTCTGTAAGTGCGTAGGCCTACACACTTAGCGAACGAATGACGAAGCGAGCCTCCATCTGTAAGTGCGTACACTCGTAGCGAACGAATGACGAAGCGAAACTTCGTCTGTAAGTGCGTAGGCCTACACACTTAGCGAACGAATGACGAAGCGAACCTTCATCTGTAAGCGCGTACACTCGTAGCGAACGAATGACGAAGCGAAACTTCGTCTGTAAGTGCGTAGGCCTACACACTTAGCGAACGAATGACGAAGCGAACCTTCATCTGTAAGCGCGTACACTCGTAGCGAACGAATGACGAAGCGAAACTTCGTCTGTAAGTGCGTAGGCCTACACACTTAGCGAACGAATGACGAAGCGAACCTTCATCTGTAAGCGCGTACACTCGTAGCGAACGAATGACGAAGCGAAACTTCGTCTGTAAGTGCGTAGGCCTACACACTTAGCGAACGAATGACGAAGCGAGCCTCCATCTGTAAGTGCGTACACTCGTAGCGAACGAATGACGAAGCGAAACTTCGTCTGTAAATGCGTAGGCCTACACACTTAGCGAACGAATGACGAAGCGAGCCTCCATCTGTAAGTGCGTACACTCGTAGCGAACGAATGACGAAGCGAAACTTCGTCTGTAAGTGCGTACACTCGTAGCGAACGAATGACGAAGCAAAACTTCGTCTGTAAAGTGCGTAGGCCTACACACTTAGCGAACGAATGACGAAGCGAGCCTCCATCTGTAAGCGCGTACACTCGTAGCGAACGAATGACGAAGCAAAACTTCGTCTGTAAATGCGTAGGCCTACACACTTAGCGAACGAATGACGAAGCGAAACTTCGTCTGTAAGTGCGTAGGCCTACACACTTAGCGAACGAATGACGAAGCAAAACTTCGTCTGTAAATGCGTAGGCCTACACACTTAGCGAACGAATGACGAAGCAAAACTTCGTCTGTAAGTGCGTAGGCCTACACACTTAGCGAACGAATGACGAAGCGAGCCTCCATCTGTAAGTGCGTACACTCGTAGCGAACGAATGACGAAGCAAAACTTCGTCTGTAAATGCGTAGGCCTACACACTTAGCGAACGAATGACGAAGCGAAACTTCGTCTGTAAGTGCGTAGGCCTACACACTTAGCGAACGAATGACGAAGCAAAACTTCGTCTGTAAATGCGTAGGCCTACACACTTAGCGAACGAATGACGAAGCAAAACTTCGTCTGTAAGTGCGTAGGCCTACACACTTAGCGAACGAATGACGAAGCGAGCCTCCATCTGTAAGTGCGTACACTCGTAGCGAACGAATGACGAAGCAAAACTTCGTCTGTAAATGCGTAGGCCTACACACTTAGCGAACGAATGACGAAGCAAAACTTCGTCTGTAAGTGCGTAGGCCTACACACTTAGCGAACGAATGACGAAGCGAGCCTCCATCTGTAAGTGCGTACACTCGTAGCGAACGAATGACGAAGCAAAACTTCGTCTGTAAATGCGTAGGCCTACACACTTAGCGAACGAATGACGAAGCGAACCTTCATCTGTAAGTACGTACACTCGTAGCGAACGAATGACGAAGCGAACCTTCATCTGTAAGCGCGTACACTCGTAGCGAACGAATGGCGAAGCGTACACACGTAGCGAACGAACAATCAACGAATGACAAAGCGAACCTTCATCTGTAAGCGTGTATACTCGTAGCCAACGAATGACGAATCGAAACTTCGTCTGTAAGTGCGTAGGCCTACACACTTAGCGAACGAATGACGAAGCGAACCTTCATCTGTAAGCGCGTACACTCGTAGCGAACGAATGACGAAGCGAACTTTCATCTGTAGGTGCGTACACACGTAGGGAACGAATGACGAAGCGAACCTCCGTTAATTCGGCGCAACGTGCGAATTAATAGTCTCGCCGAGTCTCGCGTTCGTTCATTATCCTCAATGTTGCTAACTCTTTAATCTAAGAATATCTAATCAACTATAGAAAATCATGGTACAATATTTTCAGAAAAAATGTTGCATTAAGTCTACCTAAATATGTACAGAAGTGGGGGAAAAAAAAAACGGACCGACCCTTGTAGCTGATTTCAGTCACAGATTCAAATTTTGCTAGCCACAAAACACATACATCTTGTATAATTAATTGTAACAATTAAATTTATTGCATTTGTTCGATTCTTACTGTCTTTTGTTTTCTTCAGTGCCTTAAACTTACAGACGAAAAAACTTTGAGAGTTTTATTTTTATCTGGCATTAATATTACATTTCTACCTCTATTCGGCAAAGATAACTGCGTATTGTTGCTTTAAATAGCAGTACATACCTCTGGCTTCACTATCCATATTGAAATTACCAAAGTTTGACACAATACACAGCACAGGATTCTTTTGTATCAGCTACAAGGGTCGGTCCGGTTTTTTTTTGCCACTACTGTACCTGCTTATTGCTAAATAAAAAATGTCAAAATACTAATTTTAGGATAATATCCCTGTCGTTTGAAACCCGGTACTGCATTTTTAAGACCACAACGTTGTTGATATAACGATGGGTGACAGTGGTTTTTATCTCATTCCGATCACCTCATATTAACTGTGCCTTCTTCCCTTAATATAAATTTATAATTTTCTTTCCTCGTCTCTTTTCCAGAATTTATTTTGAAAATAACATATAATCTACTATGTATTATCTTTCTACGTATTTTTCATTTTCTATTGTGAAATATGACTTTCAAAATACACTAAACCTGCTACCTGTTTAATTATTTTGTTGTTCATCGATATTATTATTCTTGAAATTTGTATTACTACTTTCTGCTATTGTTTTAGTTTTATCCTCTGAAATTAAAACCGAAGGACATTTTGTTTATAAATACAGAAACATGAAATTACGCTAGAATTGCGTACTAAACAATTCACGACGTGAACTGGTAATTATCTTTAAACTCTTTTTGCTTGTTGTTGTTCAGTCATGTGTCCGAAGTTGGTCTAAACCTCACAAGTGATACCAACATGGCACCACTTATGAGGCAACTAGGTCAGGAGATAATGGGGCAGAGTGGCCAGTTCCTTTCCCCCCTCCATTGTATACATCGCCCGGAGTAACGACCGGCAGATCAAAGAAAAGGTTAACAACAATAACAGACCTGTCGATTGCATACTGTTATAAAGCGATCCTGGATTGCCATTGGCGGCAACTGTTTTTTGTAGAATATGATTGGAGTGGTGGGACTAAAAGAACCACAATCACAAGCGACAAACAATGACTTATAAATATCAAAGACTCGCCGGTCGTTACTCCGGCTGGCGCGGCGATAATACACTAGTCAGTAGTGATGGGCGAAGTTGTTCTTTTCCCGGAACAGTTCCGACGGTTCCGGTTCCGAAAAAATACTGTTCCAAATAACAGTTCCGAAATAACAGTCACCAGTGGTGTTGAGTCGGAGTCGTTGAGTCGTTCAAACGAACGGTACAGTACCCTCCCTCTTCACCATGCAGCTCACACTGGAGCACTCATAGGCATGACATAGTACACATTCTTATCTATAGATGGCACTGCAATGCACATTCGAATCGATTTTGGAAAATTGCTGTGCATGCGGACGGAACTCAAAAGCTTAATGTTAGTAATTACACAGCTGTTGACTACAAGGACAGAATACAACACTTTGTTTTCGTACATAAAGTTACAAAGACATGGTAGCCAACTAAAAAAAATAACATAACATTTAAAACATATGGTATGTAATTTCTGTTCTCTCTCTTACATAATAAAAAAAAAAACAAATCATTAATTTTTATTTTTACTTTTCTTAATGCACAGTTATAATAATAATAATAATAATAATAATAATAATAATAATAATAATAATAATAATAATAAATATTACAATTTCATAAATAAAAAAGATATATATTGGCAGTACTGAAACCTGGAAACCCCGCAGTGGGTTAGTAAAATGTTGGACTCGCATCTTTACCAAAGTGTAATTTAAACTTCGCATTAAACCTCGCTCTCCAAATCAGTACTTATATGGGTAGTTTCCAACAAATAATGCTACAACATTTTTGTCGTTCCTTGATAACAGAGAAGATAGCACAAAAACTTGTGCTTGTCAGACTTAACCTCAACAAACAACATACAGACATTGTAACTAAACCACTCATTACCATTTACGACTTTAACCTTTGTATAGAATGAGCTGATCAATGAATTAATAATAGTATGCGTACTTTATGACTTTGTAGAATGTTTATAAAACAGAATTAGTCAACTAATGGTGAAATAAACCATAAAGCGGGAATGAATATTACAGATTATTAAATACTTACTATAACATTACAGATGATTGGCCAGTCTTACAAATGTTGATATTAAAGTTCGCGCCACCGCAAGGATTTCAATTTCCATGCGCCCCCCTCCAACCACGTGAGAGTTTCAAGTACCAACTTCATCCAACGAAGTTCCAAGTACAACATAAAGAACAACGAGAACAGTGTAACTGCAGCTGTCGTTGGTTCATCGGAACAAGCTCCGACGTTCCGACTGTTATCTCGGAGTCGGAACATACCTTGTGCAACGCGGTACTGCGAGCCCGCAACAGCTGGACAAGTGAGCAGCTCGGAGTCGGAACACTGTTATTTCGGAACAGGAGGTTCCGACCTACTGTTCATTTTTGCAACAGTTCCGAGACCGGAACTGTTCCAAAATAACTGTTGTGTTATTTTTTACCCATCTCTACTAATCAGACTTCAGATGTATACAAACAATATTGTTCTTCCTCTGACACATACCGTCAAGTGAGATGTACTGCCTGATAATAGATATACATATCAGCCAGAACCTCAATCAGAAGATTCTTTTTGCTTATTACGAATAATATTATTGGCTGTTTAACAATTATCATTATCATTAAATGTTCATAACCGTCATCAGTTTTGTGTGTTGACGTATAGAACTTCGTTGTGATTAGAGATGTAACGAAATGCTGACTAAACTGTTTTTGTTTATGGCGCAGTGTTAATATCACATTCATGTGTAACACTGAGCAAGACTTTTCAGATTAAATTCATATTAAGTAGCCTACGCTTTATTACATAACTTTCGCTTCGAAAATTAATGCATTAGAACTTTTAATGACGAATGATATGCGAAGATAATAGTGCATAGCGTTGGATTTACAACAAACAGTCTTTTAAGTTTATCATTCTGGCACAAGATAGCGTGATTTCCATGTAGCACATTAAAAATGTTTTCGAAAATATGGGGAAAGTAATCACAAAAATATTGTTTCCGTGCAGAGAGTTTTAGAAATAAAGCTCACAAAATAAAATACATCTACTGAACCCTAGATAAGTCATCCAGCGAATAGGGATTATAAAGAATGGACACTGAGCGAATTTTCCTGTGTTTTGTTTCTCTGTGCGCCAGCGTTTGGTTCTACTTTCAAACGCTAGAGGTTAGTGTAATCGAGCATAGGCTAAGATAAGAACTGAGAATAGAGTTGAGACACAGAATTCAAACATCGCCTACCTTATTGCTTTGCTTCAAATAAATCCAAGTTAACAGATTTTCCTTATTTCTCAGTGACGAACTAGTTATAATAATTTTTTATATTTCAGATTTATAAAATTATGTATCAAATTGGTTTAATATTTGTATATAATATAATATAATATAGGTATATGGTTTTACTTCTCATAAGAGTTTTGTTTTTTTCCATTTTCAGTGCTTTCAAATCATTACATATTTTAATTGTTGTTGGGGTCAACGTCTCAACTCTCATTATAAAGGAACTCTAGAGTCTAGACATTACAGTTAATGACGGATTTATTATTTTATGGATCCAATTTATTTTATTTGAGTACATAATGTACCTAGATGTATTAATTATATGTGTTATATTTCCGCTTTGTCGACTGCTAGCTGGTGTGATGTCAGCGCCAACTCTAGGGAGAAAGCAGAATCTCACGCTCTAGCTGGCTTGAAGGTCATTGAAACCAGTCCGGCTACATCAAAGGTACCGACGCGAAGTGTCCATTCTTTATAATCCCTATTCGCTGGGTCATCGCTATGTTAAAACCGTTTGCACTTTGAAGAGAACAACCGCCAGGATCGCCACCCGTCCACCGTAAACGAACACGAGAAATGAATGAAATTCAAATGGGAATTATGACGTGACTCCTTAGGTAACAACTAGATGGAAGCGTAGTAAACCTGACAAAAGTTGTTAACGTCAAAGCCTGTAAGGCCGACCTATCTGGGGTATATAATATTATGATTTAGGATTGAACCTAACACAATTATAACAAATGCCATTTTCGGGTGTGGGAAAACGTTTTAACTACGTCTCGACTTTGGGAAAACTAATTTACAGGATTGCATAACCAGATTAGAGGGGTTTCAACGTTAAGATATACTGTATTTAAAATTAGAGTTCCGTTATTTCGCGTATCTTTTTCTTTTGTGTTTACTCATGTGCAGTGTTGCCAACTTCGGTGGTTTTCCACTGAATTTTGTGATTGTGAGGTAGTGTTCGAAGGGAAAGAAACTGCTGCCGGTGGTCAGTGAAATTTTTAGAGGTTTTTCCTTCTTTACACCATGCCACACATCTATACATAATGCTAAACATGTTGGAAGTTTGTGCAACAAGTATTTCAAGAGAAGTGAAAGAAAACTTCATCGTAAAAATGCAGTAAAGTGATAAAAAATGTAAGTTAGCCCTCAATTTTCAAAGTGAACTTAAATGTAACATTTGGGATGGAATATATAATCTGGATCAGCATACTTAACACCCTAAGGGTGAAATCTAATCATTAGGCCTACTGCATATTCTAGTGGATTATAGTGATTTTCTAGATGTTAGGTTGAATTTTCTTTTGCCAACTTTATTTTGAATTTCGAATACTGACAAATACAACTGGCAGTTATTTTCTTACTATGTTAGCAGCAATAATTTTGGTTTCCAGTAAATACAGGCAAATTCTTTAATATTTATCTTTCAAATATTTTAAGCTTATTTTCTTGTGTTTTTGTTAAAGTCCAGCTTTAACAGTCGTAGGTGACAACGGGTCTCAGAAGAGTTTTAATTTTATTATAGAATTTAGCAAAAGGAATAAGCTGAAAAAATTGCTTAAAAGGGATCAATTTTCAGGTAAATTTATAGTCAGTGTATATCAGTACAATTATTATAAAACTTGGCAAAATCAATAAGCAACAGAAAATCCTTAAGCGGAAAATATCCCACACACATAGGGTTGTCAGATTTGTTTGAAGAAACGAAGGAAGATTTTCACAAATAGGCTAAAAAGGAACATGTACAATCGAATTCATAGTCGACACTTATAAAATGAGGAAACGCTTAAGTAATGAGCGTTTCCTTAGCACTTATTTTAGATCATATTGCAGAGAAGCTACTCTTTCATATGCACAGAGCATTCCCTTGACATCGAACGAAATATGACAACATGGCTAGACGTGAGCGCTATCATACATTCAATTGTTTTCCAGCGCCTACAAATTGTTAAATCGGCATTATTATCGTGCACAAATACAGAAGTAAATATTATAGAGCTAAAATTATACAAAATGACGAAAAAGCATTTTACAGAAGGAGAAAGGAGTTAAGAAACTCCGGAAATATTCCTGTAAGTATATAATTTTAATTTATTTTTCAGTTAAGCAACTGCTTAAGGGTCTCCTTACGATAATTATTGTTGACTATGAATTCGGCCTGTAAACTCATGGTAATTCTCAGCAGTGGCGGCTTCTCAAAGGGGTTGCAGGTTTGTACACCCCCCAGTAATGTTCCTAGTCTCCCGGCTTTGTTACTATTAAATTTTTTTATTGGGTTATTTTACGACGCTGTATCAACATCTAGGTTATTTAGCGTCTGAATGATATGAAGGTGATAATGCCGGTGAAATGAGTCCGGGGTCCAGCACCGAAAGTTACCCAGCATTTGCTCGTATTGGGTTGAGGGAAAACCCCGGAAAAAACCTCAACCAGGTAACTTGCCTCGACCGGGATTCGAACCCGGGCCAGCTGGTTTCACAGCCAGACGCGCTGACCGTTACTCCACAGGTGTGGACGTTACTATTAAAAATATAATTTTATTTTACAATTTTCATTCATGACTATTTGCAGCTGGCGTCTTGTTTTGTACGTCTGCAGGAGCCCCCGAGCCTCTTGGTTTGCAGAGATGTTGAAAACCTAGGGAAGGTAGTTTATAGAGATGTTCGGCTAGTGCGGGGACAGGGGGGTTAGAGGCGTGGTCTACTGCTTTCCTCATTCAGCGTATTCCGAATCTCACCGGACCGGTGGACAACAATGACGCCACGCTGCAGCGAAGTAGGAACAAAACTGCTGGAAGGATCGATGGCTGTCATGGCGACTGCATAAGTTGTTGTCTGAGCTACGCTAGCAAAATTTTGCGAAATTTCCGTACTGCCATCTCGTTCAAAGAAAAGAGAGCATAAACAATTTATTTCTTGAACCGGTAGTAATAACTGGTCCGTTGACATGTTCGTTCATAAGCCATTAACATATTGTTTTTACGTTGTGCTCATTACAAACAATACAGCAGAACACACCGCCATGGCACAACAGTGCACGATGTCATTCGTCTGCTAATTCCCGCCCTATACAAGAACCAACCGGATTCACTGATGGCGCTGATGGAGACTGCCACCACCTCTGCAAGCTGATGGCACCGGTGCGACACCGGTGGAGCATCAATGACGTCATCGGTGGAATTCGGAACACCGTGATGCCATCGGATTGTTCACCGGTGAGATTCGGAATACGCTCATTGTGAACGGTTTGTCGCACTCCCTGACATGGACACCAACGTCAGTGCAGAAGAAACTAAATTCACTGGGAAAGTATCTGTTTCAACTAGACATTTGTCCGAAGTAATAAGCATGAAAAATATATTCTTTCGGCTTGTGCAACGAACAGTCGCATAATTCGCATAATACTTTCTCAATCTGCATGCACACAAACGGCACAATACGTAAAGGAGCTTGTATTTTGCTTTAAAGTTCTAAGAGTTGTCGTTGTGACAATAAGTGCTGCTATCTCCCGCCAGCCTACGAAAGCTGTATTTGAATTTTATGAAGGACAACGTTGCACTTGGTACTTGGTAGCATTCTGATGACGATTCTGTGCTCAAATGTTTTTCATGAGGGTAAATCGCAATATAGAGAGCTCCATCCACGACCGCTTCCACTTTTTGACTTTCTGTATAAATAGGTATGCTTGTATTTAGTCATTTTACTTATTAATTGCATATAAATTAGCTTTATATGTATACGCCCTCAGGTGTACACGGTTTTAAACTTTAAAGTATGTTTAACTTCTCTTCGATATCCATTGTGCACCACCATATTTTCAAATCACCAGCCGCCACTGATTCCCAGGGATTTAGTAGCATGATTTATTGATTGTCTAAGTGTATAAGGTGAGACATTTACTGTAACATTATTAAATACATTTACAGAATTTACAAAACATGTATATAGGCCAACATATAGCCTATATTACCCAGACTGGTGCAATAAATCTGTTCATACCTAGGAAAACATGAAACATTGCTGTCATCACTCATATTCAACAGAAGATTTGCAGCCTGAAGTAATGCTGTTTTATTTTTATTCTCAAAGCTAAATTTTCTTAATGATTGATTGAAATTCAGAAATAGGACTATTTGTAGTTCCGCCTTTATCAAGTCGACAGAACACTCAAGGATCTGTTTTGTACATCTGATCACTTAAACTTCATAGCATTGTCAAAATAAATATCTGCATATATGTCTAGTAGACTCCATGTTGAAAATAATTATAGGTCAAAGTAGAGTATCCACCGCCCACTGAACGAATATTTCACACGTTTATCACTGCCAATGCTGCGCTATAAACCAATTTTCGGCAATCTAATGTAAAAGACTGCCTACAGATATTTGGAAAGTTTCAGAGAAAATACACAAATTCAATCTTCTAACACGATTCTTTTTGTTTTTATGAATTAAGTAATTTGCTGGGAGACAACGTTAGATATAGACCACTCTTACACTAAACCTGGAGTAATTTAAGCTTATTAATCAAATATGACTCTACTTACTGTTTTTTATATGCTCACCTATATGTAATTTCTGTTTTATACATATTTCATTGTTATTTTCCATCCAAAGATCATTAAGAACGATGAATATTACTTAATATCTCCTATCTTTCTTCGAATAGCGTTTATATGCCATGTTAAATTTCATTTGTTTTCATAAGTTAACAATGATGCACATTGGGAGCAACATATAAGAAATTATTTTCCTACACAATCCACGCTATATTCACGTTGTTTTGAAATGATTAATCGAAGATGGTTTGCTTATTGTTTATTACACGCACATTTGTATGTAATTTCTATTCCATACGTTTTTTTTCTATCCCAAGATCATTAAGAATGGTGAATAATATTCATGCTTATTTCCTGTATTTCTTAAAATATGTGGCATGTTAGTTTTTATTTGTCGTTATTTACGTAAAAATTATGCGCCAAAAATAAGACTAATTTCATACTCATTCCACATGCCTATATTCACGTTTGTTTTCCAGCGATTTATTAAAGAATGTACCGGTATTTAAAAGACTAATTTAGAAACATGTTACATAAATCATCCTTGTGCCAAAAGAGAATGCTCCCTGGACCAAATTATATTAAAGAATGTACCGGTGTTTAAAATACTAATTTAGAAACATGTTACATAAATCATCCTTGTGCCAAAAGAGAATGCTCCCTGGACCAAATTATATTAAAGAATGTACCGGTGTTTAAAATACTAATTTAGAAACATGTTACATAAATCATCCTTGTGCCAAAAGAGAATGCTCCCTGGACCAAATTATATTAAAGAATGTACCGGTATTTAAAAGACTAATTTAGAAACATGTTACATAAATCATCCTTGGCCAAAAGAGAATGCTCCCTGGACCAAATTATATTAAAGAATGTACCGGTATTTAAAAGACTAATTTAGAAACATGTTACATAAATCATCCTTGGCCAAAAGAGAATGCTCCCTGGACCAAATTATATTAAAGAATGTACCGGTATTTAAAAGACTAATTTAGAAACATGTTACATAAATCATCCTTGGCCAAAAGAGAATGCTCCCTGGACCAAATTATATTAAAGAATGTACCGGTGTTTAAAATACTAATTTAGAAACATGTTACATAAATCATCCTTGTGCCAAAAGAGAATGCTCCCTGGACCAAATTATATTAAAGAATGTACCGGTATTTAAAAGACTAATTTAGAAACATGTTACATAAATCATCCTTGGCCAAAAGAGAATGCTCCCTGGACCAAATTATATTAAAGAATGTACCGGTATTTAAAATACTAATTTAGAAACATGTTACATAAATCATCCTTGGCCAAAAGAGAATGCTCCCTGGACCAAATTATATTAAAGAATGTACCGGTATTTAAAAGACTAATTTAGAAACATGTTACGTAAATCATCCTTGGCCAAAAGAGAATGCTCCCTGGACCAAATTATATTAAAGAATGTACCGGTATTTAAAATACTAATTTAGAAACATGTTACATAAATCATCCTTGGCCAAAAGAGAATGCTCCCTGGACCAAATTATATTAAAGAATGTACCGGTATTTAAAAGACTAATTTAGAAACATGTTACATAAATCATCCTTGTGCCAAAAGAGAATGCTCCCTGGACCAAATTATATTAAAGAATGTATCGGTATTTAAAAGACTAATTTAGAAACATGTTACATAAATCATCCTTGGCCAAAAGAGAATGCTCCCTGGACCAAATTATATTAAAGAATGTACCGGTGTTTAAAATACTAATTTAGAAACATGTTACATAAATCATCCTTGTGCCAAAAGAGAATGCTCCCTGGACCAAATTGTCGTATTTTGCAGTGGTCGTCAGTACTCGCTGAAATGGGTAATAATCTATATATATAATTTGAACTGGTAATGGAAATTACGGGAAAACGGCTGAACGGATTTTAATGAGTGACCCCTCATTTTCATGCCTGGCATCCAAAGTCTTTCGGAAAAGTGAAATGTCAGTTTTCCTACATAATTTTCCTATTTTCCAAAATCCATCTGTTGTCAGTCACGGCCGACTTGATTGAATTTCAGAACAAAACACACACTACAATAAACAATAGGCTATTACACGAAGGCCATGACCTGCAGGATTGCCGACATATTTAGAGCTCAATTCAATTTCTTATTAAAAACTGATTCTGCAGTGTATAATTTTCTGAGTACAGCTGTGTATTGGATATTCAAATCTACAAAACTTGAGGTGGTTTGATGACATTATTATCATTAGAAATTAAATATTATTATAGTTAATATCATGATGCGTCTATTCTTCATTAATTGTACATAATATTGATACTATATTGATGCCATGAAAGTGAAACGTTTTGAGGTTATGTAAGTAAATGTAGAGAATATCTTAATTTAGATCTTCATTTCTATAGGTAATTTACTGAGTGACTGCTATATACTATAACTACAAAACTTAAGTAAGATAATAATATTGTTATTAAAAATCAAATATTTTTATACTTATTAACCTAGTGGGGTTGGGTCTTTTTCATATACTTAATGGCGGTGTAGTGTATATATTGATATGTGTCATTGTCTTCAGTATTGGCTCGAGAGAGCGCAAAAATTACAGTTCCTAAGGAAAGATAAAAAGGTATTACTTACTGATAAAATAAGAGGCCTAGAAAATTTTGTAGTCTCCAGATCATTTCGGCAAGATCTCTTAGTAGGAGAAAATGGTTTTACGCTCTACATTTCAAGTTCTACATGCAGCAGCTATACGAAAATGCTATTGTTCGACAGCTTAGCAAACCTGACATTTTTTTAACTTTTGCCTACAATCCATAATGACCTGAAATAGCTACTGGTATCGTCCTGACATTGATACTTGCGTTTTCGCGTTGAAACTCAAAAACTGAAGTTGGATAGGTTCAAGAAAAAGTATTTGGCCTAAAAAAATCCATTCAGAGGGAGTATGTTTCATTATTATGGAAGCAAATAACTATCAAAAAGACAAGTATTCTTCATTGAAAATAAATCTGAAAAATTTTTATTTGAACGTCTAACGAACTTAGTTTGCAGCAGCATTTACTGCACAAGCCACTAGTATAATATAATTATGTTGTACGTAGCAAGATCGATTATTCAATTGATAGGATATTTTACGAGGTTGTCACGACTGAGATATCTATTGTCAATTGCTTTTATTTTTTCAGAAGGCCTTGACTGACGGATATATAAGGACTGGCGCTCTTAGGCTGCAGGTTGGGGTTTGGGATGGCTCACAAGCAACAAGTTATACTAAATACGTTTAGGATTAGTGTAAAACTGGCCTATGTCTCCTATAGTGGACGGGACATAAGTAACATTCACCTAATTATACTTTAGGAGAGGGGGGAAATGTAAATAACCCTCAAATTACGGAAAACATATTTTAAGGTAAAAAAATGGTAAGAATATGGGAAAATCGTACAATCTGGCAACCCTGCACACACCAGTGGCGTAGCATGAAATTTTGAGCAGGGGAAGCTAACTCAAGTTGTCTTTCATGCAATATGAGAAAACGTATTACAAAAATACAGTCTTAAAATAAATAGTAGTCAATGTCAAGTCAACAGTCGAAGATTGGTTGGAACATCGTAAGTAACACCAATAAGGCATGACCTCAAATGATACGTAATAAAATACGATTTCACGGTTTACACATATCTCTTAACAAATAGACACGTATACTTATAACATTAGCTCACTCCCTGTCATACTTAGAGAAATCACAATATTAGTATCATTACGTAAGTATGCGTCTGTCTTTTGGTTGTATCCTTCATTGACAGCAAGGGAGTCGGTCATTTGTTTTTTAAATCACACTTTTGTTCGTAAGTCAGTCTTGATAATACAATTGTCCTAAAAAAATTCAAGTAAATTAGTGTCAGGAAGTGTTATTTCACTCATTATTTATTATATCAGCCACAATGCACACTAACACTTCAACTGAACACAATTGACGAAAAGGGATAACTCGGAAACTACTTATTTTAAATGTTAAAGCTAGCTTCTTGCGAGCCTTGCGACCAGTGTAGTTTAGTTAGAAAGGGATGGAAAATCAGCGGGGTGGATTACACTGAACAAACCAGTTTGCTTGGAAGCTGGTGTGTGCAGGCTTCTTGTTTACTGCTGCATCACAAATCATCCTGAGCTGCCGCATCACAATATTTACCGCGTAAATATAATTTCTATTAAAATTAATAAATAATTTTGTGCGAGATCGTGCGTATTTGCTTGTTTTCCGCACAGAACCAATACGCGGTAAGTGTGAAATACCACATTCAGTATTCCCAACGTAACACACATAACAATTTCCCTCTTCTTACCGCTTAAGCTCGACATTCATTTTACTGCTTTAGGCTTTTAACATATTATTTTTAGAGACGTTTAACATAGTAATAATTATAAATTGCAAACTTACCACTACAATTTCACTTAAATTGCAATGTTAATTATTGTTTTTAAATATTTGCAAAAATTAAGTAAAGTCTACTACTCCACGAAATCTATTGTATTCCTGATACAAGTAACATTAAGGAAGCCGTGAAAAAATCAACAAGACTCCAGATGCCGATGTTATTACTGCAATATGTTATATAAATAATATTGTTAAAATATTAAAATGAAAAATAAATCATTACATAACCTTACCGTTTGTTTTAAGTTCGCATTTATAGACTGGGGGGGAAAAAAAAGACAGACGTATATTACGGCCTGCTGGAGTATAGATATTTTTGTTTTCTAAAGTTGCCGTCATTAAACAGAAACCAAGATGGAGATTTCATTGCAACTAATTAGAAATTCGTCTTTCAGGTATGTAATAAACGATCTTCGCACAAAATAATGTACGATACACGAGCGGTATGTTTGTTTTCATGTTCTCGGAAATTGAAAAAGCTCAACTACGTTTCGCTTTTTCAATCTTTTCCTCGAACATGAAAACGTCAACATACCGCTCTTGTAACGTATATTACTGTTCTCCATAAACTGCCGGTTTATTATGAAATTATTATTAACTGGGGAAGCTGAGCTTTTTAGCTTACATTGACGCTACACCACTGACACACACAGCTTTCAGTTGTGAAAATAAATGCCGACTAACCTGGAGGGAAATTGGCGGGCTTGCCGTATCTCTGTATGTACGTGGCGACCACCAGGACGAAGGTAGAGATGAGTAGAATGAAGGTCAACATGGCTGCTCCCTCACGACAAGATGTTTCCGTACTTGTGATGTCGCGGTTTGAGGGGAGCTCTTTTATTGTTTAGGGTTACGAAAATAGGGAAAACTGAGTGCAAAGTTCACATGCGAGTTAAGCAGTTAGAGCTTATACACTCTGTCACAGAGGTCATGCTAGGATAAACTGCAGAATTGCTGATACATTAAGTAACCCCTGAGACCTCCAGTACATGTGCACAACAATGCTGGAACCGCAACCAGTCGTGAATTAAGTTAGTTTAGCGAAATCATATCAACTACAACTGTCATTAGCAAGACTGGATTTTAATGGCATCTCGTATTCTGTTGATTTTTTTATTGAAGTTGTATCATGCCATATTCGTTGGCAGAATACTGGCTTACAATGACTGTGGACCCTGGTTTGAATCCTGGCTACAGCAAAGTCGTATTTGTGATGGAAAAAGTCAAAGTTCTCTACGTTCTTCCGCTTTCCTCTATAATTCGAATGTCACTGTTCATTTTAACAAGAGTATTCATCATTACATGCATTAACCAAACACAGCGTCGGCGTAACGTACAGTGTTGCCATCAGTTGTTCATATAATCCCGCTAGATGGCTTTCAAAAACCCGCGATTTTATAACAAATATCTCTAAATTTTAATGTTTACTTATTATTATTCAATAACGATGTACTTATTATTATTCAATAATAATAATAATAATAATAATAATAATAATAATAATAATAATAATAATAATAGTAATGGACAAGATAGAGCATCCACCCGCCAAAATAACGAATATTGTTCACTTTTATCATTCCCAATGTGGTACAATTTTGAACACTTTTATCACAGCCACAACATACTTCAATTCTTATTGAACTGTCTATGTTACCGTTAAAACCCGAAGTCCGACAAAACTAGTTTCAACTGTAAAAATTAGTTTTAAAATGTATTTAGATAGAAAGCGAATTTTCGTAATATCTAGGATCAATGACAGGTTTGGTTTGGTTTGTTTTGTTTAGGTTTTTTTTTTTTTTTTAGGCTTTTACCAAACAAAAACCTAAACAAACTAAACTCACTTTCTATCTATCTTTATTTGCTTAAACTAGTTTTTTACTAGTTAAAACTGGTTTTGATGGATTTCGGGTTTTAACAGTAACATATATATGGCATTATCACTACATTAACACATCCATTATTTCACAAAACACACACTGAACGAATTAAATGTAATTATGAATTTCATTTCAGAAACTTTAAAACTTAAAATCCGCTAGTATTCCCGCTAAGCGGGATAACATACTAATTTTTTTCCGCGGGACGGTTATCCAAAAAAGCTAGATTTAGCAGGAAAACCGCTGAATTGGCAACACTGATAATGTAGTATAGTGACTGGCGTTGAGATGGCATCGCCCTTGGGTGGAGAGAACATAGACTATTCTTTGCCTATGTCATGATCACGTGGTTGTGCCACGTGTGAGGGCTAACTGGCATGCGCCCCCTTTTAAAATTCGATATTTCTACAAACTGTTGTCCCCTCCATGGTTGCAGTATCGTAGAGCTTTCCTTTCAAAGAACGTCGCCTACATTAAGGCACTTACTCTGCAATGAACGGAAATACTATTTCAGCGAGTTCCACAGTTACTTTAAAATAAATAAAATACATATACAGAGGGTCCCATAAGTCTGAAACCATAGGCCAAATCTCTGAAATACTGTTTTTTTTTTCTTTACAGATACTTTTGAAGCTAGGATGATGTCGTTAAGTAAAGAGGAATGATATTCAAACGATCCTGTTTGTTGTCAGCCTCAGTCACAGGGAATTTACCCTGGAATTAAATCGGTTGCACTCTGAAAGAGCGCCGATTACAGGGTTGGAATAAGACTACCTTCAAAAAATAAATAAAATGAAAATATTCTTAATCTTCCAAAAGTACAATAAAGCTGGGTGGGAAATCTCATTAAAAAGTCTGAGAGACATGGTAGACAAACTGCTCAGAACGTCAACAGACTAGCGGACAAGTTTCCTCACGCAACGAGCACCATCGCTTCAGTATCATTCCTCTATACTTAATGACACCAGTCTGGCTTCAGACGCACCTGAAAACAAGAAGAAACAGTATTTAAGAGATTTGGCCATAAAGCTCTAGACTTATGGGACACTCTGTATATAGGCTAAGTGTAACGAATTAGATCTTTTTAGATTATGTCAAGCAAGATAGGCAATTTTAAGTTCTATCCTATGAATTAGATCTTTCAGGTCCTATAAAATTTAAGCATATTTGATTAATTACTTCTGTGATGTAGTACCTTCGATTAATCACTTATGTGATGTAGCATCTTCGATTACTCACCTCTGTGATGTAGTATCTTCGATTAATCACTTCTGTGATGTAGCACCTTCGATTAATCACTTTGTGATGTAGCACCTTCGATTAATCACTTTGTGATGTAGCACCTTCGATTAATCACTTCTGTGATGTAGCACCTTCGATTAATCACTTGTGTGATGTAGCACCTTCGATTAATCACTTCTGTGATGTAGCACTTCGATTAATCACTTCTGTGATGTGGCATCTTCGATTAATCATTTCTGTGATGTAGCACCTTCGATTAATCACTTCTGTGATGTAGCACTTCGATGAATCACTTCTGTGATGTAGCATCTTCGATTAATCACTTCTGTGATGTAGCACTTCGATTAATCACTTCTGTGATGTAGCACTTCGATTAATCACTTCTGTGATGCAGCACCTTCGATTAATCACTTCTGTGATGTAGCACTTCGATTAATCACTTCTGTGATGTAGCACCTTCGATTAATCACTTCTGTGATGTGGCATCTTCGATTAATCACTTATGTGATGTAGCACCTTCGATTAATCATTTCTGTGATGTAGCACTTCGATTAATCATTTCTGTGATGTAGCATCTTCGATTAATCACTTCTGTGATGTAGCACCTTCGATTAATCACTTCTGTGATGTAGCACTTCGATGAATCACTTCTGTGATGTAGCATCTTCGATTAATCACTTCTGTGATGTAGCACTTCGATTAATCACTTCTGTGATGTAGCACTTCGATTAATCACTTCCGTGATGCAGCACCTTCGATTAATCACTTCTGTGATGTAGCACCTTCGATTAATCACTTCTGTGATGTAGCACCTTCGATTAATCACTTCTGTGATGCAGCACTTTCGATTAATCACTTCTGTGATGTAGCATCTTCGATTAATCACTTCTGTGATGTAGCACTTCGATTAATCATTTCTGTGATGTAGCATCTTCGATTTATCACTTGAAACCAACGTGAACATAGCGTGGATTGTGTACGAAGATATATATGTTTTGTGTGTTGGCAGTAGTGTGCATTATTGTTTACGTAAATGAAAACAAATGAAAATTAACATGGCAGATAAACATTATTTTAAGAAATACAGAAAATAATAACATCAGTAATATCCATTGTTCTAAATGATCTTTGGATAGAAAATTGCAATAAAATATGTATAAAATAGAACCTGCATGCTGTAAGAGTATAATAAACAGTAAGTAGAAGAACCTTTCATTTATTATTGCTTAAATACTAGAACTACTCGAGATTTTGTGTAAAAGTGACCGATGTGCAACGACGTCTCTTTACAAATTACCCCCACTCTGTTTTCCTTCGTTTTTCTGTCTTGTTTGTTGATTTTTCTGTCAGTTTATAGATCTATTGTTATTATAACTAATCTATAAATAAGATACCTATATTCAAGGAAAAATTAGGGTGCAAAATAAACATTATTTCCCTAGTCTTGTGAAGAACCAGGCGCTGTCTGAAGTGTATTTGAACGAATTCACGCTAAAGGAGATAATATCAAATACCTTACTATAATAATACCGGACAGCTGTATACTAGTAGCATTGGCGTGAGTGCGAAAAATCACGGATCTGACATCTAGCGCAGAGGGATGGAATTACGTCCACATATACAAATATTAACATAGCGAGATTCTGACTATTGTTAATGTGGAATTATATATGAAACACTTAAGAAATGTCGAATAATATTTAATGTAAAATTATTATCTTATATCACAGCTGCATATTATGAGAAATATTGCATACTTCATATTACTTTCCGTAATTAATTGTTACATATTTTTTCTTTGGTTTACCTAGACAAAATCAATCTGATATTAGGAATGAATTTACAGTAATGTTTTATATACGCATTGCTGACAACTGCAAAGATAAAATTGATAGTAATCTGATGCTTGTAATAATTAGTAAAGGTATGTGGACAACAATAAAACGTAATTTGATAAAACCTTAAAATCCAATACATTTTAACTTCTATTTATTTATTAGGTCTAAATAAAAAAAACTAATTTGTAATTTTCTATCAACACAATGACGAAGGAATTAGGCCTACTAAAGAATGTTGTTGACTTACGTTTTATGAACTCTCGGAAATCGAAAGTACGATTTGGAGCAATTTGTAATGCTGCAATTGTTACAATTGAGGACCGTTTTTGCAAAACTTGCTAAAAAAAAAAAAAAAAAAAAAAAAAAACTAAATTTTACAGGAGAGACAAAACACTGTAGTAAGCAAAATTTTGCTGTAACTCTCACATAGCAGAAAGTAAGTTTTGGAAAAACGATCACACTTTGACACACTACAATGAAGAGGAATTATCAAATTTTACTAAGACGCCTTTAACATCATGTAGAGGCCTGCCTTATGTTAAGGAATCCATCAAAATCTCAGTTTTGCAAATTTTCCAGTTAGCAAGTTTTGCAAAAACGGTCTTCAATTATAAACAGCACATATACTCCCTGACATTTTAACACTAGTACTAATTCATAAAACTATTAACAAATTAACTAGCCCAGCAACAATATACATGCAGTTGATTACAGCTTGTTTCGCGAGTATCTCCATCCCTGCAGGTAGGTAGCAGCACCATCGTCGTTCGCACGTAAAACTGCTAGCTGTCCGGTATTATTATAGTAAGGTATTTAATAATATGTTATTTTGTGCGAAATCGTGCGTATTTGCTTGTTTTACGCACAGAACCAATACGCGGTAAGTGTGAAATACCACATTCAGTATTCCCAACGTAACACACATAACAATTTCCCTCTTCTTACCGCTTAAGCGCGACATTCATTTTACTGCTTTAGGCTTTTAACATATTATTTTTAGAGACGTTTAACACGCAATTTACCACGCAATTTCACCTAAATTGCAATGTTAATTATTGTTTTTAAATATTTGCAAAAATTAAGTAAAGTCTACTACTCCACGAAACTTATTGCATTCCTGATACAAGTAACATTAAGGAAGCCGTGAAAAAATCAACAAGATTCCAGATGCCGATGTTATTACTGCAATATGTTATATAAATGATATTGTTAAAATATTAAAATGAAAAATAAATCATTACATAACCTTACCGTTTGTTTTAAGTTCGCATTTATAGACTGGAGGAAAAAAAGACAGACGTATATCACGGCCTGCTGGAGTATAGTAAACACAGAAAACATTTTATAGCAACGATGTTGAAGAAAGATATTTTGGTTTTCCGAAGTTGCCGTCATTAAACAAAAACCAAGATGGAGATTTCATTGCAACTAATTAGATATTCGTCTTTCAGGTATATAATAAACGATCTTCGCACAAAATAATGTACGATACACGAGCGGTATGTTTGTTTTCATGTTCTCGGAAATTAAAAAGCTCAACTACGTTTCGCTTTTTCAATCTTTTCCTCGAACATGAAACCGTCAACATACCGCTCTTGTAACGTATATCACTATTTTGTGTACATATTCCAGCCTGAGTGGAACAGCGAAGCTCTTATTGCTTGCGTGACGTAGGGCGCTGGTATGACGTATTATCGGAAAGAGTAACCAGATTTCTTGAATATAAAGCACACAAGCGTTTCATGTTATAAAATTGGGAAGGTAAAAAAGTATATTTTTATGTAGTTTTTCGCGTTTGTAAGCTAACTAGAACAAGGAATAGATTACAAAATATGTTTTGTCAAACTACGTAAGAAGGCATTCCAAACAACAACATGCTTCCTTTCTCGAAATTTGCTCATGCACTTTCAGGACGGAGCGCCCCCCACTTTTGGAATCTCATCTGAACTATAAACAGGAAACTCGGATTGCATAACTACAGGCGGCCTCGTGTCTCCTCGCCACACATGTGGTCGCTGCTGGTTGGACATGGTCCATGAGGTTATCAGTGTCGCCACGTGTTGTCAACTCAGCACCTCCAGCCCGCGCCCACAGTGCGACAGTTCGACTCTCATTGACTGTTATCCTAGTCAGTGTTGCCAATTCAGCGGTTTTCCCGCTAAATCTAGCTTTTTTTTGGATAACCGTCTCGCGGGTAAAATTATATTATCCCCTCTTAGCGGGAATACTAGCGGTTTTTAATCTTTAAAGTTTCTGAAATGAAATTCATATTAGCATTATAAGCGGCTTTCATAATTACATTTAATTCGTTCAGTGTGTGTTCTGTGAAATAATGGATGTGTTAATGTAGTGATAATTCCATATTATGTATGTTACCGTTAAAACCCGAAACCCGTCAAAACCAGTTTCAACTAGTAAAAACTAGTTTAAGCAAATAAAGATAGACAGAAAGTGTGTTTTCGTATGATCTAGAATCAGTGTCAGGTTAGGTTTGGTTTGTTTAGGTTTTTGTTTGGTTAAAAAAAAAAAACAAACCTGACCTGACACTGATTCTAGATCTTACGAAAATTCGCTTTCTATCTATATTTTAAAACTAGTTTTTACTAGTTGAAACTGGTTTTGTCGAATTTTTGGGTTTTAACGGTAACATATATCGTGCAATAAGAATTTAATTATGTTGTGTCTGTGATAAAAGTGTTCAAAATTGCTTTATAGCGCCACATTGGCAATGATAATAGCGTGCAATATTCGTTACATTGGCGGGCGGTTGCTCTATCTTGACTATTATTATTATTATTATTATTATTATTATTATTATTATTATTATTATTATTATTATTATTATTATTATTGAATAATAAGTATACATTAAAATCTAGAGATATTTGTTAGAAAATCGCGGGTTTTCGAAAGCCATCTAGCGGGATTATCCGAACACCTGTTGGCAACACTGATCCTAGTCACTATAGACAGCCAAGGGGAACCGTTTGCCGAACAGAAAGAAAATCGGCTTTCCACGCTGGAGAACCGGGTTCAAATCCCAGCTAGTATAAACAGAATTTATAAATGATCAATAATACTGTGTTTGAACGTCGGTCAGACCCGGTATATTTCATCGGCAAGGCCATAGTGATGCTTGTGTCGGACAAGATGCAGTTTGGGGTTTTGTCTGAGTTTTTCCGTTTTCCCATCATTGGCATTAAGGACACTGGGTAGTCTGAAAGTATGGCTGTTGCGTATGAGTGAAGAAATTTTGCTATTACTCCTCAACTTTTGAATCTTTTACAAATTTTACAGCGTACACACAATATTTGCAGGTGTATTTCGGTTTTTAGATTATCTTTCTACCTCATATAGGCCTACTTAATTTTATATAAAAAAATTAAATCTTGAAAATATCAAGTAGGCCTAAATTTAAGTTAAAAACATAGGTATTTTAGGAACATTTTTCTCATAAACTCTTTGCACTACAGGTTCCTAAAAATTCAAGCATATTTCCAATGCAGTTGATTATATTTGCTGCCATTTTCATCACACGATGAATATTCTTTCAATAGATAATAGTACATTATGCAACGAGCCTATAATGGTAGTAATTAAGACGCGAGGATTTTTATGAAACGAGCGCAAGCGAGTTTCATAATTTTCATACGAGCGTCTTAATTACCATTACAGGCAAGTTTCATACGACTTTTTATGCTCGACCATATTTCTAACTTGAAATTATTCATAAGTATTCATGTTATTGTTATGTGAGTGCAATAGCCTACATCATAAATTGTGAGATGTGCGCAGACGCGAAAGTATTGATTTTTTCCAGGAAACGAATGTCGACGACTTTGATATAATCTAGAGAGTAAGGTAAACATTAGTCTTGATATAACCTTGAAATTGAATTCGACATTGAAAAACGAGATGACAAATGGAATTTATTTGAATATTATTTACAATTAACGCTAATTATTATAGTAACAGAACATAACCTTCTGCGACAGTATTGGATTTCCAGCCTCCGTGACGTTTCGATACTTGTCTTTCGATTGCATATTCGAGAATAATCGAAAACCTGATCTTTAATGAATAGGTGTACTTTAATGACATGCATTAAAGGACTGCTAACAGGTGTATAATTACTACATTTCGGCATGGTCGAACATAAAAATTATTTTTCATCCTGAAAAAATTATTAAAAAATTATAGGTCTATATTTTTTCATACTTTTTAGCTGTAAAATCCACAATAATTTTGATAACTATGTGAAAGTGGCAATACTTCTTTAGTACCATATGAAATAGAAATACGCAAAATTTCAGTCGCCTAGTCCCAGTAGTTTCTGAGAAAAATGTTTCTAAATTACCCATGAATTTTTAAACTTAAATATAATTAATTCTTTTAGGTTTGAAAATCTTTATAAAATCAAGTATATGAGGTAGAAAGATAATCTAAAAATCAAAATATACCTGTAATATTGTGTGTTCGAGTTCAGAAGTTGAAGAGTAATAACAAAATTTCTTCACTCATACACAACAGCCTTACGCTCAGGCTATCCAGTACCTTAATATCATTCTGGCCAATCTCCATTCTGTTATGATCCAGAGACATGGTGGGGATGACTGTATGAATCTTGTATGTGCAGTGAACCTTAGTGCGGATATTCAGATTTTTATTAAAATGTCCACGAGAGGAAATAGCACGGTAGCATCTTAGGAGTTTGTATCTTAAGTAGGATAATACATTTAAAAATATGCCTATTCTGTTTTCGTGATTCGTACTAGTCATTTCATGTGAACCAGTGGCGATTCCTCGGGGGAGGGAAAGGAAGAACGTCCTTCTCACATTTTTCTTCTTTTGAAATTAAATACAAAAAAAAATATATATGCTTTGAAATTCGAGGAAGATTCGATAATTTTTAAGTTCATAGCTAAAAGAAAACCTCGGTTGATCGAGTTTTAAACGACGTGCGCTCATGTGCTGCTAGAAAACTGTGAGAAAGATGCGAGATTGTTTGTGTGGAGGAAAGTCAATCCTTTCCTCCTTTACTGCAGTTAACACACATAGACAACAGCGCACTAGAGGCCAGAAAAAGAAGCAGAGTTTTAAAGCAAGTAAATGAATGGCTAGGGAGGAGATCCTCCTCTGAACAGCTCTTGGGCAGGAAATAGAAACCGACTGGTCGTGCAGCAAGCTCGCTACCGCTACCATCTAACGATGTTGCATTCAACCGGACTATAACACATCTAGGAGGAGACACAACAAAAACAGTTCTAACGTAAAGCTATGAAAGACACCATGTAATTTTTTTAATTACAAATAAAAAAGTATTATTCATTGCACTTTATATAAGCTACTATTCATGGTTTGAAACTTTCGAGGATATTTGAAAGTTAAAGTCGGGTTTATATAAAACAAAGAGGAAGTAGTTCTACGTTAGTATCGCATATCTTTTGGCCCCTGAAATTCACTTCCATTCATTGTCTACTAGACAGGGCAGCAGCCAAGTTGTCAGTTTTGTACAAATATATTTGAAATTGAAAGTACTTACTCCAAACTACATCATTTTTAACATAAAAATTAAACGGTCACCGGCAGCTTTGAACAATAATGGTAGTATGACTTTACAAGAACTGACATTCTTCAAAAGTATGTGATACTGAACTTGTAAAATGTACATGTGGCAACACAGACCACATGGATGGGTGCAGTGTTCTCGCTTTCCTCAGATTATTTCCCGTTCTCACTTCCGTAAAACGGTTCCGGTTACGTGTTAGTAGCTATAGTCTCTTCTAACACGTGTGATGCTGTAGAGTGTGCGAAAAATGCTGTGAGGTTATGAATTTCCTCGTAATTATTAATTTGTGCAATTATTCAACAATGAATGGAAATGAAAACATAATATATTTTGGAAAATGTAGGAAACTCGGTTTACAAGAACAGATTATTGCTATACAGAAGGGAAGGCCAACCCCCAACACTGCCTGGTCTTACATGTATGCATGTAGGCTAATTTGTAGCATGTTTCATTCAAGAAGGTGTCATTTCGTGCTGTTAACTTCTTTCCTCGTCTTAAGAAATACACAGGAGCCGCCACTGACGTGAACAAACAAAATACATTTTTAGGTTAGGTCTCGTGAATCGTAAACTGTTTAGTCAAAGCAATGAATTTCCTGTTGTCAGACAAAATACATTTTAACATTAGACCTCATATTAATCTACTAATTACTAAGATAATGTGCGAGAGGTCGAGGAGGAAAATGCTGGGTAGTTTCCTAGTACACGGTACTCATTACATAGGTCGCTTTTATATTTACAGAGTGCTGCATTGGAGTTAAATCCCTCGCTTGAACTCGGTTGAGTGTCGCACCCTCGAGTGAGATACGATCGGTCGTGATACGCTCGTAATAAATAGGAGCACAGTACAAAGTCATCTCACCGACATGTCTTATTTTGTATGGAAGGCGACAGATAAGATACACATATGTTTTGCTCACACGGTAAAAATAAGGCTTTATTTTCTGCGTTTATGACAAACGTTCAATGGAACAGTCAATGGAACATACCAAAACAGGAACATGAAGTTATAAATAAAATAGTATGAAAAACTTCGATATACAGTTATTATTGCTAATTAATAATTATTCAATATTTGATTTACCACATATATAATATGATAGGTACATACATAGTGTTCCGCCTATATACTGCGACAAAATGTTATTGATATAGCGGTAACAATATTAGTACAGAGATAACGTCACAGAAAATATAATGAAACGAATAATCATGCTGCACAACTGTTACAGACGCAAAGATTGATACACTAATTATTATTATTATTATTATTATTATTATTATTATTATTATTATTATTATTATTATTATTATACTAGAAAACTTGATACAGTTCTTGCATTATCGTGATTGTGTTCTCCGTTTATAATAATTACATTTACATCGAATAACATCTATCAGATGTGGCAAAAACAAAATCATTCCTGTGGGGGGGGGGGAACATTTACCTCCAACATTTATATTATATTTTAAAGCAAGTTTTATAGTTGTACTATGGAGAGGTTAGTTAAACACTGCAAAGTTTCGAAATGATAAACATCTATGATGTTACTACACAGTTCATCACTTTAACAAGAACGAATGTCTAACGCTCGGCTTATACCGTTCGAGGATTTATCGCCCCTGAAAATTTTACCCATCATGCATGTACGCTACCTATCGGATTATGCTATGAACTACTTGCCGCTCGAACGAAAACGTCCTATGCAGACCTCTGTTACACAGTGGCTCCTTTCTGAAAAGAATTTTAATAGTTTGTTACTAGATGTGATTCTAGTCAGTTTGTAATATATTTTTGGTCCAGGGAAAATATACATCTTTTATGATTATACAACAATCGCTGACTTCACAGCTTATGTGACCAGTACCGGGTACTAGGAAACTTCCAAATGCTCTATAGGCTTTCAAAAATCATTGAGCCATTTAGAAGACACCTCCCAACAAAGACTAGATGTGGTAAATAAGTAAATAAACAAGACATTGTTATTGTATTATTATTATTATTATTATTATTATTATTATTATTATTATTATTATTATTGAAACATCAGTTATAATTATATATCCTTTTATAAAAAGTCTCAGAATCAGATTTTTTGGTGTTCCACTCTGTGTTGGATTACCAAGTTATGCTTGAATTTAAGAGAAGTAATTTCCTTGAAAAAAGTTACTTGACTAGAACCCAGATGTTTGGCAAAAATGCCTCTTTTTCTGGTTGGAAGTAAATCGTTATTTGCACAGATATAAATGTGATTTGGAGTTAATCAAAGTGATAGGACCAATTTTTATTTTGCCTTTTTAAGGTGTTTTCCTTTTTCTTACTTATTCAATAATAAATGCCTTTTTTGTCATTTTAAAGTAATATTTCTTGTTTATTTGCAATTTTCTAATTAATTGTAATGTGTATGAAATTTAAATATATGAAACAATGACTCACTTTACTCAAATAGTAAATAAAAGTAATTTATTTCGGTGCTTAATCTGCTAATAATCGTGCTTTAACACTATTGGTGTAATATGAATAATGATCGACAATCCACAGTTACAAATATAATATTGTCATGTCTTCACGATACCAACAATCAGCTTTATAATTTTAAATATGAAGTCCGTTCTCATACGAGCTGGCACGTAGAGTTTCCAATTGTTTGCTTTTATATTTTCAAATCTTACTGTTACAATTTTGTGGTACACGTATTTATTATAGCAGAAAAAAGAAATTTGAGTGAGGAACAGTCTGTTATTGTCGGGTGACAGAAGGTATAAAAGATCAGTTAGCTAGAATGCCTAAATTCAGTAAATCATTGAAGAGTAAACTCCATGCTTACGTTAGTGAATTTAGTGCCCATGTGTTTTCAACCGATGGAACAGTTTTGTTATGTAAGGTTTGTGAAATGATAGTTAATCACGAAAAAAGTACAGTATTTTATAAGTCAGCACGTGTCAGCTACGGAGTAAAAATGTGAGTTACGTTGATATAATTTAAATTTATCGCTAAAATATATTATGTCTTTTTAAAATTTATAATGCCTTTTTCAAAATTTATTGTGCCTTTTTTACGTTTCTATTGCCTTTTTTCCCGCATATTTTAACTGTTGTAAATGGCTAAACATCCGGGCTCTAGTTATGACGTTATGACATTAATCTTGAAAACATTAAATTTTTGTGTCAGTCTCTTTAGACGATTGTTATTGTTATTGTTGTAGTTATTATTATTATTATTATTATTATCATGATTTAATTGCTTATTTAACGACCTGTATCAACTACTCGGCTATTTAGCGTCGATGGGATTGGTGACAGCGACTGGTATTTAGCGAGATGAGGCCGAGGATTTGCCATTAAATTACCTAACTTTCGCCTTACGGATGGGGAAAACCTCGGAAAAATCCCAACCAGGTAATTAGTGTAAACGGGAATTGAACCCACGCCCAAGCGAAATTCTGAGTAGAAAGCGCCTCAGTCGACTGAGCTACGCCTGTGGCTTATTATTATTATTATTATTATTATTATTATTATTATTATTATAACAGAAACAATTTCGAAGTTCGAGAAAAATAAATATCTGACCTTTGTTCATTCGGTGTACAACTATCTCCGGGGGGGGAAAAAAAACGTTTCTACTTAGTTCAAGAAGGGAAATTCTTTTGTAGTGATAATTTTAATTTGTATGCAGTAAATTTTATTTGGAATCGGGTCTCCAGCAGGCAAAAACATGCTATTCATATTCGAGTAATCGTGCACTGTTGGAAATTAAGAGACACTAGAACTGAATTATCGGCCAAAATAGTAAAATTGAATATTTTTGTTTTTTACATAAAAAATTATCTTATACATTTGTTTAATATTCCGTCCTATATTTAACCCCGACTACTACTTTTAAAGGACTGGCGACCATTTTTAAAATTCTACAACCACTGAAAATTGCATTTTCTGAAAATTAAGTTTTTGGTCAATAATAAAGTTCCTAGCGACTTCCATTTTGCTCTGATTTACATGAAACTTTGCAAGAATACTCGGCATATTACAATACACAGGTCACCCATATTATTTGCAGATGACACAAGTATAGTAATTACAGCCAAAAACGCCAACACATTCCAATCTTCAACAGAGGAAATTCTCTTCAAAATATGTGACTGGTTCTCAGTCAATAAATTGGTATTAAATTGTAACAAAACTAACATAATTCAATTTAAATCCTGTCCAAATTCAACGTCGAAAATTTCTAGCGCAATAATTAACAATAGATCCCTATTAGAAACAACAACAACCAAATTTCTTGGCTTAAAAATCGATAATGTGTTAAATTGGAAAAATCATATTAAAGAAATTACCCCCAAACTAAATTCAGCTTGTTTTGCTATTAGATCTATGCAAAAGATAGTAAATATCAACACCTTAAAAACAATATACTTTGCATACTTCCACTCGGTACCGTAATGAGTTTTGGAATAATATTCTGGGGAAATTCCACAGATGGTAACAGGGATATTTCTATTGCAAAAAAGAGTAATTAGAATAATAGTAGGTGCCAAATCTAGGGAATCGTGTAGGACTATTTTCAAAAAACTACAAATAATGCCCATGGCTTGTCAGTATATCTTTTCATTAATAATCTTCCTTTTATGTAATCGTGAAAACTTTGTAACTAATTCAACAGTTCATAGTATAAATACACGTCAAAAATGACTTTCATACTCCATCGGCAAGTCTATCATGCTATCAAAAAGGAGTGCGTTATATGGCAGTAAAAATTTTTAATAGCCTCCCTATCGATATAAAAAATGAAACTCAAAACATAAGATTATTTAGGGCCAAATTAAAGAAGTACCTACTTTCTCACGCCTTCTATTCTGTAGGTGAATTCATGACATTCAATAACACTTCATGAAATTGATACTAAAACTATGTGTTGTACTAGTAGACTATATTGTAAACCTCTTCTGTAGATATTTCATCTAGACTGTGACTGTAAATTAAGATTTTATAATAGTATTAAGTTTTTTGACTTGTTCCATATTCTAGCTGTAAGCATGTATGAATACCATGGAATGTTAATAAATACAATACAATATAATACAAAGCTGTGCATGGTATCAGCTCTTCACTGAAAACTTTTCACGATATGAATTTTTAACTTCTAAAAATTAAAGAAAAATTTTATCTCATGAACCAGCTCTCTTCACAGAAGATTTTTAAAAAGCAAAAACAATTATGAAGCCATCAGGGATGTTTTGAATTTACGCATAATTCAATGTCATTAAAATACGTGAAAATTAATATCTAAGCAACTAATGAAAGAAACTTGATGAAATTTGGTACTGTTATTTAAACGTACAGACACAACAATCTCACCGAATTTGAAAGAAATTAATCAAAAACTTTAAAAGTTTCAGAACTTAGTCCCAGTGTCCCTTGAGGTTTGAAATTATTGCATGTATATTTTAATCTTTTGTGTCAGTGTGGATAAGTAATATTATCGCCAGTTATTCGTTATAATGTGAAGCCGCCACACGAAGGTTATATCGCGGAAATAAATTGTGTTCTATAATAATATGTAAAATAATATGGTTTGCGGTAACTTGGGTTTGGATAGTAAGTTATTTCATCTCTTTAAATTCACGCGTAATGTCAAAAGTATGAAGGGAACAGTGTGGAGCTAAAGCAGTTGAATTCGAGATCTTGAGGAAGTTAGTGATCGCCGTATCGTTCGTTTTCCAATCTATTAGTTTCCGTAGAAGAGGGTAAAGTCGATCAAAATTTTTGCAATTTTTTAATGATATTGAGGTTATGCAATGGAGCGAAGTTCCTCAGAAAATAGCATTTTGTCGTCATATCCTTCAATTATGAAAGCACGTTACAAGAATTGAACTACAATCTATAAAAAAACTGTTTTTTTTTATTTGACTTGTGATCGAAGCTACCTCCTTAAATAGGTTAAAGTCGATCACCGTTGAATTTTTAGTTTAAGATCGATTTTAAAATATTGCGGAGTAAAGTCGATCACTGTTTATGTTTTTAAAAAACAAATTAAGTGTATTACATATAGGCCTATTTTATTTGTTATAAGGGGTGTAAAAACAATAATAATCTTCAATATATGCCTATAGCATTATATAGTGTATCTTTTGTTACTGTGATCATACTATTCGATACAATTAGGCCTATAGGTCTCCACTGTACAATCGTGACTATGATTGCCAACTTATAAAACATAAAAACACATTTTAATACTTCACATACCAACAAACAAAGATTTAAGAATTCAAAAGTTACATTGAAGTACCACGCTTCAATTATAATCTAAAATGCAATTCAACATTGCTTAGGTTTATATCAGATGTTATTTGAAATCTTCCCCTCCTAATGTTACTTTAGAAACTACGTTGTTCCCATAGTCAGGTACAGAGGGGTGTACAAAATATGTTCCTTTGGCAGTGCTTCTCTTACGCAAGAAATTCACCATAATTTCGTATTCCTCTTTCCACACTATCCCATCAATATAAGCTATACTATGACACTTTTCTGTTTATAAGTGTTAGTTGGAGGTATTTCGGTGAACAGTTTATTCTTCCTGCAGGTCCTATCTGTTTCGAGTAGGTCGATGGCATGATCGACTTAACCCTACGAAGGTATAAGTTTTCTTAAAATAATAAGTTTCAATACTAACATTTACGAACTGCAAAACTATTATTTCAGGATACAATCTCAACGAAAAGTACTTACGTATACTTCCTGTCTCCTTTCACTGCTGACTATAATTTAGAGTTTGTAAGACTTTGTTTTCATTTAAGAGAAAAAGTTGAGAATAAACAATTTTCACTTCAACGGTAATAACACAGTGTTCCCATTGTTGGCATTCGCAGGCTTTTTGTTGTCCCTCTCGCTTACATTTGCAATGTCAGGCAATGAAGTCAGCATAACGAAATTTTAACAAGTAACTGAGAAAATATATAATTTTCAATAAAAATCGCAAATAATCGATTTTACACCCACTGATTGACTTTACCCACTTCTACGGTTCTCAACAATTTTACAAATTCTATTATTTTTAGTGCTTAACAATTAATTTATTCCGCAGATATACCCTTACATTTTCAGACTTTTTTTTTACTATAATACACCTACTAACAATACTTCACAGAAAATAATTTAAAAAAATAAGACGTCTGTTTAATGATAAATTTATCATGCTATTTAGTGAAATCATAATGGCGTAGTCCTAAAAATTGTATCTTTCGTTTACAAGAAATAAACTTACAAAACATTTTCTAAACTTACACGGTACATCCAAAATTTCTATTCGACATCTTATTTTTTCAGGTTGTTTCAAAATATAAGTGATTGTAGGATTAAAAATTAATACTTAAATATATTATGACGTAATATCTTTAGCTACACTTCTAATTTGAATCTAATAACTTCAATATGGTAGCCTTGAAATTTCAAACAAGCGACTGATAAATTAGATATACTTACTTAATTACTTACTTACGGCTTTTAACCCGGAGGTTCATTGCCGCCCTCACACAGGCCCGCCATCGGTCCCTATCCTGAGCAAGATTAATCTAGTCCCTACCATCATATCCCACCTTCCTCAAATTCATTTTAATATTATCCTCCCATTTACGTCTCGGCCTCTCCAAAGGTCTTTTTCTCCCCGGCTTTCCAACTAACACTCTATAAGCATTTCTGGATTCTCCAATACGTTCTACATTCCCTGCCCATCTCAAACGTCTGGATTTAATGTTCCTAATTATGTCAGGTGAAGAATACAATGCGTGCAGTTCTGCGTTGTGTAACTTTCTCCATTCTCCTATAACTTTATCCCTCTTAGCGCCAAATATTTTTCTAAGCACCTTATTCTCAAACACTCTTAACTTCTGTTTCTCTCTGAAAGTCACTACCATACAGAACAACCGGTAATATAACTGTTTTATGAATTCTAACTTTCAGTTTTTTTTTAAAGCAGACTGGATGACAATACTTTACAGAAACTAATTAAAAAATATAACACTTCTCTTTAATGATAAATTTATCATGCTATTTAATGAAAACATAAAGGCCTATTTCTAAAAACTGTATCTTTCGTTTACAGTAAATAAACTTATCATTGGATATTTTACACAATCACTTGTACAATACTACGTAACATATTTTTTTTTTTACTTCATTTTATTACTCTTCATTGTACTTTCACCTCATGTTTCTCCGAAATCAAATTGCACTTTATTTTTAAATTTATCATTGTTCCGTATTCTCTCCGCAAATCATATTGTATTTTATTTTTAATTTAATCTCTGCTTTGTATTCTGGATCCTAGTGGTGAGCCGCAGATGTCGGCCAGATGTCTCAAATTGTGGACTTAGTAGTAAACTTACACACGGTACATCCAAAATTTCTATTCGACATCTTATTTTTTCAGGTTGTTTCAAAATACAAATGATTGTAGGATTAAAAATTAATACTTAAATATATTATGTAATATTTTTAGCTACTCTTCTAATTCGAATGTAATAACTCCAATATGGTAGCCTTGAAATTTCAGACTATCGACTGATAAATTAGATATAATCTCCATAAAAACTGGTGATGGTGCTTTTTTCACTTTGAGTATAGTAATTATTTTATAACCACGCAACCTTTGTCTAACTTGCATCATTCTTTCTCATCCGCGAATATATTCACTACCGCAGAAGTATGGTGTCCAGTTCATAGAAAATCAGTGAGTCCGCTCTCGAAAGGTCTTGGTTCGGAAACCGAAAGGGTTCAAGTTCATTGCGATATTGAGTTACCATTGGTTATTAATGGAGAAAAATTCGCTCCGGCTCCGGGGATCGAACCCAGGACTCCCAGTTCTACGCACTACAGAAAATTATTTACGACTAAAAAATTAATATTTACGTAGAATGTTGAGTTAGTTAAGTTGGCTGCAACTTGTGTGGCACTGAAAAATGGACATTAATCGAATATGTCCAATATTGTCGTGCATCTATGTGTCTACATAAACTCATCAGTATAAAGAGATACTGTCTTCTTCATTTATTTGTATTAGAATATAATGAAATAATTCAGTATTTTGCGACTCTGAAACTGAATATTATCAACAGTAATCTCACTAGACGTTTTGATTTATCTAGAGAAAATCAAAACTCGAGTGGGATTTAATTGACTATTACACGATTAGAAGAAAGAATATAAAGATTAGAAGTAACGAAGTACTCCAATACAGTAAAATATTAATTGACTTACGAAAATACAACTGTCTTCAAATGTATTATTGTACCATCTCAACATTACAAATATTACGCTAGATGCATGCTAAATGGCAGTAGTGAGCAATGCCTTCTCGTCGAGAAGTTCTCGATCTATTATACACGATGGCAATGTTACTAGTCAAGAAGGCTTTGTTGATTCAGTTTCATTTTTATTAAAATGCAACATTCCACTTCAATTATCCGAATCCCAGTAATCAACGTCACTTGACAGATGATTTTCAATAAATCTTAATATTAAACAATCTCTGATACGTGACTATCCATAATATCATATAGCAGAAGCTATAACATAACCTAACTAATATACACAAGTGTTAGAAAAGTTTTAATTAACGACGATGACATAAAAAATAAACATGAATAATTTTAAAAGGCATAATTATTGAATGTACAATTTTCAAATTTATATGTGGTTGGTGGTTCAATTGATCTTATATTGGACGTGTGCGTAATAGAAGTGGAACTCGTTGATTTAGGCCTACATGGTGTATTCAACTTATTCAGAATTTTCGAATGAATAATTTTAAAAGGAATAATTATTGAATGTACAATTTTCAAATTTGAATGTGGTTGGTGGTTCAATTGATGTTATATTGGACGTGTGCGTAATAGAAGTGGAACTCGTTGATTTAGGCCTACATGGTGTATTCAACTTATTCAGGATTTCCGAATGGTGCTCTTCATTTATTTGTAAATCGGATTTCAGAAGATGCATAGGTATGATGAGTGATTTTTATTAATTATTATTCTTGAATGCCAATGCGAGTCATATTTGAAACTGCTGTGCATCGACTGGAGTGGTTTGTAATTTTATATATATATATATATATATACACTGGTCAAAAAAAGTTAAGCATAATTAGCCATATAACGGTTTTTATTAATTAAAATAAAATAGATAAATTATAATTGGGTTTCTTGGTTCCACAGAATAAACTTAAAAGTAGAAGTACGCTATTTATTAACAATGGACTCAATATAAAATGAAAAAGTTGCATTGTTTGGAAACAACGGAAAAGATAAGGGAAGTTGAAATTCATACATCATCAAAGAAAAGGAAATGGTGCTTTCAGTACCCTGTTTAATAACGTGTTGGTCCTCCACGAACCCTGAGGCACTCTTGTATGCGACGGGGCATACTCAGTACCAACGCATCTAAGCTCTCCTGAGGCAAATTGTCCCATTCTTCCAAGGCAGCATTCCTGAGTTCTTGAATCGTTAATGGGTGATGTGGATGATTGGAAATGGCTCTCCTGAGAAAGCTCCATGCATGCTCTATGCAGTTCATATCCGGTGAGCATGCTGGCCAATCCATTCTTCCGATCCCATGTTCTACCAGATACCGCTGCCAGTGGCGTAGCGTCAATGTAAGCTAAAAAGCTTAGCTTCCCCAGTTAATAATAATTTCATAATAAACCTGCAGTTTATGAAGAAAATTATTTATCAATTTTAATAGAATTTATATTTACGCATTAAATATTGTGATGCGGCAGCTCAGGATGATTTGTGATGCAGCAGGAAACAAGAAGCCTGCACACACCAGCTTCCAAGCAGACCGGTTTCTTCTGTGTAATCCACCCCGCAGATTTTCCATCCCTTCCTAAGCTACCCTAGTCGCAAGGCTCGCAAAGAAGCTAGCTTTACCATTTAAAATAAGTAGTTTCCGAGTTATCCCTTTTCGTCTAGTTATGTTCAGTTGAAGTGTTAGTGTGCATTGTGGCTAATATAATAAATAATGAGCGAAATAACAGTTCCTGACACCAATTTACTTGAATTTTTTTAGGACAATTGTATTATCAAAACTGACTTACGAACAAAAGTGTGATTTAAAAAACAAATGACCGACTCCCTTGCTGTCAATGAAGGACACAACCAAAAGACAGACGCATACTTACGTAATGATACTAATATTGTGATTTCTCTAAGTATGACAGGGAGTGAGCTAATGTTATACGTATACGTGTCTATTTGTTAGAGATATGTGTAAACCGTGAAATCATATTTTACTACGTATCATTTGAGGTCATGCCTTATTGGTGTTACTTGCGATGTTCCAACCAATCTTCGACTGCTGACTTGACATTGACTACTATTTATTTTAAGACTGTATTTTTGTAATACGTTTTCTCATATTGCATGAAAGACAACTTGAGTTAGCTTCCCCTACTCAAAATTTCATGCTACGCCACTGACCGCTGCACACTATGAGCACGATGAGGCCGAGCATTATCGTCCTGTAGAGTGAACCCTTCTCCTACAGTCTCTGCAAAACCACTTACTATGGGTTGGAGGATGTTGTTCTCATACACGGCAGCAGTCATGTTTCCCTCTATTGAAACCAGTGCTGTGCGGCGGCCAAACATGACACCTGCCCAAAACAAGATTGAACCACCAAACTGTTAGTGACGTTCCACGGTCATTGAGGGATGATTTCGTTCCCCTGTTCGTCTCCATACGCGAATAGAGTTGTTGTCAGGGTGTAGGCCCATTCTCACTTCGTCTGGGAATAATGTTCTGGTCCATTGGTCTCGTGTCCAGTTCTCATGTGCTCTAGCCCATCTTGCACGAGCACCCCTGTGATGTGGACGGAGTGCTGGAGTCTTGAGTGGTCTTCGAGCATACAACCCTATGTCATGAAGTCTATTGCGCACAGTTTGGCTACTTACAACAACACCAGTGGCTTCGCGTAGGTCATGGCGCAGAGTTGTAGCTGAGGCTAAAGGGTTCCTACGTGCAGATAACCTTACATACCGGTCCTGACCTGGTGTTGTTTTGCGTGGACGGCCCTCGCGAGGTCGATCTGCTACTGACTGGGTTTCCTGGAACTTTCTCCACAGTCTGGAGACAATACTGTGATTCACATGAAGGATGTTAGCAACATCAACTTGTCTCATGTTTTGTTCCATCAAAGTGATGATTTTGATGCGGTCTGCCATTGTAAGGGTGTTCCGAGCCATTGTACTGCACTATGAAGCACTATGACGCAAAACGACACTGATTGAACTTCGCTCGAATTACAGACTTTGTTTACTAGCCGTGATTTGGACGTTACCTAGTGATGCAGAATAAAACAAATGAAAGAGTTTGAATTCGTAAACATAAACGTGCCACATAAAACCAAAAGAAACATAAATATCAGGTATTATTGGGTAAACTGGAAATATGCTTAACTTTTTTTGACCAGTGTATATATATATATATATATATATATATATATATATATATATATATATATGTATATATATATATTGACGTCCAGACCAGCGCAGTTTCAAATGTTGGCAAACAAAGAAACAAATGCTAGGGACGCGATAAAATTAAACAAATGCTAGGGACGCGATAAAATTGTGCGATAAGCAGCCATGATTGGTTGAAATACGTCCTTTCGTACCGTTTTTTTGGTCAAAAGTAGTATGACGTAGTAAGAGTGTAATAGTCATTTCAAAATTATGGTCTAAGGATTAATTTACTAAATAATCATATTAAATGGATAAATACATAAAACTAAAGAAATGAATTGAACTTTGTTGAATAGAGCAGTGCTCCGCAAATTTAGTGCTACGGATTTTTTTATTCAAATAATTCACCAAACTGTACTTTCTCACGTAACAGTTCCACGTAGCCCCTTGTTGCGGAACAGTGCCCTACGTAACTGACCTGGCGGGAAGTTTGTGGGCTTCCTGTTTTTTTGTAGGTAGATGGCCACGCACAGCGCGACCAGAGTCGTGAGTAGCAGCGCCGTCAACATGGCGCCCGCGTGGTTATATAGATGGCAGGCCATATTCTGAAGCTGTCCGCAAAAATCTCTTTTATTTCGCTAACGAAGTCAGTAATTCGCGTGCGACCTCACTATTCGTACGGGTCACCAAATGACATCGGGGTCGACTTTCTGCTGACACTTAAATTTGAGGATGCATTGGAAGCTAAAAGCTGCGGTTATCAAATTGTGGTTCGCGAATGAGCAAAAGAAAGGCAATACACAACACTTTGAAGCTATGAAGGCTGCAAAGGACGGTGATCAAGATCGTCACTTAAACTTCACTTCGTCTTGAGTTTCTAGTTAGGACAAATACAGCAACTTGCCGGATCCGTATTCAGAGACAATAGCTATCTTTCTCTTGACAAAGCTAAATGTAGGTGGGCTTATAAAACAAGTGAACTTGGTTCCGACGTTATCATATAATGACGTAGTGTGTCCAGCTCACAGCTACGTCACGCGGAAAGTACTGAAACCAGTCATCTATTTATTGTTGGCTACTTTTAGTTTCAAACATGTTATTTAAAAAAAAATCCATTGAAATGGAAGGAATCGCAGATGAAGGTAAAGATCTACATAAGGGACGGCAGCAGGATTTTTAATCTGTGGCGGCAGAGGTGGGGCGAGAACATTACCTTAGGGAGGGGGGGCTGTGTTAAAATTATTTTGTTAAGTGTTAACGTAATGAGGCAACTAATCTCGTTTGAAAAATGTCCATGCACTTATGTACGTAGGTATTTAATATTTTATATATAACTTACAGGGTGCGAATTAAGATTTCTGATGAGGGGGGGGGGGGGTAGAATTCTAGATAGAGAATACCATACATAAAATTGAAGAGTCCACTGCAAGACTGATGCATGTCATTTGGAATACATTTTGCAGGAGAAGCAATTGAAAGTTTGAAATGCTTAGCGCTCAAAGCTTAACTGTGATTTTCCGATCATTACTGGACAATGACTATCAGTGTTAATGCCATATAACTCTGTACGTACATTCTATATGTCTTAAGCTATGCTTTGACAGTCTTGGTTCATTTTCGACAAGAAAGTGACATCCATCATTCTTGCAGTGGACTCTTCAATTATTATTATCAACTTTGGATACGACTCAACGCTTGGTCGCACTGAGTTGCTTGTCTTGCATCTTGATCATAATAATAATTTATCCATGAACAGATTTAAGGGGAGAGGATGGTGTTTTTTAAAACTTTTTCCTATTTGGTGTAAAATATTATTTTTTTTTGTATGTAGAGAGCTCATAGCTGTAGCAACTCAACCAAAAATAAATATTTTGAAAAAATATATATTTGGATGCCCAGATTTGAAAAAAATATACCCAATGCAGTATTTTACTAAAACCGATATATCTAAACCATTTTTAAAGGTAGATTGATCCAGTGTTTTGAAATGTACTTGCAAAAGCATGCTCTACAATCTGCCTGTAATAGAATTTTGAAATTAGTCCCTACGTTTGTAAAATAAACAATTAAAATTTAATAACACTTTTCTTAATTCCTTTCTTGCAAACAAACGGACGTAGTTTTAAAATGAAATCTATTAACAAAATTCTGTTACAGATAAAAGTTTCATAATAGTCTAAAGAATGTGTGTTCTAAATTTCATGCATCTATCTTTAATAGTTCAGATATTATATCCATTTTTGTCTGGCAATGTAGCAAAAAAAAAATGAAGTTACTGGAAACCAATAAAAGCGGGCGTGTGATTTAAAAATCCATAGCGCAGGAAGTTTAAAAATGGCGCCTCAACATCCGATAAGGGCACAAATACCCATGAAGTGTTATGCAATGCATTCCACACATATCAAAGAGTATTTTAAAGATTTTTTTTTTTTTTTTTTTTTTTTTTTGGAAATTCAGTTTACTGGAAACAACAATAAAATGGGGCGAGTGATTTAAAAATCCATAACGCAGGAAGTTTAACAATGGCGTCTCAACATCCGATAAGGGCACAAATACCCATGAAGTGTTATGCAATGAATTCCACACATATCAAAGAGTATTTTAAAGATTTTTTTTTTTGAAAATTTAATTTACCGGAAACAACAATAAAATGGGGCGAGTGATTTAAAAATCCATAACGCAGGAAGTTTAACAATGGCGTCTCAACATCCGATCGATAAGGGCACAAATACCCACAAAATATTATGCTGTGCATTCCACACATATCACAGAGCATTTTAAAGGTTTTTTTTTTTAATTTACTCATTTTTCACCAAAAAATAGGCCCTATCATCCTCTCCCCTTAAGATAAGACGTGTAATTCCTAAGTTATTGATTGTTATCAGCTTGCCGATGATGATGATAATACATCAATATTATTTTCTTTGCTTACTTTGTACTTTATAAAGTACATATACTCGTATTAAAACAATTATATTTTGTGAGGGGGGGGGACTGGCTTCCTGGGCATCTGAAATATTTATAGAAAAGCACAACAGATAATCACATGAAATTACAATGTATATGATATCCTAGACGTTTCACGTCAGAGGTGAAACAACGTAAAGCGACAAAACATTGTCAATTTACTAGCCACATAATGGTTAATTGATTGGAATAGGATATTCCGAAAGTATGTCGTTATTTTATTTATTTTTGGTACAAGTAACATTTCTTTAAGTATTTATTTATTTATTTTCCCTTGTACTATCAATAAAAACACGTCTGATTTTAATTTTTGTAAGTTATAAGTGGCTGTACACAAGTACTTACGCGGTATTCTGAAACTCAAATAAAATGCCATTATTATTATCCCTCTATTATTTAACATCGCCACCCACGACGTCGTAAAATCAATAAGAGAAGAATCTACAGAGGTCAAGATCTATATCTATGCCGACGACATGGTACTGGGATCTCATGACAGGAGCGAACTCCAAAAAGCAACCTACGCGCTGGAAAATTGGGCTGACCAAAATGAGCTGGAGATAAACGTGCAGAAAACCGAGCACATGATATTCAGGAAAGGGGGGGAAGATATCCCAAGAAGACAAAATCTTTCTGAAACAAGAACCTCTACAAACCGTAAACCAGGTCAAATACCTCGGACTGACACTACAGACCACAACAAATTCATTCAGGGTACACACCAAGCAAAGAGCTACAGCAGCCACAAAAGCCATTCATGACATCAGAGAACTAACCAAGCTATCTCTGAAAATAGCGATGATCATCTTCCACCAAGATAGTCCCCATACTTACATACGGACTAGACCTAACTTGGGACAAACTGCGCACGAAAGACCTCCATACCCTGGAGAACGTGAAGGCTCGCTTCTTGAAGGCTGCATTAGGAGTATCAAAACACACTCTATCCAGGCTGGTGTACGTGCTCGCCCAAGAGACCTTCTTGATAGGAGAAATCAGAACAAAACTCGATCTGCCCTCCACTTCCAACTGGAAGAAAGCACTAGACGAGAGGAAAAGGAAGAGGGAAGACATCTGGGAGGACTTCTACATAACGGAGGCCATGATAAACCGGACCTGGTCAGACACGAACCAGAAGCTCCGCCACTTCGTGACATCGCTGGCGGTTCATGGATACCACCACAAGATATGCAGAAATCAGTCTTTCCACGAACCAGATGACAACTGCGTGTGTGTCTTATGCAACAAAACATGTGATAGATACCATATCCTAGTCTTTGGGAATCGGCAGCTATCAGTCATTAACTTTGTTCAAATCTAAGTGACTCTCAATTATGCACAATTTGTGCGCATTATTATTATTAAATAAAATGCCATTTCGGATTCCGTAATAAATTAAGTACATCAATGCACTAAATCTTGATCATATGCAGTTAGTTTTGAATCAATTAATGTCGAAAATGTACATGTGACAACGAAATCAAAGCACTAAAACGTCAAACGTCATGCCTTTATTTCGCCTCCGCCTGCCTCCACTCAGCGTTGCCAAACTTACTCATGCTCCGGTTTGTAACTGAAGATGGCGCTGGTTTATATGAGGACTTATTTTCAACATATTTTCTTTTATAAAACAGAATTTTTTGTTATGGTCATGGATAAAATTACGTACGGCACTATTGTGAGCGTGATCTTCATTGCGCTCGTGTAATTCAAGCTCGCTTCACGCTTCTTGCGTAAATCTTTTCACTCGCGCAATAAAGATACGCTTACCTCACATGTACCATAAATAACTACTATTCTAACAAGGTACATACGCAAAGTGCCTAACTGATAATGGTATAAAACAAATACGATGAAAAGTACAGCTGTAATCAGTGTTTACGGTAGGCTACCAATTGTAGCTGCCCGTACTGGTAATTATAGAATGTTTATGAGCCTAGTTAGATATTTGTATATTAATGAATACGGAAGAAAACTCAGCTATAAATATTGATTATTCTATTAATTTTAGCTGTCCTTACATAAACATGTTTGAAGTGTTGATGTAGAAATCCGTTAAGCAGAAATGTAAACTGCAATAAGCACATTGGATGAATGATGCATTTCTGCAGTTAGGAGTGGAGCAACTCGAATCTTCAATGTCCCAGATAACATTGGTAGGAGATTCAAAGGCATCACATTTAACTGAAAAAGTAGCTTTCTTCCAAGCATGATTAATCCAATTCACTACGGGCTAAAGCAAGGAGATGCACTATCACCTTTACTTTTTAACTTTGCTCTAGAATATGCCATTAGGAAAGTCCAGGATAACTGAGAGGGTTTGGAATTGAACTGGTTACATCAGATTCTTGCTTATGCGGATGATGTGAATATGTTAGGAGAAAATCCACAAGCGATTGGGAAAATACGGGAATTTTACTTGAAGCAAGTAAAGAGATAGGTTTGGAAGTAAATCCCGAAAAGAAAAAAGTATATGATTATGTCTCGTGACGAAAATATTGTACGAAATGGAAATTTAAAAATTGGAAATTTATCCTTTGAAGATTTGGAAAAATTCAAGTACCTGGAGCAACAGTAACAAATATAAATGATACTCGGGAGGAAATTAAACACAGAATAAATATGAGAAATGCGTGTTATTGTTCGGTTCAGAAGCTTTTGTCATCCAGTCTGCTGTCAAAAAATCTGAAAGTTAGAATTTATAAAACAGTTATATTACCGGTTGTTCTTTATGGTTGTGAAACTTGGACTCTCACTTTGAGAGAGGAACATAGGTTAAGGGTGTTTGAGAATAAGGTGCCTGGGAAAATATTTGGGGCTAAGTGGAATGAAGTTACAGGAGAATGGAGGAAGTTACACAACACAGAACTGCACGCATTGTATTCTTCATCTGACATAATTAGGAATATTAAATCCAGCGTTTGAGATGGGCAGGGCATGTGGCACGTATGGGCGAATCCAGAAATGCATATAGAGTGTTAGTTGGGAGACCGGAGGGAAAAAGACTTTTAGGGAGGCCGAGACGTAGATGGGAAGATAATATTAAAATGGATTTGAGGGAGGTGGGATATGATGATAGAGACTGGATTAATCTTGCTCAGGATTGGGACCAATGGCGGGTTTATGTGAGCGAGGCAATGAACCTCCGGGTTCCTTAAAAGCCAGTAAGTAAGTAAGAAAGTAAGTGAATATGGGGCCCTGAACTGATTATGGATAAGTGTAAGGAGGTTGATGATAGCGTTACGCGTCTGGAGGTCAATATCGATGTTATCGAGTAAAACTCTCTTACAAAAACGAAAAAAAAATAAATAAATAAAGGTATATCCAACGGTTGAACAAGGGAAGTTGCACCAGATGGAATGGTTTTTACCAGTATGTGTTTATCCGGAATTACGAACAGCTTTTGTTGATGGAATGAAAATGAATCAAGAACCAGACATTTTGTTCCAAAATTGGGAAAGAGACAGTTATCCCGCATTGTCCAAAAATACTCGTTTGGCCCTACACTTTGCCTGATTTTCAACAAGTTATATATATTATGTTAGGAGGTTGGACCATGTTCTGTTGCACACGGGTACCAAATAGTGTTTGATCTCAAAATGGGTCAACCTGGGTTTGGAATTTCAAGACAGTTCACAAGATTGTTAGACGCAAAGTTACACACATTGTAGCTTACAAACATTCTCGATCACAAGCAGAGATTGAGATTTCTGCAATTGCATTTGCTGTTTGTAATTTCGGATAAACACATACAGGTAACAACCACTCCACCTGTTGCAACTTCCCTTGTTCAACCGTTGGATGTATACTTTTTTCGTCAATGGAAAAAGTTCGCCAAATGTTTTTGTGAGAAAGCTTTACTCGACAACATTGTTGTTGACCTCTTTCACCAAACGTTTTTGTGAGAAAGTTTACTCGACAACATTGTTGTTGACCTCGTTCACCAAACGTTTTTGTGAGAAAGTTTACTCGACAACATTGTTGTTGACCTCGTTCACCAAACGTTTTTGTGAGAAAGTTTACTCGACAACATTGTTGTTGACCTCTTTCACCAAACGTTTTTGTGAGAAAGTTTACTCGACAACATTGTTGTTGACCTCGTTCACCAAACGTTTTTGTGAGAAAGCTTTACACGACAACATTGTTGTTGACCTCGTTCACCAAACGTTTTTGTGAGAAAGTTTACTCGACAACATTGTTGTTGACCTCGTTCACCAAACGTTTTTGTGAGAAAGCTTTACACGACAACATTGTTGTTGACCTCGTTCACCAAACGTTTTTGTGAGGAAGCTTTATTCGACAACATTGTTGTTGACCTCGTTCACCAAACGTTTTTGTGAGAAAGCTTTACTCGACAACATTGTTATTGACCTCGTTCACCAAACGTTTTTGTGAGAAAGCTTTACTCGACAACATTGTTTTGACCTCGTTCACCAAACGTTTTTATGAGAAAGCTTTACTCGACAACATTGTTGTTGACCTCGTTCACCAAACGTTTTTGTGAGAAAGCTTTACTCGACAACATTGTTGTTGACCTCGTTCACCAAACGTTTTTGTGAGAAAGTTTACTCGACAACATTGTTATTGACCTCGTTCACCAAACGTTTTTGTGAGAAAGCTTTACACGACAACATTGTTGTTGACCTCGTTCACCAAACGTTTTTGTGAGGAAGCTTTATTCGACAACATTGTTGTTGACCTCGTTCACCAAACGTTTTTGTGAGAAAGCTTTACACGACAACATTGTTGTTGACCTCGTTCACCAAACGTTTTTGTGAGAAAGTTTACTCGACAACATTGTTGTTGACCTCGTTCACCAAACGTTTTTGTGAGAAAGCTTTACTCGACAACATTGTTGTTGACCTCGTTCACCAAACGTTTTTGTGAGAAAGTTTACTCGACAACATTGTTTTGACCTCGTTCACCAAACGTTTTTGTGAGAAAGCTTTACTCGACAACATTGTTGTTGACCTCGTTCACCATACGTTTTTGTGAGAAAGCTTTACTCGACAACATTGTTGTTGACCTCGTTCACCAAACGTTTTTGTGAGAAAGCTTTACTCGACAACATTGTTGTTGACCTCGTTCAGCAAACGTTTTTGTGAGAAAGCTTTACTCGACAACATTGTTGTTGACCTCGTTCACCAAACGTTTTTGTGAGAAAGCTTTACTCGACAACATTGTTGTTGACCTCGTTCAGCAAACGTTTTTGTGAGAAAGCTTTACTCGACAACATTGTTGTTGACCTCGTTCAGCAAACGTTTTTGTGAGAAAGCTTTACTCGACAACATTGTTGTTGACCTCGTTCAGCAAACGTTTTTGTGAGAAAGCTTTACTCGACAACATTGTTGTTGACCTCGTTCACCAAACGTTTTTGTGAGAAAGCTTTACTCGACAACATTGTTGTTGACCTCGTTCACCAAACGTTTTTGTGAGAAAGCTTTACTCGACAACATTGTTGTTGACCTCGTTCAGCAAACGTTTTTGTGAGAAAGCTTTACTCGACAACATTGTTGTTGACCTCGTTCACCAAACGTTTTTGTGAGAAAGCTTTACTCGACAACATTGTTGTTGACCTCGTTCACCAAACGTTTTTGTGAGAAAGCTTTACTCGACAACATTGTTGTTGACCTCGTTCAGCAAACGTTTTTGTGAGAATGCTTTACTCGACAACATTGTTGTTGACCTCGTTCACCAAACGTTATTGTGAGAAAGCTTTACTCGACAACATTGTTGTTGACCTCGTTCAGCAAACGTTTTTGTGAGAAAGCTTTACACGACAACATTGTTGTTGACCTCGTTCACCAAACGTTTTTGTGAGAAAGCTTTACACGACAACATTGTTGTTGACCTCGTTCACCAAACGTTTTTGTGAGAAAGTTTACTCGACAACATTGTTGTTGACCTCGTTCACCAAACGTTTTTGTGAGAAAGCTTTACTCGACAACATTGTTGTTGACCTCGTTCACCAAACGTTTTTGTGAGAAAGTTTACTCGACAACATTGTTTTGACCTCGTTCACCAAACGTTTTTGTGAGAAAGCTTTACTCGACAACATTGTTGTTGACCTCGTTCACCATACGTTTTTGTGAGAAAGCTTTACTCGACAACATTGTTGTTGACCTCGTTCACCAAACGTTTTTGTGAGAAAGCTTTACTCGACAACATTGTTGTTGACCTCGTTCACCAAACGTTTTTGTGAGAAAGCTTTACTCGACAACATTGTTGTTGACCTCGTTCACCAAACGTTTTTGTGAGAAAGCTTTACTCGGCAACATTGTTGTTGACCTCGTTCACCAAACGTTTTTGTGAGAAAGTTTACTCGACAACATTGTTATTGACCTCGTTCAGCAAACGTTTTTGTGAGAAAGCTTTACTCGACAACATTGTTATTGACCTCGTTCACCAAACGTTTTTGTGAGAAAGTTTACTCGACAACATTGTTGTTGACCTCGTTCACCAAACGTTTTTGTGAGAAAGTTTACTCGACAACATTGTTATTGACCTCGTTCACCAAACGTTTTTGTGAGAAAGCTTTACTCGACAACATTGTTGTTGACCTCGTTCAGCAAACGTTTTTGTGAGAAAGCTTTACTCGACAACATTGTTATTGACCTCGTTCACCAAACGTTTTTGTGAGAAAGCTTTACTCGACAACATTGTTTTGACCTCGTTCACCAAACGTTTTTGTGAGAAAGCTTTAATCGACAACATTGTTGTTGACCTCGTTCACCAAACGTTTTTGTGAGAAAGCTTTACACGACAACATTGTTGTTGACCTCGTTCACCAAACGTTTTTGTGAGAAAGTTTACTCGACAACATTGTTGTTGACCTCGTTCACCAAACGTTTTTGTGAGAAAGCTTTACTCGACAACATTGTTGTTGACCTCGTTCACCAAACGTTTTTGTGAGAAAGCTTTACTCGACAACATTGTTGTTGACCTCGTTCACCAAACGTTTTTGTGAGAAAGCTTTACTCGACAACATTGTTGTTGACCTCGTTCACCAAACGTTTTTGTGAGAAAGCTTTACTCGACAACATTGTTGTTGACCTCGTTCACCAAACGTTTTTGTGAGAAAGCTTTACTCGACAACATTGTTGTTGACCTCGTTCACCATACGTTTTTGTGAGAAAGCTTTACTCGACAACATTGTTGTTGACCTCGTTCACCAAACGTTTTTGTGAGAAAGCTTTACTCGACAACATTGTTGTTGACCTCGTTCACCAAACGTTATTGTGAGAAAGCTTTACTCGACAACATTGTTGTTGACCTCGTTCACCAAACGTTTTTGTGAGAAAGTTTACTCGACAACATTGTTGTTGACCTCGTTCACCAAAAGCTTTTGTGAGAAAGCTTTACTCGACAACATTGTTGTTGACCTCGTTCACCAAACGTTTTTGTGAGAAAGCTTTACTCGACAACATTGTTGTTGACCTCGTTCACCAAACGTTATTGTGAGAAAGCTTTACTCGACAACATTGTTGTTGACCTCGTTCACCAAACGTTTTTGTGAGAAAGCTTTACTCGACAACATTGTTGTTGACCTCGTTCACCAAAAGCTTTTGTGAGAAAGCTTTACTCGACAACATTGTTATTGACCTCGTTCACCAAACGTTTTTGTGAGAAAGCTTTACTCGACAACATTGTTGTTGACCTCGTTCACCAAACGTTTTTGTGAGAAAGCTTTACTCGACAACATTGTTGTTGACCTCGTTCACCAAACGTTTTTGTGAGAAAGCTTTACTCGACAACATTGTTGTTGACCTCGTTCACCAAACGTTTTTGTGAGAAAGCTTTACTCGACAACATTGTTGTTGACCTCCAGAGCCTTAACGCTATCATCAACCTCCTTGCGCTTATCTATAATCAGTTCAGTGCCCCTATGTTCACTAACGTGATTAAGCGTGCCTGGAAGAAAGCTACTTTTCCAGGTAAATACAATGCCTTTGAAGCTCCTACCAATGTTATCTGGGACACTCAAGATTCGGGTTGTCCAACTCCCAACTACAGAAATGCATCATTCATCCAATGTGCTTATTGTCGTTTACCATTTGTGCTTCACGGATTTCTACATCAACACCCACAAACATGTTCAATTATATGCAAGAACAGCTAAAATTTGGAGAATAATCATTATTTATAGCTGAGTTTCCTTCCGTATTCATTAATATATTAATATCTAAGTAGGCTCATAAAGATTCTATAATTACCAGTACGGGCAGCTACAATTGGTACCATAAACACTGATTACAGCTGAACTTTCCATCGTATTTGATTTTATACCACTATCAGTCAGGCATTTCGCGAATGTATCTTGTAAGATGAAACAAATCAATAGGGTCCGGATTTTTATGTAATATCAAGGTGTGAAATATGTACATATTTATGTAAGAAAAATAAGCTGAATATGTACCAAAATATGTAAAATCATAAAATATTTAATAACAATATCTGGCAGGTATATGATAGGTAAAACTCTCCAGTTGTGATTTCATAGAGCACCCGACTTTTTTACCGCACATTTGACACATTACTATTTTTCCATCTGTAGTGAAACCTTCGTCCATTGCAATCCATGATTTTATTTTTGTCGTTAGGATTGAAGATACAGGGGCCATTTTAGTTAGTTAAAAGCAGTAGATAAACTCACTTGCACTTTATACTGTAAGTATTAAAACTAGAGAACTGACTGAAATGAATGACACAACAGTACTGCAAGCACTGTTTCGCTTTACTGGATTAGGAGAAAATAAGAGGAGATGTGGGACACATGCATTTTAGCTGCTCCCTGTAAGAAACAAAGTACCGTACCTACTAAACCTCAAACAATAGGCATTTACAAACTGTTGTTTGAAAAGTGGCATTCTTGTCTTATTCAGAAGGGTAGGATTATTCCAGCCGAGAACCATACTTTCTAATTACTCGGAAAATCTCATTTCCGTATAGGTCTACCAAATTTAAAGTAAAAATGTCAAGCAATAACCTGAAAAGCTGTTTATTTTAATCTTTCAACATCTTTCCAGTTTGTTCCTTTACAGTTTCTTTTCTAAAGTCGTCTACTTTATTGCGGCTCATGTCAGACTTGACACGGGTTTTCTCTGGAAGGATTAGGAAGAGGGTGGGTAAGGTTGCAAATGGCATGGGAAGGCTTGTTAAGACGTGTGCAGAACAATTTATAGATCGAGACAAATCATGTCGTCCTCGTCCCACTTCACCGCATGAAGGCAACGCTACTTTCTGAGGGATTTTTTACAATACAAGGTATTTGTATGAGAAAGGTTGCCTTTTGTTCACTCATATTTACAGTGGACGGTATGGGGTGAGGACATTATGTTTCGTCCCGAAATATACCCTTTCTTAGGTAGGTAAAAAGGTTTTTTAAATCTGTGTATTTCAAATAGTAAACTTCCCCGGCAGAAGTTTTTTTTTTTTTTTGAGAAGTAAAAATGAGTAGTATCCCTAAATATGTAGATTTATGTAATATCAAATTTTAATATATTAATGGTAATTACAAGATTCGCAAAGATTTGTTATTTATATACGGTTAGGTTAAAAGGAATATAATATGTAATTACATAAATATCCGGTCCCTACAAATCAGTCTGTTTTTTCAAATTCCATTATGCTGTACCAACATTTACCAATCAAAAAAATTAAATTTTCCTTCTTAATTTACAGATGAAAATAATAATAATAATAATAATAATAATAATAATAATAATAATAATAATAATAATATTGTTATTATTACTATTATTATTATTACTATTATTATTATTACTATTATTATTACTATTATTATTATTATTACTATTACTACTATTATTATTATTACTATTATTATTATTATCATTATCATTATTATTATTATTATTATTATTATTATTATTATTATTATTATTATTATTATTATTATTATTATTATTATTACAGTAATGATCAATTTCGCTTACAGTTTATATCTAATTAACTTGGAAATTAAACGAACACTGAGGTTAGGTTATATTCACTTACCTTGAAATAAAGAAGCAAATAATATGACATGGGATTCATTGCAAATTGAATCACGAAAGTCAAAACCCACCTAACTCCATTTTTTTGTCATTTTTGCGTTTATGATGGGAAAATATTTAAAACCTACCATGCTATCCATATACAACATAAAACATCCAAATCCGAAGGTATCTAGTGATCTACAAGCGAGTAAATATTTCATGGAGATCAAAAAACAACTTACTCCATGGAGTTGGACTGTTTCTGATTTCCACAACACTATCGCATCGCATCAGTCAACTGATTCTGGGGAAATGGCCGACTGCGAGATGTTTACTGAAAGCAGTCATTCTGAAGGTGAAGTGAAAGGAAAAAGAAAGTGAAATGAAGAAGAATGGAAAAGGAATAAGATCAAATGTGAACGAAAGTCAAACAAAAACTGGGCAGGGAAGGAAGCCACTATATTGAATGCATTTAACACCTTGGCAACAGGAGGCAACAAGATGGCACAGGATGCATATCTACAAGGAATGAGTTATATAGCAGTAAAAATTTTTAATAGCCTCCCTATCGATATAAAAATTAAACTCAAAACATAAGATTATTTAGGGCCAAATTAAAGAAGTACCTAATTTCTCACGCCTTCTATTCTGAAGGTGAATTCATGACATTCAACAACGCTTCATGAAATTGATACTAAAACTGTGTGTTGTACTAGTAGACTATATTGTAAACATCTTCTGTGTGTATTTCAAGTAGACTGTTATTATAAATTAAGACTTTATAGCAGTAGGCTTATTAAGTTTTTTTGACTTGTTTCATATTCTAGCTGTGAAGCAATGTACTAATACCACAGTCTACTATATACAGTCACGAAGCTTGGGATGATTTTTTGCCAACGAGTTGCATTTCTCACGATAGTTGCTAGCCTCTTGGAGCGCTGTGAGTACTAGGAACAATTGACTGTGTCACTGCCATCGTGATCTAATACAGGCCGTAAGGCAGACCATGTGACTCGCTTAACCCGATCACGAAGGGCGGCGTTTCAACCATATAAATTAATTGGAATGCATAAACAGTAACATATATTTCTCTAAAATGCAGTGTAATTGCATTAATAAAATTTAAAAAAATGATGAGGGGACACTTCAGACATAATTCTTTGCGAGTTAAGGTGTAATATTATTTTTGGTGTGAAAATTACGTTGTTCGTATGTGTAATACCTGCCTTCATTTCGATTAAATATTGCGAAATTCTTGTATATTCATTTATGCACGATTCAATAATTTTCAGTTGCACCGCACGAATACTTTAGATACGTTGAAATTATAGGTTATGTTTACTGTACCAGTTGCCCTTTTCTGTCTAATTTTAGTGGTCTCCAATGCCCTGCCACTACATATGTATGTTATGTCATGTTATAGGTTATGTTTACTATATTTAACTTAGTATATTCCTATTTTCGCAATTATACATTATAATTAAACATAATGTCATGTATGACACCCGTCACATTCTATTTGTCTGTATTTTAATACTACAGTTGAGTACTGAATTATTGTATTTATCTACTACTTAAGAGACGAAGTAACACAATCGTAGACTACGTACACTAATTTCATAGGAGTGGTATGGTAAATTTTCTGTTTACAATTAAGGAAGGTAGATGTGCTAAATTAAAATCACAATATAAATTCGTTTTTATTGAACCTCAAAATAGCTTCCATTCTAAACTTGAAATGTTGAAGCGAACAGATTATGTTAACATGTAAAATTCTCTTCACATTAAAATAACACAGTTTTGTAATTATTTCTGCAACATATTATGCAACAAGAAGTAAACGGAACTTAAGGACAAATTACACTAAATAAAGCTTAGCAATGATAAGCAATAAAGTTATAATATAATATTCCACTGAGCTCCATACACTAAAATAGAAAACCCGAACAAACATTACGGCCTGGTCTAGATCGAAAAGGCATTGACTGTGCCGTATTTCGCATTTTTGTGAAAAGCTATGTAAACTGAAATGTTCGTTATCGATTGTAATGATTGTAAATGTCTAAAGTACAATAATTTGAATAATAAATGGGACAAGGAGACGTTTGTAGTACTATAAATTGTAAGAAAAATAGGTTAGAGTTATCCTTCTTCCGAAAAATCCAGGAAGGTGAGTTTATAGAATACAAAAATTATATTTTATGAAAATAATACATAAACCTTATGTATTTCATATTTCAATAGTGGAAGGAAGGTGTTAATTTTTTCAAAAGAACACGATATCGAAAGTACAATACATTTTATCGTCTGCTAGGGAAAGATTCTGTGATGAGGCGATAGTAGCGATCCTGGTGGTGAGCAACTATCTATGGATGCATTTTTCAACTGTCTATGTTTGCATATTTAGTAAGTATTGAACTTCGTGACTGTATATAGTAGACTGTGCTAGTACCATGGAATGTTAATAATTACAATACAATACAAGCATTGATGCAGTCTCGTTCCATTCAAAGACGGGAAGCGAAGTTTGAAGAAGGGATGCAATATTCAGTTTCTTATTGTTAGATTAACTTTAATTTTATTATCTTTTGTATTTTAATAGGGAGTTACAATTTAATAAAGTTTTATGATTTTCAGGTTTATATATAAATAATTTTTTTTTACATTTCCTTTGTCAATAATTTGATTTACTTCCTGAAATAAAGTTAAGCCCTAAGCAGCATATAATTTGCAGTCTTCGTGGTGTGACAGAGGCGCGTGTTAAAAATAATTCAAGTTGCTGACTTCAGGATTGTCTGCGCAAGACATGCATGACAAACACAGTAATATACCAAATTTAGAACCCAGTGTACAAGTCTTGATGGATGGTCATGAGTATTTGTAAATTTCCATGCATTTTCCAGCAGGAAAATGTAGATATATTATGTCAAGTAAATGTATGAATTATTATTTCTTAAAGGGCACGATCTAGATTACTATGTTAAACTGATGTCAGGTAAAATTAATGTCCATACAGTGCATGTCATTATTAGCTGGAGAGCATATTTAATGTATGAATATTTCAAGGAGAATAGCAATGGCAAAGGAACCTTTTAATATAAAAAGGAGCATCTTCTGCGGACCTCTGGAGAAATAACTAGAGCAGGCTCCGCCAGGTCGAGTCAAGTTCGCGAGAGGGCATACAGGCCTGCTTACGGCTTCCACTGCGGGCAGTACACTTGTACACTGCAGTCTATCAGTGGTGGAACCTATCGAGGTCGCTTGGGGGCACCGGTGCACTGCATTTTGCACCAGGAATATTTGTGCTAAAAACATGAACCTTAGCAATGTAATGGATGTTGTCGTGCGAACAATTAATTTCATAAGGTCTAAAGGACTTAATCACATGGAGTTCAGGGCACTACTTGATGATATTAACAGTGAGTATGGGGATTTACTCTTCCACACCGAGGTAAGGTGGTTAAGTCGAGGAAAAGTTCTGGAACGTTTTCTCCCACTTAGGAATGAAATTGCGTTATTTATGGATGTTCATGGGAAACTTGTTAGAAGCCTTGAAAGAATATATTAAGAATAATGCAACAATTGTGCGAAGACTTCGAACGTAGATATCAGGAAATTAAAGAACTTGAACAACAATTTCAGATATTTACAACACCTTTTTCAGTGAGTGTCCTGAAAATTCCTGCTGAACCACAATTAGAAATATTTGATTTAGAAAGCGATATTGAGCTAAAGGATAAGTATCAAAACAGAAAAGTATTAACCATTTCTATACTTGTTTTCCACGAGAAAGGTTTCCTAAACTGCACAATCTTGTGCATGTTCGGGACAACCTACGTATGCGAAACACTGTTTTCTTTAATGAAGTTTACAAAGTCACGTCACAGAAGCCAACTAAGTGATGAACACTGAAAGCATGTTTGCGATTGGCTGGTACTAAAACAAAAGCTCCACAAATTGAAAAGCTGCTTACTAACAAAAAACTGCAAAAATCGCCGCGGATCTCTGATACATAAGAAAAAGTACTAATATTACAGAATTGTATTTGAATAATAACGTTTGTACTGTTGTTTTATTTTGTTAATTGAATTTTATAGCAATGAGAAAGAGACAAACAGTGAACAGTTTTATTTCGTAGTGTGTTAATCTGTATAAAAGTGTATATTTTGTTTTGTTTCATTATTATGCAAACATGCAAAAATTTATTTCGTGTATAGTTAACTGTGCCAAATTATGTAGAGTAGTGTTTTGAGGATAGTGCAATTAACAGTGAAAGTATACTTCAATTAAAAACTGAAGTTAATTTATATTCTTATCACAAATTTGCTTCACATACAGTACAAGTTCTTAGCTCCGCCACTGTGGAAGCAGCTTCCCTTGCCCGCAGCCGTACGTCAGGGCTTGAGGGTTTGTACGCACGCCCGAGAGTGTAGTCACTTGACGCCCCCTGGACTAGAGACTAGTGAAATGCAAGTGAAGAGAAGCGATTAGAAACATTTTAAATATCGATATGGAGAAGGATGGAGCGTGTGAAATGGACAGACAGAATAAGAAATGAAGCTGTGTTGGAAAGAGTGGGTGAAGAAAGAATAATGCTCAAACTGACCAGAAGAGAAAAAAGAATTGGTTGGATCACAGACTGAGAAGAAACTGCGTACCGAAGGATGCACTGGAAGGAGTGGTGAACGGGACAAGAGTTCGGGGCAGAAGAAGATATCAGATGATAGACGACATTAAGATATATGGTTCATATGCGGAGACAGAAAATAGGAAAGACTGAAGAATGCTGGGTTTGCAGTGAAACACCTGCCCTTGGGCAGGACACTATGAATTAATGAATAAACAAAATACATAACTGAAGTTGGCAAGTTAATAAATTCTGTGGAAGAGAATAAAACTAAGGAAATGAGAATGATTTGATTTTTAGGATGAAGATAATGGTTTTACTTCTAAAAGTATAACATTAATTGCTATAAATACGAGTTACAAAATATGTGTGTATATTGTGCAATCAATAGATCACTCTTCTTTATATTTCTTGTGTTTTTGTATCATCATAATATTTTATATGAAACAAGTATCGACTATAATATTTTGTTATATTTAATCTCTATGGAAATAGAGGCTCGACCATGCCGAAAGGTAGTAATTATACACCTGGTAGCAGACCTTTAATGCATGTCATTAAAGTGCACCTACTCATTAAAGGTCAGGTCTTTCAGCCAATGACGACTCAGGTTACAACTGTTCAGCCAATGACAGGTCAGCTTTCTACCGTTATAAAACGGCAAGTATCGATTATTCTCGGATATGCAATCGAAAGAGAATTAGCGAAAAGTCACGGAGGCTGGAAATCCAATACTGTCGCAGAAGGTTATGTTCTGTTACTATAATAATTAGCGTTAATTGTAAATAATATTCAAATAAATTCAATTTGTCATCTCGTTTTTCAATGTCTAATTTAATTTCAATATTATCTCTGTAGGTTCTCATGGCCTAGCAAGGTCAATGTGGACATCTGTTCCTCGGAAAAAATCAATACTTTCGCGTCTGCGCACATCTCACAACATACGGGACATTGGTCAAGGTCAGTTACAAAGAAAATTAATAATATCAAGTTAGAAATATAGTCGAGCATAAAAAGTCGTATGAAACTCGCCTATAATGGTAATTAAGAAGCTCGTATGAAAATTACTTCTTAATTACCTTCATTATAGGCTCGTTGCATAATGTACTATTATATAAAAACCTATTATAATTATAGTTACTGTGATATTCACAGTTGGTTTACATTAAGAAAATGCAACTATTAAGAAAAAGCAGAATGACTGGATGTAAAACACGTTCATAAAACAGTTCATTTTCTCTCCTGAAAAATTTGGTTACCAGTAGTTTGATTCCTTTTGTTTTCATGATTCAATTGTATCAGCTTCTTTTGTTTCTGAGTGGAAGAGAATGCCTAATGGCCTTAACTTCGTCAGAAAAAAATAAATAGATATTATTATTATTATTATTATTATTATTATTATTATTATTATTATTATTATTATTATTATTATTATTATCAGCTTCTTGTCTATGCGGATGACGTGAATATGTTAGGAGAAAATATACAAACGATTAGGGAAAACACGGAAATTTTACTTGAAGCAAGTAAAGCGATCGGTTTGGAAGTAAATCCCGAAAAGACAAAGTATATGATTATGTCTCGTGACCAGAATATTGTACGAAATGGAAATATAAAAATTGGAGATTTATCCTTCGAAGAGGTGGAAAAATGCAAATATCTTGGAGCAACAGTAACAAATATAAATGACCCTCGGGAGGAAATTAAACGCAGAATAAATATGGGAAATGCCTGTTATTATTCGGTTGAGAAGCTCTTATCATCCAGTCTGCTGTCCAAAAATCTGAAAGTTAGAATTTATAAAACAGTTATATTACCGGTTCTTCTATATGGTTGTGAAACTTGGACTCTCACTCTGAGAGAGGAACATAGGTTAAGGGTGTTTGAGAATAAGGTGCTTAGGAAAATATTTGGGGCTAAGCGGGATGAAGTTACAGGAGAATGGAGAAAGTTACACAACACAGAACTGCACGCATTGTATTCTTCACCTGACATAATTAGGAACTTAAAATCCAGACGTTTGAGATGGGCAGGGCATGTAGCACGTATGGGCGAATCCAGAAATGCATATAGAGTGTTAGTTGGGAGACCAGAGGAAAAAAAGACCTTTAGGAAGGCCGAGACGTAGATGGGAAGATAATATTAAAATGGATTTGAGGGAGGTGGGGTATGATGATAGAGACTGGATTAATCTTGCACAGGATAGGGACCGCTGGCGGGCTTATGTGAGGGCGGCAATGAACCTTCGGGTTCCTTAAAAGCCATTTCTAAGTAAGTATTATTATTATTATTATTATTATTATTATTATTATTATTATTATTATTATTATTATTATTATTATTATTATGGAAATTGTGTGGTTTCCTTCTGTCAAAAAGGAAGTTTGAGAATGACAGAGCATCGAGTAAATTTTCACACACGTTAAAATCCGGATAATTGTTAGCTGCCTATGTAGTCACGTAGTCGCCGCTTTTGTGCTTGAAGCGCTAGCCCAATTCTCGCCCTAGTAGTGGTAGGCAAAGCAGACATTGCAGGTACTCCCGTTCCCCCTATCTTTTTACCAACACACTCCACCCCCTCTTATCTCATCTACCTGTGTTTATAATGAAGGTTATACACGTGTTACATACAACGCTTTATGCAATTCTAGCATTAAAATATGTAAAAAGAACTATTATAAACAATTAATAAAGAAATAACATCAGATTTGTAATGATGGGTAATTTCATATCATGGTCTATGAAGAAAGAGGTTGCTATGACGACAATGATGTATTAAATATTATAGCACGGCAAATCGTTTCGTAATGTTAACTGTATGGCACAACATTGTTATCTTTCTTTTGGAGTGTTGTCATGGGATAACATCTCCACCCTTGTCATATTATGTTATACTAGCCGTACCCGTGCGCTCCGCTGCACCCGTTAGAAATAAATATAAAGTAATTACATAATTAAAATAGGACATTTAATTCAGAGAACATTCGTGTTTGATAGAAGGATAAATCGTTTAATATGTTACTTAATTTAAATTGCATCCAAATATTAAAATGCGATCATTTTGGTCCAGAGACACTCATTTGGTGCAATGCCAATTCCTTTAACATGTTTCTTAATTTTTATTACATGCAACCATAGTTTAATGAAGATTGACATCATTTAGATTCAATGTGTATATTTTATTTTACTTGTTATAGGTTTCCATTGAATTATGGTAATAACTTAATTTTAACCTTGTTTTCTACGTATTCAGTAAATGGCGCTTGGCCCACTATGGTTCTGAACCCTTCAAATAATTTATATTATATTATATTATATTATATTATATTATATTATATTATATTATATTATATTATATTATATTATATTATATTATATTATATTATATTATATTATATCAGAAGTTACTGTAATAACATTATAGCATTATGTCCATCTAGAGAAACTACACTTTCCAATGGTGAAATAATAATTAATTATACAAATCGGTTAATTTAGCTTCCAATATTACTTTATACAAACACAGAAACATTCTCTGTATGCTATCTTTCATAGCTTTCGATTGTTGCTGTCCAAAGCCCCTTATAGACGAAGTCATTTGTTTTTTAATTCATTACACGTCCTTAGATGGCAGTTGTTTTAAATTTAAAACTCATTTATCTCATTAAATATCAGTCCTATCAAATTTTTCAAGGAATAAAACTTATCGAAAATTATTTTTAAAGAAACTTTTGTTATGTAACATTTTTCACAAAAATCAATAAGCGAGATATTTCGATTTATTTAATTCAGGCCCCCTTATAACCCCCCTTTTAAATAATGTATTTTGAATGGCATATAGCCTAAAATCTAAGTTACAATGAACATAATTTATATTCCAATTTTCATTGAAATTCGTTCAGCCATTATCGCGTGAAAAGGTAACAAACATACAGACAGACAGACATACAAACAAAAATTTCAAAAAAGCGATTTTCGGTTTCAGGGTGGTTAATTATATATGTTAGGACCAATTATTTTTGGAAAATCGAAAATTACCAGGCAAATTTCGGCTACAGATTTATTATTAGTATAGATTTACTTATTGTCTATTGTAGACAGATTGTAAATGTGGCATAAGTGGGGAAGAAAGAACTTCATGGCCCAAGTTATGCCGTCATGATAGAAGTTATGATGTTTTGGCTGGCATGAAAATATTATTATTCTTACGGTTCTGGTACATTAATGTGGCATATTATGCACGATTTTCACCAATGTTAAAGACAGTATAAAATGCTAGTATTGCATAAAACGTATTTTATACGACGACCTTCATTATATTTTAGTATTGTTATTTTGACTTCATACAAGTCTTATTTTTCAAACCAAAAGAGAGTCATTAGTCATGAACAATAATTCAAATATACAGTAAGTTACTGCTGTACATATTTTACATTAAAACATGTTTTGGAGTCCTGTGCTTATGATACATTGCTAGATTATAATTTCTAAAATTTTAAATATACTCTCCACTACTTATATGTGAAGAGGTCTTTGTCCAGTCGCTCATGGCAACCTAAACAATGACTTTAATGCAAGGGTGGATAAAATTTGATATTTTATTTACTTTCAGAAATGCATTTAAAATGTAAAACAATTACTAAACTAAACACACAATAAAACCAACTGGACCACAAGCAAGAGCCCTTATATTTTTTTAATTTTTCTCTAAGGTTTGCCAATTTGATTTCTTCATTAACGCTTTTCACGTTCGTACTTTCTCGCCACTCACAAAAAACTTATATTCTTTCTGATAAATAGATGCTGATTTCTGCGGAACTAACGTAGACACAACTGTTTTGGCGACATCAAGGACTTCATCCGGTAAAAAAACTTCCTTACACGATTTTTGCTTCCGAAGAACAAAAATTTTAAATTGATTTATTCTGTATCCAAGGCGACTGACATTGTTGCCTTTTTTTGTACATAATATTTAGTTGAACTAACCATGGACAACAGTTGGCTTTGAATCAATAACAAATGAGCCTAATATTTAATTTCAATTAAAATTATTTTCACAGAGATAAATTACTAAATTACTTTTCATATTAGTAGTGGAAAAAAATATTGTATGCAACACGAGACTTGATAGATTTTATTTATGAGTTAAAAGTTATTTCCTGAGGCAAAGGAGATAAACTTTCCACTCATGAATAAAATCTAAAGTCTCTTGTCACGTAATAGTAATATACGTTACAAGAACGGTATGTTGACGTTTTATGTTCGAGGAAAAGATTGAAAAAGCGAAACGTAGTTGAGCTTTTTTAATTTCCGAGAACATGAAAACAAACATACCGCTCGTGTATCGTACATTATTTTGTGCGAAGATCGTTTATTACATACCTGAAAGACGAATTTCTAATTAGTTGCAATGAAATCTCCATCTTGGTTTCTGTTTAATGACGGCAACTTTAGAAAACAAAAATATCTATACTCCAGCAGCCGTGATATACGTCTGTCTTTTTTCCCCCCAGTCTATAAATGCGAACTTAAAACAAACGGTAAGGTTATGTAATGATTTATTTTTCATTTTAATATTTTAACAATATTATTTATATAACATATTGCAGTAATAACATCGGCATCTGGAGTCTTGTTGATTTTTTCACGGCTTCCTTAATGTTACTTGTATCAGGAATACAATAGTTTTCGTGGAGTAGTAGACTTTACTTAATTTTTGCAAATATTTAAAAACAATAATTATTAACAGTGCAATTTAGGTGAAATTGCAGTGGTAAGTTTCCAATTTATAATTATTACTATGTTAAACGTCTCTAAAAATAATATGTTAAAAGCCTAAAGCAGTAAAATGAATGTCGCGCTTAAGCGGTAAGAAGAGGGAAATTGTTATGTGTGTTACGTTGGGAATACTGAATGTGGTATTTCACACTTACCGCGTATTGGTTCTGTGCGGAAAACAAGCAAATACGCACGATCTCGCACAAATTACTATTTTTTCATTTTCCTTAGCAGTATGATAACAATTTTTGTAACTGTCCTCATATATTCATCTATATACATTTTGTAATCCTTTTTTTTTTTTTTTTTTTTTTTTTAAGAAAATGCATAACATATTTCATCATTTAATTTATATGATCTCAAACACACATTGTTATTGTTTTCACATTACGAAAATATAGTTACATATTTATTTAGACTTTCTTGTATTAAATTCTGTCTTTTATTGGATTTTTTTTTTTTTTTTTTTTAACAATAATATACCCCCAAAATATATTCAGTGATCATATTATCAGTCAAACAACAACAATTATTGCACTGATAAAGAAAATGAAACCTTTCCTACATACTACAATTTTATGAATTGATATTTTTATTACATTAGTTCCATATAAATGTGTGGACATTGCTTTAACATTTTAATCCAATATTGTTTCCATACAAAGTGCTAATCGCTTCACAATAGCTGCCTGTGTTGTCTTGGGTTTATAATAAAAACTTGGCTTGAGTATAAAGTTTAAATCTATGTATGTTACAGGGATATGCGCGATGTCACTAATATCCTGAATTGTAGTTTCCCAATATTGTTTACTCCTCGGGCACTCAAGAAAGCGATGTTGAAGATTGTCCTCTTCTTGACAATAGGGGCAGAGTGATGTCCGGGCTAATTTGATATGGTATAATTTACTGTTAGTTGGAAAAATATCATTGACCACTCGAAACCATAGGTCTTGCTGTTTAAAGGTCAAAACACTGTTTCGTATATTCTTCCAGATCCGTTTCCAATTATACACAGGAAAACGGCACACAATTTTAGGAGCTGGCAAACTTCTATTCATATACTTATAAATATGTTTGGCCGTGACAGAATTTAGGATATTTTGTGGTATGTAACTGATTTCCTGTTTGAAAGTGCGTATTTGTGGTGCATGACTTGGCAGACCTCGTAAATCCGGTGGATTCTCTAACTTGGTTATGGAGACCCATTTAGAGAAGAATGTGAAGGAGAAGTCATCTCCCTGTCCTTGGACGTGAAGAAGATTCCGGTAGACGAACAGACTGAGTGCTTTAGTGTAAGGGTCAAAAACTCCTAAGCCTCCTTGACATTTTGCCAGGGTTAACTGATCTCTTGGTACTCGCAAGATCTGTCGGTTCCACAAAAACCACCCTGTAGCAGAACGCAATTTCTTACCAATTAGACTTGGAATGGGTAAAATTTGCGCCATATACCAAGCTTTCGACAGCGCATATGTATTGATATATTGCGCTCTCTTCACCAAGTCGGCGAATCGAAATTTTTGTGCAGACAAGACGCGACGAACAGCATTAGTGACCGAGTTCCAGTTATATCGTATTGTTTGACTCAGATCGTTGAAGAAAGTGACGCCTAGGATTTTAATGGACGAATAAATGCTGAGCCAACTAGGAAGTGGAATCTTGTCTTCTTTTCCGATGTACATAGCCTTCGTTTTCTTTTCGTTTAATTGAGCTCCCGTTTCTCGACTATACTGTTGTATACATTGATACATTCTTGGCAATATGGTAGCATCAACTGTAACTATAGTGACATCATCGGCATAAGCTCGAATAATAGTGTCTGTATTCATAGGGTAAATACAAGAAATATTCTGTAACAGAGGATCCAAAGTGAGAGCAAAGAGATGCATAGACAGAGGGCAACCTTGCCGCACTGATCTTTCCACAGGGAAGGCTTGTGTAAGATGTCCGTTTACTAACAGTTTTGAATTACTAACAGCCATTATATTGCGTAGGCAAGCTATAAAAGCTGGGTCTATGTTTAACTCCATCATTCGTTGTAGTAGATAATTATGACGTACTCTATCAAATGCATGGTCAAAATCAAGGGAAATAAGCATATGACTTTGTTTATTTTGTTTTGCGACACTAATGCTATCACGAATTGCACATGTAGCATTGAGAATATTTCGGCCAGCCACTAAACATTGCTGATGAGGTCCTATTATATGTGGAAAAATTGTACTCAAACGTGTCTTCATACACCTCATAAATATCTTGTAATCGCTGTTCAGGAGAGTAATGGGACGGTAGTCTAGAGCTGTCTTCGGGCAAGCAATCTTGGGTATAAGTACCATTATTCCCAAACAAATATCACTGGGAATAGCAGGTGATGTCATAAGGGCATTCATTATTTCTACCATTTCCCGCTCGATTATACTCCAAAACGCAATGTAGAACTCGACTGGAATTCCATCCGCTCCTGGTGACTTATTCAATGGACTAGCTTTAATAGCTGCCAATATATTTTGTGTTGTTAAAGGCGTTGTGAGTGTAGCTGATGGCGGGTTATTCTGACTGGCTTGTATATTGATACTTGGCGCAGCAACTGGTTCGGTACATAGATTCTTGTAATACTCGTACAAAACAGAACGTATTGATGGTTGTGCTGTGTGTATTACTCCATCAGCAGTAGTAATCATGTTAATATATTTTCTTTTCCCCCTCTTCGTCTCTCGAATGACATCATACATGGAAGTTGACTCCCCTGACATACTGTTGGACCGGGCTCGTATTTGTGTGCCTCTATCTCGATCATGTTGAATTTTGAGGATACTTGCTTTAACTTTTTTCAGTAAAGTGGTTAATCGAGGTTCTGTTGAAGACGATGCATATATGTCCCTCAGTAATCCATACAAATATTCTTCTTGTCCTTTTATTTCCTGTTGTCGAAGAATGCTATAGTATTTCATCCATTTTCCTAATTTTTGTTTCGTATTGACCCACCATTCTAAAATATTTGGATACCTCGACTTCTGGCGTTGATATATTCTCCACTTGTGTTCCAAATCCTCTTTGAAATCCTCTTCCTTCAATATGCTTGTGTTAAGCTTCCATATTCCTCTGCCAAATGGAGTGGGTAGACGTGGAATTCGTAGGGTTATTATATAACCACAATGATCAGAGAAAGCGACCGGGCATATGTCTGTACCTCGAAGATTGGACTTCAGGTTCTGTGTCATATATATTCTATCTAACCTTGAAGCGCAATTATGACTTTTATATGTGTAAAGGGAATTTCGGCGTGTCTGTAATTTCCATGAATCCAATAGTTTTAGACCATCGATTATATTTTGGAGTTCCGGGCAAGGATGATATTCTCCGGAAGTGTCGGAGGCGTGCAAAACACAGTTGAAATCTCCTCCTAATACTAATTGTTCATTTTTACGTGTTAAAAGCGGTGTTATATCAGTCGTAAAAAACTTCTGACGTTCACGTCGTTTCTGAGAGCCTGACGGGGCATACACATTCACAATATGGATATTATCTACTCGGAGTGCTATTCCCCTTCCATCGGGAAGTTTAATTACGTCTGTATATGGAATGTGATCTTGAATCACTATAGCTGTTCCTCTCTCATCGGGTAGAACGTTGGATTCTATATTATAACCAAATATGCTGTGAAGGTCCGAAGTCCCGACCTCCTGCAGTAAGCCAATCTGGATGTCCATATTGCGAAGACACTGTGATAATAACTTAATTTTACGGGGAGAGGAGATATTATTGACATTTAAGGTAAGAATATTAATGACATCCGTCATGAACGAGAAATATATATAGAAAGGGATTAAAGAAAGGAAAAATATGTTTAATAATCCAAAGGAGTGAGCTTTCTTAAACCAGAATGGATTGAAATGAGACATGATTAAATGTGTCAAACTGAATAAGCATTTATCTTAGGTATGTCAATATAATAACAAGTGGAAGATATTAATCTGTTACTCGCAGAGGAGGAAACCCCAACTTGCTGCCTTCATGCCTATATGGGTGTAACCTACCCGCTCTGTTGCCTCCTTTGCTTGTCTTCTGCGCGGCTATGTCCTTGTGTTGAGTAGCAGAAGTTGACCTGTGGCTGGTGTCGTCTGCGTCCATCATCTCATTCCATGTCTGGTCCGCTTCAAGTTGTGTAGGTATATGTGTACTAGATTGCTTCTCCAATGAAGATGATGTACTACCGCCTTGTAAGTCATTCTTAACAGTTGACGTGTTACTTGATGTCTTACGTTTGTTATCGCACACAGAAGTCAGCTCAGATTGAAGACGCGCGCCGTCTCCTGACTTTTGTTGATCGGAATCTACACGGGTTCCCTCAATTTCATCTGCAGAATCAGTTTCAGAATTCACCGGAAGAGGTGTCGTCCCCGGATTTTGCTCTGCCTCTTCATGGTCACGAGTACTATGTTCCCGATGTTGTTCAGTCGTTGACCCATTAACTCCGTCCCCTCTAGACTGCTTGTGTTTGTCAAATTGGTGTTCCGTCTCCATAATGTCCGATGGACGTGATGTGACGTCATCATTCTCATTAAGGTTATCGGAAGCTTCACTCTCCTTTTGTTGACTAGAATGACTTCTGGGTGCAACTGTTGATCTCGACGTCGATTCGGCATTTTTAAACAAATCACTCATAGTGAAGACAGTTCTAGGGGCAACAGTGACTTTCGCTTTTAAGTTTCTGTTAGGACATGTATTCCGCAGATGGGATAATCCGCCACAGATGAAGCATGATTGTTCCTGGCCTGGATACGTCACATACGCCTCGTATGTAGCTACTACAATGGTGGATGGGATCGGTTTATCAATGACTATATTAACTAGCCTTATTCCGGTATCTACATGAAATCGATATCGCGACGACCATTTTTCACTATCTATTTGTTTTACTTTCCCATAATTTTGGAAAACGTTATGTAATCGTTCATTGGGCACCTCGGGGGGGATATTTAACACTCTTACGACAGTACTTTCTTCTTCCGCTGGGGAAAGCGTAACGTCAACTCTGTCTCCACTCTGTAAGGTTAAGGTTGATGACCCTTCGTAACGTTGCAGGTAATTCTCATACACTGTAGACGTTTTAAATTTCAAATAAACAGCATGTTGTTTACTTACAAGTTGAATTGTTTGTAGATCGTCTTCTTGTACATTTAACTCGTCTGCTATCCATTGATGAATTTCCATAGCACTCGGACGTTGCTGATCCTTGTTAAATGTTGCTTTGATTGTATGCTGCCGAATAACTTTTGTTGCCATGTTAACTTATTATGCGTATATGAACACACACAGAAATAAACAACAAACACTCAATGTTAGCTGCTTGCCTGCTCAGACCCAACGCGCTGCTGGACACGTCCTACTGCGACGGCTGTCAGAGCTAGACTGTCCTTTCATTAACTCCTCACTTCAATGTGTGGAATAGTAATGACCAAGTGCTGTGATGTCAAAGCAAGCGCATTTTTCTATTTGACGTCGTGCGCGGACATCAAGCGCTAGGTAAGGAAGGAGGAATAACTAGCCTGTTGGACTAAGAAAACAGTGGTGCACAAAACTTCAAACAGAATATGAAATTTTATGTCGTTATTTTTATATGACTTCTTTCTGTTTGATATTATCTATATTTTCTGTAAAACAAAAGTACTATAGTCGCGACGCTGTTATTCCCGGCGTGACTCCTCCACTTTGCTTACATCTTAGGAAGTGAAGGCTCTATAAAGACAAGGTACGTAGTATCGTTCGCCATTTTTGCTCTTTCGTTGCCGAACTACCATATGAGGAATCTATTTGCCACACCGTTAAACATTATCATGTCGTAGCTCCTATGATAATAAATCAAACGCACTGTAATTCAGCAAATAATTGAGCGGCAAATAACGTCTTCGTGTGCTTTCTGCGAACGCCAACGAAAGAGCCAAAATGGCGGGCGATTATATTAAGTATTTATCGAGCCTTAAGAAATGAATAACGTCTTCCTCGGCGAATCACAAGACGCACACGTTTAAATGTAGCCGACCTGCAACGCGATTGGCTGCCGGAAATTAGAGCGACGGGACTTTACTAACACAAATTTCTTAATATTTCAGTTATGTTTTAAACGTTAATAACATAATAAAGAGTTAAGAAGGAAAATTCCATAGTAGTACAACTATACTGTACTAAGTGCATGAAACATATCATTCATTAAGAAAGTGAGTATTTTAAACGCACACATATTCTGTAAATTACTAAAGGTATTGTTATATTTACTACAGTCGAGCCATTCTTATTTCCGGCAGCAAATCACACGACAGCTTCTGGTCAGCTGACACGCTGCTTCACTGGCAGTGGTTGTCGTCAAGGTTACGCAGACGACATACCGCTTCCCGCTCACGGTGGATGTTACTGCGTTGTCAAGTCTACCCTTGTACTCTTAACGAAGTTTTAGCACATGTCTAATCTTATGCTACCTCCACACCAAGAGGGCTTGTTATTTGAAGGCCTCTTGCTCCACACTCTCGCCGAGTCGACCCGAGTGCCACTCGGCGAGGCACTCGGGGAGCACAAACCGTGTTGTTGCAAGCGATGTACCTCTCCACACTCTCGCCGAGCCGAGGCGTTCAGTTGTGACGTGTACACGATGGAAGCTACCGAAATTGCAGCTGCATCAGCTCTATGTGCTCTTAGTTATTACAACTATTGGTAACATATCACACCAAAAAAGTCGGAAGCCTCGGAAAAAAAGGATGGTGGATTAAGCTATACACAAAAATCCGACGAGATGAATTTGCTGATATTACATTATTTCTCATTTAGTGTAATGTAACTTGTCTATGAACATTTCCAACGTGGCAACGATTTTATTATTACACAATATATCGACTCTAATGTTATCACAATATCTTAATAGGAATTTATAAATGATTAATAAAAATATGACTATTCATTTGTTTGCCAAGTTAATTAAAGCCATTTAAAACTAAATATTAATTTCTATTGCAGAGACATGATAGAAAATATCTTTAACGAGGAATTTTTGTGAACCATCAGGAGAATTTGATAACTTCTGTATCGCCAATTATTTCGAGGAAAGACACAACTGAGAAAAGCGATACCAGACAAATTGCGGCTCGCCATATTGGCAGCTAGAATAATTGAAATATATTGAACAGACAGTCGCGGAAATTTGATAAGTGATGGTCCTCCAGCTTGGGGTTTGGGCGAAGCGACTAACAACCCATCACAGTAAAAAAGAGCTTGTTACAAAACCTCAATATAAAATTGATCTTTTGAAAAAGTGGAAAAATTCAAGTACATTGGAGCAACAGTAACAAATATAAGTGACACTCGAGGGGAAATTAAACGTAGAATAAATATGGGAAATTCCTGTTATTATTCGGTTGAGAAACTTTTATCATCCAGTTTGCTCCCGAAAATGCTGAAAGTTAGATTAAAAAAACAGTTACTATATTACCGATTGTTCTGTATGGTTGTGAAACTTGGACTCTCACTTTGAGAAACAGAGGTTAAGGGTCTTCGAGAATAAGGTGCTTAGTAAAATATTTGGGGCTAAGAGGGATGAAGTTACAGGAGAATGGAGAAAGTTAAACAACACAGAATTGCACGCATTCTATTCTTCATCTAACATAATTAGGAATACTAAATCCAGACGTTTGAGATGGGCAGGGCATGTAGCAAGTATGGATGAATCCAGAAAAGCATATAGAGTGTTAGTTGGAAGACCTGAGGGGAAAAGATCTTTGGGGAGGCAAAGGATTCCCTAAAAGTCATTTGTAAGTAAGTAATTAAGTGAGTACAAGAGTCTACACCAATGGTATTATCTAGAAATTAAAGGAGAGCCGAAAGTGGAAAATAGGAACTTGCCGAGAGCCACAATGCATTTTACAGTATTGAAGCTTAACAAAATGCGCGGATTTTTAATTATATAATTTGGTCTGTTAGTATTATTGCTATTATTATCATCAGCATCATCGTGATCATTATGTAATATGTATACTGTATATTACTGGTATTTTCAAGTTAAAGGGCGGACTCTGCTATCCTTATGCAACTCATACGATACGAGCAGGTTGATTTGATGTTTTATTTCACCTGTAATGTGTTTTGAATGAGTTTCGAAATTTAGAATATAAAGTGTCACATACAGCTAGAAAACACTCCTTAACAATCACCGAATCTATAAATAGCTTAATGTTTGCTACGTGACACGATCCTTTTGTTGTCAATTGATTTTTATGTACAGGGAATACATTACTTTCTGTACAGATATTACGGAATTTTTAACATGTTCAGTTTCTCTATCTCTGATTGAGAATCTTTTGAGTACCTGTTACAAAAATTTGAATGCACGCTATGTCTATTAAGATAAAAACATTTATAACCCAGTATTATATCAAGACATAGTAAGACATGAGACATGACACTGCTGTACCTTTTAAAAATGAAAACAAATACGCGTCGTTGTTGAACACCTTCACTGGCAGTAAGGATGCAGGGTAACCAGAGTTTTCTCCAGTTGCATATTATTACAGAAATTAAAAAGAAACGGTAAAAAATAGTAATAGCAGGCCTAATATTAGTTCAATAGTCGCGATAAATCACATTAAGTCGTATGCGACCCGCGGGCCGCGTAGTGAGAACCACTGGTCTACACTTTTTGTTATTGTATCTTGGGACGTGGTGACGCTCGGGTTCCTTTGACTCGGACACCAAAAACCGACACGGAGCGGAGCGCAGGCGAGTGCGAGTCTAGGCGAGGCGAGGCGAGCGCACCGTCCACACTCTCGCGCTCGCCAAGACTCGCCTAGACTCGGCGAGAGTGTGGAGCTAGCATTAAACATCGAACGAAAAATTATTTCCTACGATAAATAATTAGTAATATTTGAATACATAATATTATATATTATTGTTATTGTTGATCCTAGCATCCCAGGACACAGAAGACTTACCATGTTGTGCTATAATTGGTTTTTCCGACCATTTGAAGTAACGATTTTCGTAAATACAGAAACAATATTAGAAATTACTCAAATGGGAGAAAGCTGTAAAATATAATAAATAAACATTTTTTATGTGAATGAATAACTAAAACCACACAACCTGTAAATTAAGTAAAATATGTTAGTATTAAAAATTTTGTCATGATAAGTCATTGCTACATAAAAAAAATTACACGAAGAACCTTGCCTAACGGTATTGTTCAATTTAGAGGCGCTACGCCTAGATCGCTACAATCATTGTTAGTACCTGCCGCCGCCATAGTTCTCAGTTTTTCTTCTTTGCCGGATTGTCCGTACTTCTCTGTCGTTATTTGAGAAACCGTGAACTTGTTCACATCACACGCATCAGCTGTTCTTTGCACCACTTGCATTAAAGGCAATAAACTACTCTTATTTTACGTTCATTTTCGAAATAATCTCTAACGCTAAGAATCATTTCTCTGCTTTGCGAATTGATGGTCTTCCGACTCCTCTGCGGCATTATGATGCTGAAAACTCAGCGATAACACAGCACTAACAACAATACCGACTGATTGTTCGACAATCAGCTATTAGAACTGCGTCCGTTCACTATTGGCTTGACAGAGATTTAGCAACACCGCTATTGCCTACCTTCTTCGCGCCAAAAGTCGAGAAGGCGTGGCCACGCCGGAAATAAGAACGGCTCGACTGTAATTTACAGAATATATGTGCGTATAAAATATTAGCATTACTTAGTATTTAATAGGGAACGGATTTTTAGGTACCAGAATGATATTGCCCAAATAATAAGCACAAGTCGAGCATTTATGTTGTAGTTTATCATTTGTTCATAACTACTACCAACATTAACAACCCGAAAACCTGGTTCTAAGGAATTAATAACCTAAATATTAACTGGATTAAAATTTCAATTGAAACTAAAATGTAGTATGGTTCTATTTTCACATAATTATAATAGGCTAGTATTATGTGGAAAGCCCCAGTAGCATAAAACTTAAAATAAGAAGATAAAATCACGTTTGCTTCATATTCTTGTAGGTCCAAAACATATTAGAGTATTAAATAAAATGTTCAAAACTACTCTAAAGACTAAGAATTAAGTTATATCGTCTTATAGGCATAAAAGTATAATCAATATGAAATATTATATCTTACTTCCCTCAAAGCAACAAAAAGGTGTAAAAAAATTGTCAACACGCCTCCTCTTACATTTTGTTGCAGATTATGATTTAGTTTTATTGCTAAATTTTGCGTTGATTCCTTAGAAAATCGAAATATTCGCCTGAAATTATCGTCGTTATATAGTTATAGTCTCTCATCACTCTAATCCTTGGATTTAATACCGTAGAGACAAATTATCCAGCTGATCTACTCCTCCATCTTGTATACATGAAGTCGTGGTTTTAAACCTACCCCAGCCGTGGTCTCTGCTTCAGACCATGGTTTCGAGCCATGGCTGAGAAAAATGAAAAAGACCTCGTTTTATAAATCCAAACGTGGTTTAAAGCCATGGCCGTGGTTTAGACCCCGTTTTATAAATCGACCCTGTGTGTTCGATATAAGTGTACTGAAAATCAAGAACTGAATCGTAAAAGTGGCAATTTTTAAGTTGTTAGGTTTAAAGGTGGGAATACTGATCAATTTAAATGGGGTCGAAAGTTAAATTATAAGAGCGTCTACAAAAGGTATATCTGTAATGAATGTAATTGTGGCACCGGATACAAAAATTGTTAGGTCCACATTACATGGATGTAAATGTTGACATCAAATATATATCATATCATATCATATCATATCATATCATATCATATCATATCATATCATATCATATCATATATCATATCATATCATATCACAGGGGTCGTCAGCACAGAGCACGCTGGGGCTAGAGTCTCCTACCCGCGGAAAACGCAGTGCTCTCTACTGTTCTCCAACAAAGAGATCAACCGTGAAAGGAATGTGCTTACTATTGCGTCATCTATTGGAACGAAGTAGATAGATAATATTACCGTTATAACGTCAGTTTAAAAACCATGTACTCTCTTGCATATGTTATTTCCTGTATGGAGAGATTAAAAGACCAGGAGATTAACAGTGATCTAATTTTGTAACTAGGGTAGTATAAACATGTGTGTATCAATGTTATTGTTTGTGCTGTGAGAGCTAGCCAATACAGATACGAGTACCCACGTGTGTGACCTTATGACAACTTATGACATCAACATTCATTCACAGCATTACCCCGCTTCGTCTCATTCCCCAAAGACTTTCTCGTGGTTGGAGTACAGTATCTCTCCCTGTTGCGCGACGGTGCACACCGGACAGCACCGCGTACCCTTTGCACATTTCAGCGAGTGCTGACCACTGTCATATCATATATCATATCATATCATATCATATCATATCATATCATATCATATCATATCATATCATATCATATCATATCATATCATATATTATATATCATATATTATATATCATATCATATATTATATATCATATATCATATCATATATCATATCATATATTATATCATATCATATATATCATATCATATATTATATCATATCATATATCATATCATATAACATATCATATCATATATCATATCATATAACATATCATATATCATATCATATTATATCATATCATATCATATATCATATCATATATCATATCATATATTATATCATATCATATATCATATCATATAACATATCATATCATATATCATATCATATAACATATCATATATCATATCATATTATATCATATCATATCATATATCATATCATATATCATATCATATAACATATCATATCATATATCATATCATATCATATTATATCATATCATATCATATCATATCTGAATCCTCGTTTGAACTCATTTTAACAATATTTATTTCTCCTAGTACTGCTGTTCTTTTGTTATAAACAAAAACCTATCGTATTCAAAACTAATAAAACATAAACGAATCGCCTCTCGCAGGAATAAACTAATAATTAGACCGCGGAATTTCATGCTATTGCATTTTTTTTATTGATTTGGCACATTGGAAAAGTAATAATGAATCCCCGCCGATCATGGTTTTTACGTTCAAATGAAGCCAAGTTTATTTTCCATAAATGAATATTTTGAGGGTTTTCCCTTTTAAATGTATATGTATTTTTATTTTGCATATTTAAATACATCTATTGTATTAACATCGCTTCTTGTTTTGCCCGATTTATTATCTAATTTCAAAATTTCTCTGATAAAAATGAGAATAATTCCCAAGTTATATAACATTTATGTGAAAAAAGAACCTCCGGAAACGAGCTCTCTTATATGGCTGCTAACTTCATCATACAGAACAGCATCACCACGCTGAAAAACGTGGCTACTCTCTTGCAGCTGTGCAAAAGGTAAAATACTCACTGGAAACAGTTCCTGGATCACAAGGTAAAACAGTGGCTGCAAAATTTGAGCGTGTGTTAGAGCATGATCCTGGCTACAAAGAAATGCTCCATATTGCTGACATTCTCAGTGGAAAATGTGAAACAGACACTGATATTCGGAAGATTTCTGCTTACAAGTATGTACAGACCCAGAAAAAAAATTTGGGCCACCTGAATTTTCTAAGTTCCAGTTATAACGTACTGCGCATGCTTCATAAACCATTACTTCCTCCTAACTTCAAATAAATTTTGACCAAACGCATTGCTCATATGTGTCAGATATTCTGTGTAGCACGAAGTTATACATAAGGCAAAGTAAAAAATTGTGTTATAACAAAGTAAACAAAGGAGATTAAAGAACAAAATGGTAGTAGACTTATTAGAGATAAAAAAGAAAGAAAATGGAGTAAGAAAGATAGAAAGAGAGAAAAAATAACTAGTTCAGGATTTGATAGGTTAAAAGACGAAAATGCCGTTTGCAATTATTTTTGAATTCGAGTTTTTCGTCACTGAGTAATAGTCCACAAACATGCATTAGCTCTAGACTATTTATCATACTTACGTCAACAGCATCAATTTAATGCTTATGCCATACAATTTCGGCTGTAGTCAGTCATCTGTCTCCAATCTCCAGCACGTGTCACAGTCAACAAATATGATGCAATATAACTCACTCAAGTCTGTATATCTTCTTAATTCGAGGGAGAAATTGCACGCATACATAATCAGAATTTTGCAATATAAAATATTTATAATTTACTGTATCATTGAAATCTAAAATTATTATGCCCTGTTCATATCTATACTAATAATAAATCTGTAGCCAAAATTGTTCTGGTAATTTTCGATTTTCCAAAAATAATTGGTGTTAACATGTATGATTAACCATTCTGAAACCGAAAATCGCTTTTTTGAAATTTTTGTTTGTACAGTATTTCTGACTGTCTGAATGTTTGTTACCTTTTCACGCTGATATTAATGGCTGAACCGATTTATATGAAAATTTGAAAATAAATTAAGTTCGTTGTAACTTAGATTTTAGGCTATATGGTATTCAAAATACTTTATTTAAAAGGGGGGTTATAAGGGGGCTTGAATTATATAAATCGAAATATCTCCCTTATTATTAATTTTCTTGAAAAATGTTAAATAACAAAAGTTTCTTTAAAAATAATTTCCGATAAGTTTTATTCTATACAAAATTTTGATAGGACTGATATTTAATGAGATAAATGAGTTTCAAAATTACAATAACAACACCATCTAAGGTGCTGTACTGAAATAAAAAACATGACTTCGTCTATAAGGGGCCTTGGACAACAACAATCGATAGCTATTAAACATAGCCTACAGAGAATGTTTCTGTGTTTGTATGAAGTAATATGGGAAGCTAATTAATTGTTTAATTATTATTTCACCATTGGAAAGTGTAGTTTCTCTAGAATGGACATAATTCTACAATGTTATTACAGTAACTTCTGAAACATATAGCAAGTAATATAAAGTATACACATTAAAACTAAATGATATGTCAATCTTCATTAAACTATGGTTGCATGTAATAAAAATTAAGAAACATGTTAAAGGAATTATCATTGCACCAAATGATTTCTCTCTGGACCAAAATGACAGCATTGTAATTATTTAAATTTAAATTAAGTAACATATTAAACGATTTATTCTTCTATCAAACACGAATGTTCCCTGGATCAAACGTCCTATTTTAATTATGTAATTACTTTATATGTATTTCTAACAAGTGCAGCGGAGCGCACGGATACGGCTAGTAAGTTATAATTTTGTTTCAATTTATTTTTCTTCTTTTGTATATACAGTAAAATACAAAATTCTAGGGACCTTTGAAATGATTTGTTGTAGTGAAATTTCGTTATATCATTTTTTAAATCATGCCGGTTCATTTACCTCCGCTTACGCCATGAATCCTGCATATTTTGTGTATAGGTCTGGAATATATTGGATCTGTGAAGGAACCTTTAAAATTTCACCAAAAATAACTATGCAATTAATACAGTATAGGCCTACACTGCATGGTACAAGATTCATTTTTCCCAGTTGCTTTTGCTTTGACGAAAAGAAGGGATAAAGATACGTTTTTGGCGACGTATTTCGTGTTATCAAGTAAGAGGTTTCAGACAAGCTAGAGACAAGTCTCCATTCTGAGTAAATATCAACTGACTTCAAAATTTCTGCCATAGCTGCAGTGAATGATTCTTTCCATAACTCGCAAATTGCTGGATGTCTTTTTCATTTCTCACAGAGTATGTGCTGAAGGTTTGATGGCTCAGTTCATGGACGAAGAAAATGTTGAAATTCGGGCACAGTTTAATTCTATCATTGCCTCAGTCTGCACAGCAAGCTCTTGAGTTACTGAGAGAAGAAATTTGTGAAGACCTACAATTTGTGATGTTCTTGAAGTGAATTGTGTTCTTGGTAGACGTCATAGTAGGTGCTATAGAAGACCAATGTTCCCACCTAGCACATGGAATTGTTACAAACGAGTCCTTCTTCAACTTCCGCTTACAACCAATACGTGTAAGGCCTGGCACAATAGAATAAAAATGGTTGGCCGGCATCATTCTTCACTTTGCCATCTGGTAGAACACTTCCAGAATGGGACCTTGGAGATAACTCGCGATGTTGCAAGGCTTAAAAGTGGCCATTCACCCATGAAGAAAGCAAAAATACTCAGATCTCGACAAAAGGATCGAACGAGTCGTGGCAAGATGCCAGGAATACAGAGACGAGAACCTGCGGGCACTCGGGCACAATTTTGCTGGTGAATACCAGTGGCGTAGCGTCAATGTAAGCTAAAAAGCTAAGCTTCCCCAGTTAATAATAATTTCATAATAAACCTGCAGTTTATGAACAAAATTATTTATTAATTTTAATAGAATTTACATTTATGCGTTAAATATTGTGATGCGGCAGGTTAAGATGATTCGTGATGCAGTAGTGGACAAGAAGCCTGCACACACCAGCTTCCAAGTAGACTGGTTTCTTTCACTCATTCTTCTGTGTAACCCACCCCGCAGATTTCCATCCCTTTCTAACTAAACTACCCTGGTCGCAAGGCTCGCAAGAAGCTAGCTATGACATTGAAAATAATTTAGTATCCGAGTTATCCCTTTCGTGAGTTGTGTTCAGTTGAAGTGTTAGTGTGCATTGTGGCTGATATAATAAATAATGAGTGAAATAACAGTTTGTGACACCAATTTACTTCAATTTTAGGACAATTCTATTATCAAGACTGACTTACGAACAAAAGTGCGAGTTAATAAACAAATGACCGTGTCTATTTGTTAAGAGATACGTGTAAACCATGAAATCATATTTTACTACGTATAATTTGAGGTCATGCCTTATTGGTGTTACTTACGAGATTCCAACCAATCTTCGGACTACTGACTTGACATTGACTACTATTTATTTTAAGACTATATTTTTGTAATACGTTTTCTCATATGTACATGAAAAACAACTTGAGTTAGCTTCCCCTGCTCAAAATTTCATGCTACGCCACTGGTGAATACTGAACAACAGCATACAGCTTCATTTCTCCGTAACATAGTATCACAGCCACCGGCGTAGCTCTATCGGTTAAGACGCTTGCCTACCGATCCGGAGTTGCGCTCGGGTGCTGGTTCGATTCCCGCTTGGGCTGATTACCTGGTTGGGTTTATTCCGAGGTTTTCCCCAACCGTAAGGCAAATGTCAGGTAATTTGACGAATCCTTGGCCTCATCTCGCCAAATATCATCTCACTATCACCAATCTCATCGACGATAAATAACCTTGTAGTTGATACAGCGTCGTTAAATAACCAAATAAAAAAGACATTGTATTCAATATTCCACATATTCTATATTCACACTTACCTGTACCAAATATAAAATATTTTTCTCTACTCAAACCATCGTGTTATATTATTTTCGCGACTGATGACGAAATGTACTGCGTGGAATTTTCGCCCTTGTGACATAAAGTCTGCAGTGACAAAACACCCATGTGACGAAAAGTCTGTGACCAGAAGTCCGTGGTATGTGTGACTGTGACAAAAAGTCCGGTAATCCTCTTTTCGTCTTCTTACTTCCCTGTACAGACCCGGAAATACAATTTGGGCCACCTGAATTTTCCAAGTTCCAGTTATAACATAGTGCGCATCCTTAGTGCTTATAACTGGAAGTTGCGGCCCAAATTTTGTTTCTGGATCTGTACATATTTGCTGCTGAGTGCAGGTGGGATGACATCAGAGTTGGACATTTGTGAAGGTGATCCAATTCTTCACTACACAAAATACATTTCGGTGATGCATTTATGGAAATTCTATGCAGATATGTTGGTTTTCTTAATTAAAAACTAGTAATGAAATAGACTGCTATCAGAAAGATAATTATGGTGTATTGATGATGATGATGATGAGAATAATAATAATAATAATAATAATAATAATAATAATAATAATTCATTCAGTTTTCTATCCAATGCCAGATCTTTCACAGCAAACCCAGCATTCTTCCATCTGTCCTATTTTCTGCCTTCCTCATACAAGTCTCCGCATATGATCCATATTAATAATAATAATAATAATAATAATAATAATAATAATAATAATAATAATAATAATAATAAAAATATAAAGCATTATAATATAAAAATATTCCATGGTACATAGGTTGGATAAAAAGTAATGGCAACAGTTCGATATTTCTGACATGGCTTTATTCACAGGGGTACAACATTTACGTACCTTCTATATAGTCGCCCCCCTTATTTATTACCTTTTGCCAAATGTTTGGAAGGCGTCGTACACCATCAGCGCGTCTATCTTTGTTGATATTCCGTATTGACCGCCCTAAAGCACGGATAAGTTCATGTCTTGTATTGTACCGGGTCCCTCGCAGTGGTTCTTTCACTTTGGTGAAAAGATCGTAATCGCATGGATCATATCGGGTGAGTACGGTGGATGTTCCAGTAGTCCGCGTTTTCCGTCTGCCTTGGAGGTACAGCGTGGTGCAGTATTACCCCATCAATGTCATACGCCACAATGAACATCTCCTTCACAGCACTTGTGTAGGCCGCACTTTCTTTGGACGAGGAGAACCGGGATGCTTCCATTCATTTGACTGGCGTTTCAAGTTTGGTTCATACGAGCGAGTCCAGGTTTCGTCCATAGCGACGATTCGTCCAAGAAAGTCGTCACCTTCCCTTTGGTACCGGTGCAACAAGGCCTTCCCGGAACGCTTTAACCCATCGTGCAACTGTGCGATATGGCAACGCTGCATCGCCATATGCTTCACGCAGTCCCTGAAAACATTCTTGTGCACTATGACCTCGTGCCATTTCAATTTTGATCCAGGAACGTTGCTCTAGTTTTGTAAGGATGGTCTTAGGGCGCTCGCACTATCCCTATGAAAGTCAACGTTCTACACACTGCAGTAGATTGATGGAGTGCTTTCGCCGCTGGCTGCACTAACTCATCTAACAGTCCTTGTTCATGTCCACACAGCTGACAGCTCTCGAATTTTGCACCATCGTCACGTGACAGCAGTGTTGCCATTACTTTTTATCCAACCTATGTATATTGAATCTATCCGCTCCTCCCTCTCTCGGGAGGAAAATAGCTCTTTGTACAAATGCTCATACCTCAGGAATGGAAATCTCCATTGCCATATTCTTAGTGTACAGAAGTTCAACATCAATCTCTGATATGAAAAATTCTGTAGTGCCCGGGAAAAGTGGCACAAGTCAAAAATGTTACTTTTACAGGAGAAGGAAAAAAACTGTCTTCACACTAGTTTATGTCGATTTGATTTTCTTCTGTATGAATTATTGGAATAGGAGAAATACTTATGTCTCTTTTCTCAAGCGAGCAGATGTTCCTTAAGTTGTCAATAAATTAATAAAAAATGTTTGTGGAAACTGACTTATGCCACTTTTCCCAAGCATTGCAGAATTAATTATATAGATTTTCAGGTAGCCTACAGTAATCGGATAATGATTCAAACAGTTTCATTAATGCTAGACAATACAAAATAACACCAGTCATTGTTAAAGAAGGACAATAAATATACAGACTTTATCTTTTTTTTTTCAATATAATTTCTCCATGTTTTGTCCTTCTTAACCACCTCCATCAGCAAATACTGTCAACTTCTGGGCCTCAGCAGTGCCGTATATGGCTGCGGGGCTATGACAATCCCGGGCACCGGGTCCTCACTGGGGAGCTCCTTGCCCGGCGCGGGCAGCACCTCGAACTGGTGCAAGATCCCGGCGAAGAACAGGAACGTGCAGCTCCTTGCAAGCGCCTCGCCGAGGCAGCGTCTCTTACCTGCAACACAGAGTAGAGGCATGGATAAATATATAATAGGATGCGAAACTGCGGTCTGCACCATCTGGCGGCGGGGGGCTGAAATAAGATGATCAGCGCCCAACGTCGTAGGTGGTGAACATTAGAACTACGTGTTGGGTACATTACCCAGAGTTCCATTCGAGATATTGTTCGAGTAGACAAAATGGCAGACAGAAACTTATTAATAAGTGAACATAAAGTGATACTACTTGTGAGTATAAACAGTGATGTTTATGGACCTTGTAAAATAGTGTTGTTGAATGTATTGTAAAGTAATAGTAATATAATAAATTGAACTATCTAAGTAGTTCTTGCAGACTTTTCCATTGCGCTGTACAATAAAAACCCAAAGAATACAATCTCAATTATCTAATCTTTTGCTTTATTTTTTGTCTCTGGTTATATTTTAATTGTGTAGTGTAAAATAGATCGTCTCTTTTATCTTCCTGTTGGCTCCGGTAAGAATTTTCAGTAGAAGATGCTGTGAGAAATAAAAATGTAAATGTTTTATTTTAAATTGGGTTAGTTTTGAATATCGATGAGGGTGGGAGGGAATACTTTCTGCACAGTTTAACATTTTCGTCACCAGGTGCGCTGCTAAATGCATGGAGTAATTAGTTACTTCTTTCGCTACTTGGTGCGCTGCTAGATGTAATAACGCCCCTCCTCCCAACAGGTGGCAGCAAGAATAATATCTACAACAGCGCCTCTAGTATGTGTTACGGGAAACTTTCGCATCCTATTATATATTCATCCATGGTAGAGGCCTCATTGCTAGCAGGCCTGGCTACTTCACCGAAACGGCGAATCGCAAGCAAATCTCTGGGCTAGACATTATCCCCTGTATGATATAAAACATTGTTCTTATGCAAATATAGAAGGAACACTTTCATCTGTCTTTTGCTTTAAGATTCAAGACACACTTGGAGACCTAAAATATGGTGGTGCACAATATAGATTTCCTTGTAAAATATCAGTTTTAGATAACGCAGTATCAGTGGCGAATATTCACAGCATGCCCTGTTGTTTTTAAAAACATACTCTCTATAGTTCAAATTATTATTGTTATTACTATTTTATTTTTATTTACTTTTCTCGTTTTATTTTCCGCGCAAATGTTACATAGCCCTAAACTGTTGTACTTAATTTAAATCTAACCAGGTTAGACTGACTTACTTACTTACTGGCTTCTTTAAGGAACCTGGAGGTTCATTGCCGCCCTCACATAAGCCCGCCATCGGTCCCTATCCTCAGCAAGATCAATCCAGTCTCTACCATCATATTCCACCTCTCTCAAATCCATTTATATTATCTTCCCATCTACATCTCGGCCTCCCCAAAGATCTTTTTCCCTCCGGCCTCCCAACTAACACTCTATATGCATTTCTGGATTCGCCCATACGTGCTACATGCCCTGCCCATCTCAAACGTCTGGATTTAATGTTCCTAATTATGTCAGGTGAAGAATACAATGCGTGCAGTTCTGCGTTGTGTAACTTTCTCCATTCTCCTGTAACCTCATCCCTTTAAGCCCCAAATATTTTCCTAAGAACCTTATTCTCAAACACCCTTAATCTCTGTTCCTCTCTCAAAGTGAGAGTCCAAGTTTCACAGCTATACAGAACAACCGGTAATATAACTGTTTTATAAATTCTGACTTTCAGATTTTTTGACAGCAGACTGGATGACAAAAGCTTCTCAACCGAATAATAACAGGCATTTCCCATATTTATTCTGTGTTTAATTTCCTCCCGAGTGTCATTTATATTTGTTACTGTTGCTCCAAGATATTTGAACTTCTCCACCTCTTCGAAGAATGAATCTCCAATTTTTTAGTTCCATTTCGTACAATATACATACAATTATATGCTCTATGCAGCGTTCAACGAAGCCTCGGGATGTATTAGTGTTCACAGATCTCAGAAAAGCGCCGAGCAGAGAAAGGGTGTGTTAGGGTGAAATACCAGTCAGTTTGGGTGCCATAAAAACAGAGAGTAACGTTGCATTCTGTACAACAGTAGCGGACTGACAAAAATTTTTCTGCCAGCTTGAGCGTTTATTTTTATTTATTTATTTATTTATTTATTTTATTGGGTTATTTTACGACGCTGTATCAACATCTAGGTTATTTAGCGTCTGAATGAAATGAAGGTGATAATGCCGGTGAAATGAGTCCGGGGTCCAGCACCGAAAGTTACCTAGCATTTGCTCTTATTGGGTTGAGGAAAAACCCCGGAAAAAACCTCAACCAGGTAACTTGCCCCGACCGGGATTCGAACCCGGGCCACCTGGTTTCGCGGGCAGACGCGCTGACCGTTACTCCACAGGTGTGGACGCGTTTATTTTTTATGGTTATTTCGACAATGATACTTTTCATCACAACAGCAAAATCGACATTGTTATTCACCATTCGAAGATCCGTGCCTTTCATAATTTAGCTTTCAGTGTAGCATGATTTCGTGACACGTGAAGTGCTTAAGTTTCGTTCAATTCAGTGAGAAGATAAAGTTGTATTTTGATGTTTTATTTAATGTGAAACTTGGGAAGCTACGATAGATAGCGAAATCCGGTTGTGAATGCCAGCTATAATGGCTGGGGAGATCATCGTGCTGACCACACGATACCTCCATTCTGGTTGGATGATCGTCCATCTCTGCTTCGGAATGTGGGCGTGAGACCAGAGCCGGCTGGTCAGTCTAGGCCCTTCACGGGCTGTAACACCATGGATTATTATTATTATTATTATTATTATTATTATTATTATTATTATTATTATTATTATTATTATTATTTAATGTGAAAATGGGTGACTGTAACGAGGTGTGTTATTATGATTTTGATCAAGTTAAATTAAAACCTTTCCGACATACTTTGAGGAAGAGCAAATTATATTTTTTCGGGACAGACTAATGCCTATAATTCCACAGAATTATATTTTGGAAATTAATATTTGAGGAGAAAAATTCGCTCCGGCGCCGTGGATCGAACCCGGGTTCTTGGTTCTACGTGCCAAGCGCTCTGACCACTGAGCTACGCCGAATTCAATCCACAGCACCGGACCGAATACTCATCCTTCAACGTTTCCCGTAGCTCAGTGGTCAGAGCGCTTGGTACGTAGAACCAAGGACCCGGGTCCGATCCACGGCGCCGGAGCGAATTTTTCTCCTCAAATATTAATTGTCAATATCACAGATATTATTCTGTAGGAAAAATTAATAAAATAATTCTATAATATATTTTGGAAGTTAAAGAATAGAACCTTATTCTGTATAATAATAATAATAATAATAATAATAATAATAATAATAATAATAATAATAATAATAATAATAATAATAATACGAGGGAGAGTCAAAGAGAGTAATCTTAATAATTTTTTTATTAATCGAACATGTACAATAAGACTACAAACACTTCATCACTTTTCAACATAGCCCCAACTACGTTCAATGCAAGTGTTCCTGTTATACTATGTTAAAAGTGATGAAGTGTTTGTAGTTTTAATGTACATATTCATTTAATAAAACAGTTATTAAGGCTATTTTTACTCTCCCTCGTAATAATAATAATAATAATAATAATAATAATAATAATAATAATAATAATAATAATAATGTTTAATGTTATGTTTTATTTAACGATGCTCGCAACTGCAGAGGTTATATCAGCGTCGCCGGATGTGCCGGAATTTTGTCCGCAGGAGTTCTTTTACATGCCAGTAAATCTACTGACATGAGCCTGTCGCATTTAAGCACACTTAAATGCCATCGACCTGGCCCGGGATCGAACCCCAACCTTGGGCATAGAAGGCCAGCGCTATACCAACTCGCCAACCAGGTCGACTATAATAATAATAATAATAATAATAATAATAATAATAATAATAATAATAATAATAATAATGTTTAATGTTATGTTTTATTTAACGATGCTCGCAACTGCAGAGGTTATATCAGCGTCGCCGGATGTGCCGGAATTTTGTCCGCAGGAGTTCTTTTACATGCCAGTAAATCTACTGACATGAGCCTGTCGCATTTAAGCACACTTAAATGCCATCGACCTGGCCCGGGATCGAACCCCAACTTGGGCATAGAAGGCCAGCGCTATACCAACTCGCCAACCAGGTCGCCTATAATAATAATAATAATAATAATAATAATAATAATAATAATAATAATAATGTTTAATGTTATGTTTTATTTAACGATGCTCGCAACTGCAGAGGTAATATCAGCGTCGCCAGATGTGCCGGAATTTTGTCCGCAGGAGTTCTTTTACATGCCAGTAAATCTACTGACATGAGCCTGCCGCATTTAAGCACACTTAAATGCCATCAACCTGGCCCGGGATCGAACCACAACCTTGGGCATAGAAGCCCAGCGCTATACCAACTCGCCAACCAGGTCGACTATAACAATAATAATAATAATAATAATAATAATAATAATAATAATAATAACTGTTGTTGGCTGTTAGTGGTTGTTTTGTCACTCACCCAGACCAAAGGGCATAAGCCACTCGTCAACCACTACATCGCCCCTCTCATCCAAATGTCGTTCAGGCCGGAATACCTCAGGGTCGCCCCAGTGCTGTGTGTCGTGATGGACGGACCATAGGCTCAGCAGCACCGTCGTATTCTGTGACAGGGATAGTTTGTCAACTTTTGCCATGTATTGCAATTTCTTTGCATGACATGCATATTCAGGTTTTCACGATGAATGTAATCACTAGAACTAGAACCCGTTGTTTGGGCATTCATAATACTTAAAATAGGCAGGCAAAAAAGAACAATTAAAACATGAAAATGGGCACTGTAAAGGCTCATTCACAATTAAAATTAAACATAACGTAAGCGTTAACTTAAAAATGTAAACGTTACGGTAAAATCAAGAACATTCACGATGGGAACATAAACATAACCGCAAAGGTACTTGGTAACCATGGAAACATAACAACGACGCCATTTTCTCAATTCTGTCGCATACATCAGCGCTCCACGATTGTGTTCCGTTTGCAAATCATGTAAGCATAAGCATGAAAGTTTGTAGTTCGCAAACTCTGATGTTAACGTCTAACGGCAATGTTAATGTCAATGTTTATGTGAATCATTGTGAATGATCCCATTTGGTAACCTGGCCGCAAATTTCTGTGTTTATGTTACGGTTATGTTTAATTTTCATTGTGAATGGGCCTTAAATCTAGAAAAGGCACAATAAGCAAGTAAAAGAGACAATTAAAAACAAAACAGACATTGCAATTTTAAGAAAAGACATAATTAATTTATTTGATATTCATGCAACACACCTTGTTATCCGTTGCATGTTAGGTATCACAAGGTACATAATTATTTAGATTTTCTGACGTTAAAGTCTGTCTTCTGTTATATAGAATAGTTTTCATCATAGAAAAATTTGTTCTACTTCGAGTGGCGTGTCCACAGCTGTGGAGTAACGGTTAGCACGTCTGACCCTGAAACGAGCGGGCTCGGGTTCAAATCCTGGTTGGGATAAGTTATCTAGTTGAGATTCTTTCCGGGTCTTTCCCTCAACCCATTAAGAACAAATTCTCAGTGACGTTTGGGCTGGACCCTGCACTCATTTCGCTGGCACTGTTACCTCACTTAGACGCTAGACAACCACAGCAGTTGATAAAGCGTTGTAAAATAAACAAATAAAAGATCAACTGATGTACCTGGAGCATGTCAGAAGCAAGCTAGGGTAGATCGATTCTTATCCTCCACAGCTGTAGTATTACCTTTCATTCTTTGGCAGATTTTCACTAATCGCATTTGGGTGGGCGGGATATGATTTTATTTATTTATTTATTTATTTATTTATTTATTTATTTATTTATTTACTTATTTATTCCTTCGTTCGTTGGTTTATTTATTTGTTTTATTTATTTATTTGTTTATTTATTTGCTTACTTGCTTATTTGCTTATCTATTTATTTACCTATTTATGCGTCCATTTACTCATCCATGTATTCATCCATTTATTTATTTATTCATTTATTTACTTATTTATTTATTTCTTTTTATTTACTTGCTTATCTGTTTATCTATTTATTCATCCATTTATTTATTTATTTATTTATTTATTTACTTATTTATTTGTTTGTTTATTTACTTGCTTACTTGCTTATCTGTTTATCTATTTATTCATCCATTTATTTATTTATTTACTTACTTATTTATTTGTTTATTTATTTACTTGCTTACTTGCTTATATGTTTATCTATTTATTCATCCATTTATTTATTTATTTACTTATTTATTTGTTTATTTATTTACTTGCTTACTTGCTTATCTGTTTATCTATTTATTCATCCATTTATTTATTTAATTATTTATTTATTTATTTACTTATTTATTTGTTTATTTATTTACTTGCTTATCTGTTTATCTATTTATTCATCCATTTATTTATTTACTTATTTATTTGTTTATTTATTTACTTGCTTACTTGCTTATCTGTTTATCTATTTATTCATTTATTTATTTATTTGTTTATTTATTTACTTGCTTACTTGCTTATCTGTTTATCTATTTGTTCATCCATTTATTTATTTATTTATTTATTTATTTATTTACTTATTTATTCCTTCGTTCGTTGGTTTATTTATTTGTTTTATTTATTTATTTGTTTATTTATTTACTTGCTTATCTGTTTATCTATTTATTCATCCATTTATTTATTTACTTATTTATTTGTTTATTTATTTACTTGCTTACTTGCTTATCTGTTTATCTATTTATTCATTTATTTATTTATTTGTTTATTTATTTACTTGCTTACTTGCTTATCTGTTTATCTATTTGTTCATCCATTTATTTATTTATTTATTTATTTATTTATTTACTTATTTATTCCTTCGTTCGTTGGTTTATTTATTTGTTTTATTTATTTATTTGTTTATTTATTTGCTTACTTGCTTATTTGCTTATCTATTTATTTACCTATTTATGCGTCCATTTACTCATCCATGTATTCATCCATTTATTTATTTATTCATTTATTTACTTATTTATTTATTTCTTTTTATTTACTTGCTTATCTGTTTATCTATTTATTCATCCATTTATTTATTTATTTATTTATTTATTTACTTATTTATTTGTTTGTTTATTTACTTGCTTACTTGCTTATCTGTTTATCTATTTATTCATCCATTTATTTATTTATTTACTTACTTATTTATTTGTTTATTTATTTACTTGCTTACTTGCTTATATGTTTATCTATTTATTCATCCATTTATTTATTTATTTACTTATTTATTTGTTTATTTATTTACTTGCTTACTTGCTTATCTGTTTATCTATTTATTCATCCATTTATTTATTTAATTATTTATTTATTTATTTACTTATTTATTTGTTTATTTATTTACTTGCTTATCTGTTTATCTATTTATTCATCCATTTATTTATTTACTTATTTATTTGTTTATTTATTTACTTGCTTACTTGCTTATCTGTTTATCTATTTATTCATTTATTTATTTATTTGTTTATTTATTTACTTGCTTACTTGCTTATCTGTTTATCTATTTGTTCATCCATTTATTTATTTATTTATTTACTTATTTATTTGTTTATTTATTTACTTGCTTACTTGCTTATCTGTTTATCTATTTGTTCATCCATTTATTTATTTATTTATTTATTTACTTATTTATTTGTTTATTTATTTACTTGCTTACTTGCTTATCTGTTTAGCTATTCATTCATCCATTTATTGATTTATTTACTTATTTATTTATTTACTTATTTATTTGTTTATTTATTTACTTGCTTACTTGCTTATCTGTTTATCTACTTATTCATCCATTTATTTATTTATTTACTTATTTATTTGTTTATTTATTTACTTGCTTACTTGCTTATCTGTTTATCTATTTATTCATCCATTTATTTATTTACTTATTTATTTGTTTATTTATTTACTTGCTTACTTGCTTATCTGTTTATCTATTTGTTCATTCATTTATTCATTTATTTATTTATTTACTTATTTATTTGTTTATTTATTTACTTGCTTACTTGCTTATCTGTTTATCTATTTGTTCATCCATTTATTTATTTATTTACTTATGTATTTGTTTATTTATTTACTTGCTTACTTGCTTATCTGTTTATCTATTTGTTCATCCATTTATTTATTTATTTACTTATTTATTTGTTTATTTATTTACTTGCTTACTTGCTTATCTGTTTATCTATTTGTTCATCCATTTATTTATTTATTTACTTATTTATTTGTTTATTTATTTACTTGCTTACTTGCTTATCTGTTTATCTATTTATTCATCCATTTATTTATTTACTTATTTATTTGTTTATTTATTTACTTGCTTATCTGTTTATCTATTTATTCATCCATTTATTTATTTACTTATTTATTTGTTTATTTATTTACTTGCTTACTTGCTTATCTGTTTATCTATTTGTTCATCCATTTATTTATTTATTTATTTACTTATTTATTTGTTTATTTATTTACTTGCTTACTTGCTTATCTGTTTATCTATTTATCCATCCATTTATTTATTTACTTATTTATTTGTTTATTTATTTACTTGCTTATCTGTTTATCTATTTATTCATCCATTTATTTATTTACTTATTTATTTGTTTATTTATTTACTTGCTTACTTGCTTATCTGTTTATCTATTTATTCATCCATTTATTTATTTATTTACTTATTTATTTGTTTATTTATTTACTTGCTTACTTGCTTATCTGTTTATCTATTTATTCATCCATTTATTTATTTATTTACTTATTTATTTGTTTATTTATTTACTTGCTTACTTGCTTATCTGTTTATCTATTTGTTCATCCATTTATTTATTTATTTATCTATTTATTTATTTATCTATTTATTTATTTATTCTGGTAAAGTTAAGGCCATGGACCTTCTCTTCCACACTACCAGAAGTGAAATACACAGTGAAATAAGAGAAAAATAGAAAGGGGGAGGCTGAACTGAATTTTGGTAATTTATAAACTATAAAAGATATATAAATTATTTTTGGCATACTAGTTCTGGGCATTACTTGGTACATACATGCAAAATTGCAAAGCAGTGGTGTAAGTAATATCAGCATTATTAATTATTCTTAATAATTTTATGTTAATATTTTGATATCTATATAATTGCTATCTTGTGCTACAATTTCAAAAACTTCTTAATAATTGTTCTTCTCAATGTAGCTTATGGCATGGTGAAACAAAATTTCCATTTAATTTTCTCAAGCCCTAATTATGTTTTGAATTAAAAATTATTAAATTTAATCACTTCAAAATTTAAAAAAAAAAATTACGCATATTAGGGAATTAAACATTTTTAGACACAATCATACTTCACACTACACAAAGTTGAATGCTAATTACCAACTATTGAAATGCACTGAAACAGAAGAAAACATTTCAGAACAATATTTCAATAAATGTGGGAGTAGATAGATTTTGAAGAAGTGAATGTGTAGAAAAAATTTAACCGAGAAAACAGACACCAAAGTTTAAATGCATTCTACATACATCCTGAAACTCTATCAGTTGGACACATATGTACTATCTGAAACGGACTCTCTGTCTCAAGGTGCAAACAATCAGTTAGAAATTTGTTAGGAAAACCAGTAATTTTGAAATAAGGAGAGGAGAAACCTTGCAGAGAAAATAGGCGTGATCCATCGTGGCATTAAATAGGTAGTGTACGACTTCAAAAATGGCGGGAGAAACGTCTGTTAGAGGAGGAATATGAAAATAAAACTTGGTAAAATGATTCACAACAACATTTAGAATTCTGTAATGTAAAAATCTAAAAATCGTATTTTTAGGCCACATGTACTGTACCTATTTTTCAGTTCAAGCTCTCTCAATTAATATCACTCAATAAAAGAATTGTATTCCAATGGATACCATCCCATTGTGGAATCCTGGGAAACGAGAATGCGGATGCTTTAGCAAAGAAGGGCAGCACTGCTACTTACAGACCTGTTACTAAATCTACGTATTACTCTGTGAAGAGATTTATTAAATCTACATACTTAGACTTCAACAAACAAAATTTGATAACACAATCTCAAGGGAAAAAATGGAACTCTCTGCATCATAATCCACAGTTAATTCCCGATTTACCACGAAAATCGTCTGTAGCTGCGTTTAGATTGGCAACAGGCCATGATTGTTTGGGCAAACACCTGCATAGAATTGGAATATATCAATCCCCTAACTGCCCATTGTGCAACTCAAACCAAGAAATGGATTCTGAACACCTCAAAATCTGTGCTTCAGTGGCTGACCATGATAATATCTTTGAAAAATATTGGAGTGCAAGAGGTCAAATGACTTTATTGTCAAACTTCTGGCATTAGAAAACAACAACAACATTTTTCAGTTTAGTCGCCCTTAAGCGTACTTGTAATTCCTTTTGAAAAATAAAACAAGTCTTATAAGTTGTTACAACTGTGGGATAGTCAAGATTAAACTTGCACATAAGAAGGGTAGATTGCAGGCAGTAAAATGTTTGTCTTCAGTGCACAAGTAGAGCCCGGACGAGAAGTTATGGCACCGGCGCGAAGGACGCATTTTAGTTCGTTTGCTTGGACTCGCCCTCACACTCAACTGGAGGGGTGTTGGGTCAGTTGGTTACTAGCATTCCGAGTGTTCAGATCGCTCTGCTACTACCGTTATTGCTAATACTGAAAACATTGTCCTTCTGAGTGCCCTCATTATGGCATTGTCTAAGGTGTGAAATCATAGAGTAGTTCATAGTCAAGGACATGAAATAGCATACAATGTATGGAACTTCATGTCAGAAGAGGCTGTAAACGGAATACAAATTCCATTGAAAAGCGTGTGTGCAAGGGTACTGGCTGCCACTGGTATTTCAAAGCGAACCTTGGCAAGAATCAGGAAAGAAGGGAAAAATATTGAGGCAGGAACAGCAGATCTTTCTCCAGTCCGAAAAAATCACAACCCAAGAAGAAGATTGTTGCAGCTGCAGACAGTTTTGATGAGGAAGTCATAAGAAGACTCATTTATAATTTCTACGTTACGCATAAGCAGAGGCCGACTCTGCAATCGCTTCTTCCAAGAATGGATATCGGTTTATGATTATGTGAAGAAAGTAGAGAACAATTACATTGAAAGTGAGCACGTGATGGACAGTATTTTGGAGAACATTTCCATAAACTTAGGGATATCTGATTCCAGCACAGATCAGTCGTCTGATTCGGACGGAGAATAAGAATATAAAGATGGAATAGCGGGCGTAATTCCATTAGGTAACTTCGGACTCTTGAGTAGGAAAGTGGTGATACTAAGGTAAGACGAATGTTTTTGGAAAGAGATGAAACGGATATGCCTGCCGCTCTGAGCTTGAGAATCGTAACCCAAACAACCCCCACTCCTCTACCCTGCTGGCCGGCAATTTGAAACTTCGCGCATGTTGGTGCCATAACATCTCGTCTCGGCTTACCTTAGGGATGTCGTACCCGTAGAGCGTTGTGTTCTTGGTCACTCGTCGGGGCCCGATGATTGGCGTCACCAGGTACAGACGCTGCACCTCCAAGAGGACGGCCTCCACGTACGGCAGACTGCACACGAACGCATTGTTGCAATTTATTGAAAACGATTCGTACGAACTACGCATTTTTAACAAATTTACACAAAACTTACTACTGTGTAATACCGGGACATCACTTTATTTTTACTTGCATTTTTATTGTACCTGCAATTCTGAATGTGCTTGACTCCCACCCCTTTCACTAATGTTCTTGCTCCCGTCAGCCACACAAACTTACGGCCGCTGTTGCATTAGAAGTCTGCTAGCAGTGAAGTATACAGTACAGAGTATAGTGTGTTTCAGAAATATGGTTGCGTTTTCCATAGGAGGAAGAGCCTATATTATTGAAGCTTATTTCCAGGGGCAGGTATTTATGGAGATTAATTTTATCATTTGTGTTTTTTTAATATTGGTGTCGGCGGAAATTGTTGGAGATTGATTTGTACTCTTGTTGGATATTAATGGAAATTTTGGAAAATACAATTATTTCGAAATTGGAGTATTAACTCAGTATGAATATTAGTTTCCAAATAATTAACATTAAAGATTCATTGGATTCTGGTAAAGGTGCGGTATGGCCAATAGACAATATTTGTTGGATTGAGACTGTATTTAACACACATTCATTAAAAACGAAAAAAAAAAAAAAAAACTTGCAGCCCTCAAATTAATACTTTCAAATTATTAGTGAACTGTTGAATTCTCCATCTTTTGAGTTCACTAATGTAATCAGAACACCTGGAATACCATGTAATGTAGCCTACTTGGATATACAAATTCAAATGAAGAAATGTCCGAAAAAAGAACTCAGAATATGAAATTCGCTATGAAAAGACACAATAATAATAATTCACGAATGTTCATATTTCGCTATTAGAACTCTATTTCGCGATTTGTCGTGATTGTTTTGTCTGCATATTATTAATCAGAATCACTTAATTCGTAAAGATTAGTAAAAATCTATTGTATATCTATTATGTCGTGATTTTCGCGATCTCCGTAAATACCCGCCCCTGCTTATTTCGCACAGGTACGGTGTGTAGCGTGACTGAATAATTTTATCTGTGTGGACTGAGCAGAACTGAAGATTAGAATTACCGAAAGTACGGTAATATTCTGAATAAAGTAGCCAATATATTGTGACAGAGCTGGGATACGATCTCACGACCGGCAGAAGGATTACAAGGTCGGCCGTGGTTCGGCGCAATTTGCGCGCGCATCTGCTTCCTGTGGCATGTACTATGGCGTAGAGAGGAGAGAGTAGAGGAGAGAGAGCGACCGCGGCAGAGAGGAGAGAATTCGAGAGTGCCATCTCTGGACATCCTTGGAAATGTCTAGCATCGAACATTCTCGTAGCTATGGTTTGGTTTAAATTACGACACGCGAGTGAACTAGAGCAGTGTTGTTGTAATCGTTGGACAGCAAGCCAGCCAGTCTTGTGTAGCAGTGAAGCCAGCTTCGAGACCGGAGTTCGACTTGACTTGTGTCCGTAACTGTGGGAGCCGGAAGTCCTGAGTTTGAGTGCAGTGGACCGCAGTTGGGGGATCTGAGTTCGAAGTTCAGCGGATTGTCTCTGAAGGTCTGGGGTTCGAGATACTGTGAATTGAGTGACTGAGCTAGAAGAGCTAGCCAAGGCAAACGAACTGTGAACTGAGAACTGACAGTTCTGATTTGTAAATAGTGCTTTGTGAACATTAGTTAAGATTAACGGTTCACTGTTGTTCTCAACAATTCAAGTAAATTGTCATTGTCGTCTGTGGAGTGCAATAACGAATACTGTGTTATTGTCACTGCCATCGTGATCTAATACAGGCCGTAAGGCAGACCACGTGACTCGCTTAACAGCTGATCGCGAAAGGCGGTCTTTCAACCATATGAATTAGTTGCAGTGCATGAAGAATAACATATATTTCTCTGAAATGCAGTGTAATTGCGTCAGTAAAATTTTAAACAGTGATTGTGAGACACTTGTGACACAATTTACTTGCAATTTAAGGTATAATATTATTTCTGGTGTGAAAATTACGTTGTTGCAGGCAAGGTTCGTATATGTAATACCTGCCTTTATTTCGATTAAATGTTGCGCCCTTATGTGGTTAAGTGAAATTTTGGTCTTATAAACAATAGGCTAAATATGTGTAATAATATATACGTGAAAGTGAAACATTGACTGGCATGTGAAGTAAGTTGTGATTAGGCCTAAGTGCAGCGTTACCGATGTTACTCTTGTCTAATCCATTATTGCTAGTTTACCGTATTTGTCTTATTAAATTTAAATTATTGCGCCCTTTTTATTTGTGAATAACCTACATTATACGAGTAAATAATACGACGTTTGATAATATACACAATTTGAACTAAAAACGAGATACATATAGTATATTACGAAAAATTATACCCTATAGTTTTCATTACTGTTACAGTATCTAGAATTGTAATTAGTTGAAATAAAGCACTCATGCTTCATTACGAAATTCTTGCACATTCATTTATGCACGTTTCAACAATTTTCAGTTGCATCGCACGCATATTTTAATGTGTTGAAGTTATAGGTTATGTTTATTCTATCAGTACTTGCCTTATTTCCATATTCGCAATTGTGCATTATAATTAAGCATAACGCTACGTATAACTTATAAATGCAATTTGTCTACACTTCAATTGTATTTATTCGTTCCAGACGGTACTCCAGTCTGAAGTCTGATTAGTTTAATATGTTACTAGGGCTAAACTAGCGCTGAGGTAGTTCCCTTCGTATTCATACATCTTGCATATACAAATTAGTTCGGTTCGTTCAGGATCTTAATATGCCTTGCTTATAGGATCAAATGCATCTCCACAAAAAATAAATTCAACTGTTTTCAGTTCAGAAATTACCGGAACTATACCTCAGCGCTACTAAGTAATATAACGTATGTACATTTCATAGGAGGGACTGTGGCGAATTTTCTACCTATAAGTAAGGACGTAACCGTGTTCTGAAGTTTATCCTAAAAATATTTTCTTCGTTATTAAATCTCAAAACCGTTTTCGTTCTCAACTTAAGCCTAAAATGTTGACGCAAATAGCTTATGTTAACATGGTAAATTCTCTTCTCATAAAAATAACACAGTTTTATTTATTATTCCTGCCACATTATGCAACACACAAATGGAACTTATGCACATATTACATTGAATAAAAATTTAATTGTATTATGTATTTGTTCCCTACTATACTGGGTTGTAATGAATTGTATTTATCTAACCTACCAGATTAACACACAACTGTACATACACTAATTTCATAGGAGGGACTGTGGTAAATTTTGTACCTACAAGTAAGGAAGGTAGATGTGCTAAATTAAAATCACAATATAGATAATTCTTCTTTATTAAATCTCAAAATAGCTTCCATTCCAAACTTAAAATGTTGATGCAACCAGGTTATGTTACCATATAAAACTCCGTTCACATTAAAATAACACAGTTTTGTAATTATTTCTGCAACATATTATGCAATAAGAAGTGTGAAGGGGTCTTATACACACATTACACTAAATAAAATTGAGCGCCGACACGCTATAAAGTAATATATTTCACTCAGCTCCGTATACTCAAATAGAAAAGCCCGACTCATCGAGTGACGTCACACAACCTGCATTACGGCCTGGTCTAGATCACGATGGCAGTGGTTATTGTGTGGAGTGCAAATCCCATTGTTGACGAGAGCATTTAAACTAAATTGTAGAAAGTGATTATTATTATCGTAACACTAAAGTTACATTCTTGTTTTGTAATAAAGTTACAATGTAATGAATAAAACCGCCTGAAGAGTTGAGTTTGTGAAAAAAATGTTACTACTCTACTGTATTTTGATAAAATACCGTAAACGTAGTGATGAAACTGAAAATCCTAATATCGTATTTGCCTGTAACATAAATGGACACATTACTTTTCTCTCCTCCTATAGCTAGTAAAATGATTTGTTTACATATTGCACTAGTAACACCAAACTCCTGTAATGGAAGGGGGTAACAGTGTTTCCGAATATAGCCAGGTTAGTGTTAAAATTGTTGGTAAAAATAAAGTGATATCCCTGTATATTATCTATGACGCTTTCAAGTCTGAATGGAACAAAGAATCTTGGGATCACACTTTCTAATTAGTACGTACTTGGGTCTGTCGCTGAAGTCGGGCAGTCTGTCCCTGCCCACCACTGAGTCCAACTCCGCCTGCACACGGCGCTGGGCGTCGGGGTGCCGTAGCATCGTGGCGAACAGGAAATCCAGCGTCGTACTTGTGGTCAGTACGCCCGCGATGAAGAAGTCCATGCACACCATCACCAACTGATCCACTGAAATTAGGTTGCAGTGTTGTAGAATCCTCGGAAATAAACTTCTAATAGTACATTATGCAACGAGCCTATAATGATAGTAATTTAGACGCGAGTTTCATAATTTTCATACGAGCGTCTTAATTACCATTATAGTCAAGTTTCATACGACTTTTTATGCTCGACCATATTTATAACTTGAAATTATTCATAAGTATTCATGTTATTCTTATCTGACTGAGGAGCGGAACTGACCTCGTGCAATACCTCGTGAATTGTGAGATGTGCGCAGACGCGAAAGTATTGATTTTTTTCCGAGAAACAAATGTCGACATTGATATAATCTAGAGAGTCTAGTCTTTCGATTGCATATCCGAGAATAATCGATACTTGCGCTTTCATATTGCTACAATGGTATTTTCTGATTGGTGGAACACCTGAACTTTAATGAATAGGTATACTTTAATGAGGTCCATTAAAGGGCTGCTACCAGGTGTATAATTACTACATTTCGGCATGGTCGAGCATAATAAATAGTAATATACGTTACAAGAGCGGTATGTTGACGTTTTCATGTTCGAGGAAAAGATTGAAAAAGCGAAACGTAGTTGAGCTCTTTTAATTTCCGAGAACATGAAAACAAACATACCGCTCGTGTATCGTACATTATTTTGTGCGAAGATCGTTTATTACATACCTGAAAGACGAATTTCTAATTAGTTCCAATGAAATCTCCATCTTGGTTTCTGTTTAATGACGGCAACTTCGGAAAGCCAAAACATCTTTCTTCAACATTGTTGCTATAAAATGTTTTCTGTGTTTACTATACTCCAGCAGGCCGTGATATACGTCTGTCTTTTTTTTCCCCCAGTCTATAAATGGGAACTTAAAACAAACGGTAAGGTTATGTAATGATTTATTTTTCATTTTAATATTTTAACAATATTATTTATACAACATATTGCAGTAATAACATCGGCATCTGGAATCTTGTTGATTTTTTCACGGCTTCCTTAATGTTACTTGTCTCAGGAATGCAATAAGTTTCGTGGAGTAGTAGACTTTACTTAATTTTTGCAAATATTTAAAAACAATAATTAACATTGCAATTTAGGTGAAATTGCAGCGGTAAGTTTCCAATTTATAATTATTACTCTGTTAAACGTCTCTAAAAATAATATGTTAAGAGCCTAAAGCAGTAAAATGAATGTCGCGCTTAAGCGGTAAGAAGAGGGAAATTGTTATGTGTGTTATGTTGGGAATACTGAATGTGGTATTTCACACTTACCGCGTATTGGTTCTGTGCGGAAAACAAGCAAATACGCACGATCTCGCACAAAAAAACTTATCTAACTCGGGAATATATCAGAGTATAATCTTCAATAATTTCAGTAGTTGAGCTTTGATGTGTCATACGAAAAAGGAAGTTAATAAAATATTACAAAATTCACACAAATATTATCAATACAGAGCAACAGTTCTGACGAGAAACTCCTCCACATCATCAGGTCGAAACTCCCTTTGAAATTTGAGGTACAATGAATCAAAATCCATTTAGTCCAAACATAGGTAAACATAGGTAAAATGCTTTTTAGAAGAGAGTAATTCCTTCCTCCTTCCTATCAGAGATTGTCGGAAGCTGTCAAAATTGAAAAAGAAATTGAAAATTCATCCATTAAACAAGCAAACACTTCACTATTATTAAATGTATAACAAGATTTGTCAAATTATATTTTTATACCCCTACTGTTTGTGTGTAATCGGTCCGATACATTGACCGAAATTTCATGAGAAAGTTTCTTCTCCCACGAAGGTTCGAAACAGCGTTCATTCCGTATCTCTGGAACAAAACAAAACGCCTTACACCGCGCGGTGGTCAAACTGAACTCAGGAAGGTCTGATTCGTGGTTTATAATTAACTCCGACAATATTTCTATTACTGGATTTGAGGTAGGTGGGGTATGATGATAGAGACTGGATTAATCTTGCACAGGATAGGGACCGATGGCGGGCTTATGTGAGGGCGGCAATGAACCTTCGGGTTCCTTAAAAGCCATTTGTAAGTAAGTAATATTTCTATTACATTTCTTGCACCATGCTGATCACATGACAAATAGGTCCAGCTATTATTGAATTTTTAATGTTGGTTACCATTTTCATACCAATAAGAACGGAATGGGAAGATATATAGAGACGCTGACAATATTTCTTAAATAATAATATTATTAAACATTATTTAAATGTACTTGTCTTTAAAAGATGCAAACGATATTTGGATTTTTAAATAGGCTATACAGGGTGGAAGTGAAATAGTCTTGCAGATTTCCAGAGCGAATACGTGGGAAGTTCATTTTTTTTTTTTCAGAAAAAATGTTTTTCCCAAATGTTTAACACACTCTTATTCGGTAACTATTGCGAGTAGGATCGTGATTTTTGTCCATATCGATTGGAAATTTAATAAAGATTTATCCGTCTGGAATATTTCAATAGCATGCGCGGTTTTCGTGTAAATTTAATTTCAAAATCCTCTAAATTCAAGCCACTGCACATGCGAGCAAGTAGCAACGTCTTGGCAGAGAACAGCTCACCCGCCGAAATACACCGAGTTCATTGAACTCTTACATCTGTATCACGAGAAGAGTGTGTTAGCGGCGATGTTGCCGGACTACTGAAACTTCAAGCTTATTTTCTAATTAACCGTGCATTTAATCACATAACGTAATATAGGTTTTCTATTCATTTCAGTGTACCCTACCGTCCTTTTCAATCTGCAGGATTATTTCACTTCCACCCTGTATATCTGTAGTGCTCGGGAAAATTGGCACAAGTAAAAAATGTTAATTTTACAGAAGAAGGAAAAAACTGTCTTCACACTGGTTTATGTCGATTTGATTTTCTTCTGTATGAATTATTGTAAGGGAGAAATACTTATGTCTCTTTTCCCAAGTGAGCAGATGTTCCGTAAGTTGTCAATAAATTAATAAAAAATGGAAACTCACTTATGCAACTTTTCGCAAGCACTGCAGATATATAATTATCATGAAATATCTACAATATGCAATAAAGTAAATAGTATTTCTTTACTCAAAGCTAAATTTTCTTGGTGCGAGATTATTCGGTATGAATCCGTGTCAGAGTTGCAGAAATATTCACGTTTTGCAGGTGCATATCGGTCCCAACATCAGGAAAGGTAGGGACAAGATGGATAGCTTATCGATAACTGTTGTTAAACCGAGAAAACGTCGGGAACTCGGGAAGATCAAGAGTAGGTCTTTAGTGAGATTTCATAGGAACAGGACATGTACTATAAACTTACAGAAGTACGGTAATTACAAGGATCGACGCATTTCTTTCGTTCACTCCAAGTACTAAAGTCTGTGTGATGAATCTTGTCTCACTGTAAAAAGAGAGAGAAAGGAGGTATGTCTTACCTCGTCTGTGTTGTTATTGCGATGGGGGGAGTGAAGCGATGCCAGTGGCGGAAGGGACTAGTTGATACATTCTGTAGCGCAAAATAAAGTAACATAATATCTCTCTTCGTACTGTATAGTTCCTTCACTGAGCTTGTCTTTCAAGAAATTGAGTTCCGGTAGCCTGTACAATAACAAGATTTTGAAAGGAATCCTGAAAATTTACAACCCTCCTATAACCTCCACCCTCATTTGAAGGGACTTGGTTTTATTGCTACTGAGACAAGATAAACATTACCAGGTATAATAAATTGTAAAAATAGTAAGAAAGAACATCACTCTGAAATTTCTGATAACACAAATTGTGTCTAAAAGAAGAAGCACAAACAAATAGTGTTGTCTAGAAAATTAAATTATGGTTTATTTAAAGATGCTCGCAACTGCCGAGGTTATATCAGCGTCGCCGGTGTGCCGGAATTTTGTCCCGCAGGAATTCTTTTACATGCTAGTAAATCTACTGACATGGGCCTGTCGCATTTAAGCACACTTAAATGCTATCGACCTGGGCCGGGATCGAACCCGCAAACTCGAGCATAGAAAGCCAGCGCTATACTGACTACGCTACCCAGACTGACGTGTTGTCTAGATATTGCTACAACTTTTATTAAAGAAAATCTCTAAAAGAAATAATAATAATACCAAACAATAAGTTAATGAAATTCGTTAACGGTTAAGGGATAGTTTCGGGGGCGCCATCCTTCATTGGAAATAATTTAAACTTTGTTCAGGAATGCTTTCCGGCGACTATCATTCAATTTCTAGAGCTGCGATAATTGTATGCATCGCATATCCATGTCCTTTTAGGTGCAACAAGAAAGACGCAATGCTAAGGTGGACTTGGTCGACTTCAGCTACTCTACTTAACATGTTGTAGCCGTGACAACGCGCACTTTCACCGTCCCCCATCATTGGCGCTGTAGGCGTAAGGCCAGGAGTAATCTCCGAGAAGTCCACTTGACAGATATGGAGTGTCAGTCCACTCTACGGATATGAATGGAGTACCAGTTCAGATAATAAGTAAATTACGCGCAAGTTCAGGGTTACGTATGATTTTCCACTCTAAAATTCAACTTTTCATTTGGAATTGTTATTTTTCATACTGAAGTATTTCCATGACTAAGGAATAGCCACTCCGTGTATGGCATTCAACCTACCTGTGAAAGACGTCTTGCCTTTCCTGAGCTCCATCTCATGAAGAAATGCGTCGATCAGATCGTCAGTTTTATCCTGGCTGTATAGTTTCTGGTGCTCCTTGATTGTTGTCTGTAAAAAGTCAGAGTTTAAGACATAATCAGTGGTCAAACGAAACATGAGCTGCAAAGTATGACTTAAGACATTCACGCTGTTAAACTTTCTGCGTGGATTTAGGTTTTTGCACCATATCATAGTCTCAAATACAGGGGCGGCTCGTCCGTAAGAGCTGCGGAGCTGCAGCACTCCCTGCTTTGACAGGATAATAAAAATAATATTTATTTTAATTTGTAGAAGAATTGTTACAGCTTTTATTGGTAAATTGCTTTATATTTCATCTGGCCGGGAATGTGTACTATTATCTTATGCATAATCTTTTTGCGCGTCGACTGTATTGGAATTGACACTGCATTCAAAGTCGTCCTGGGATCTGCAGGGTGGTCAGCTCATAGAGAGTGTGTCTTGCTTGGTCAGGAGGTAGAGAGGTGAAGGGAAGTAGAGGGAAACTGCCGCTGTTTAAAACCCATATCTCGCTGCAGTGGCTTGCAGAGCCAGACCACAAGGGATCTTTCCTCTCCTCCCACACCGCTATTGAAATGCTGCGTCAAATGGATTCTCTATTCCCTTGAAACTTAATGACAAAATTTTTATTTTCTCTTCACATACTTATTGTTGTAGAATCTTATCGAGTTAATATAACGAAATTAATATTCTCTTTTGCCTTATTATTGCGTATATATCCAGCAGAACCTAATATTTGCCTTAACTCAAAATGATTGCACGATTAGAATCCTTTTGATATAGCACGTAAAATACAAAAGAGACTTCTTTTCCAGTTTTAGAAAATTATTGACCATCAGTATATCTGAGTGTTGCTTTGGTGTGACGTCTTAGTACCGTAACTTAATCAGTGCAAATTTGCAAGCATGAGTGTGTGTGAATTACAGAATATTAATTTTATTTTTCTCAACTTTCCCTCGCGGAGAAGATTGATGTAATGAAGTGAAATTATAGGGTCGTCCGTTACCCGACTTAGGCTAAATCTTACTCAAGCTTCATCCAGCCGAAATAGTGCATATATGTAAGGAAGTATAAGAATGAAATTTACGCTAAGCATTTGTGGTTACGTGGATGTGAACAAAAAAAAAATCTGTATTTTGTTTTCCTTGCCTCCTCTTCGGTAGTGATGCTGCATGGACTAGGAGTGGTGTGACATATTTAGGACATTTGCCCCTAAAAAGCAAAATGCACGAATCTTCGCAGCCTCACCTGAAAAATGTTGTTTCATTGGCTATGTTAGGTAAAACTAATATTGCTGTGCAATTAAGTGAAACGAACAGAACAAACATTCTCAAACATAATCAAGAAGTGAGAAAAAGTCGTGAAATTATTTTTTAAAAATATTGATTGTATCAAATTTTGTGGCCAATGTGAACTTCCCCTTAGGGGACATGATGAAAAAATGACTCGAAGAACTCTGGTGTATTTCGTGGGTTGCTACAGTTCGCGAGTAATCTAAATGAGCCTCTCAAAAATCATTTGGAACATGCCACTGTTTAAAGGTAATTCTAAGACAATTCAGAATGCTCTGATAGATTGCAATTTGAGTGTCTGCCGATCTGAAATTCAGACTGAAATCGATGGTATTAGTTTTTTTTAGCGATTAGCAAATGATGCCACAGACATCTCCCAACTAAGTCAGGAAGTTTTGGTTTTTCGATATGTAGTGCATTTATTTTTGTCCTATACTTATTAGTAATGGTATCAAGAAGTGAAATTTGTATGTACCAAAATCTACTGCAGCTCTCCCAATCCACAAGTTCACGAGCCGCCACTGCTCAAATAAAAGGTATGGTTGTGTGATACATCAAACACATGTTCGGTATTTTCCGGACGTCTGGTAAACCTGCACATGGAGTACCAGCATGAAAGTGGCGTTGTAACGTTTACAGGGTGATCCATTCCGACACTATGGCCCGTATGCACAGTCGCGTTTAAGACCGGTCTTGAGATTGTCTCGAGACAGCGACATAGAATTCATATGCATAGTCTAGTTTTCAAGACGGGCTTGAGATTTTCTTAGGATATCGTTGAGACTGGGCCAAGACTGCCAATGACCGGTCTTGGGATGATCTCAGGCAACTGTGAGGACAAAAATGGCGGCTATTTTACAGCTGATGACGATTTCGTCGAGTTTCTGAGGATTGGAAATTAAGATACCATTGAACATGAACCACGGTTGCCAAGAAAATATTTGATAAACAATGAAAATTCGTTAGATTTTTACTGTGATGAGCAGTTTTAAAAACGCTACAGATTCACAAATGACACCGTCGTCGTAAATGGTACCGTATTTATGTTACCGGTACTATTGCTGACTGAAGAATCAAGGACAGGTTGTGATCTTCCTATTACTGAAATTCGATAATAAATAACTATGTAAGAACAAAACTAAACGAAATTTAACTTACTTTCGTAACATTTGCTTCTTGGTTGTATGCATTGCATACGTCCTCCCAGGTTTTTTTTTCTTTTTGGATAAAGAAATTGTGTCTGTCCTTTTATCTTCTAATATTTTATGCTTACCCACTAAATCAATTAATAATAATTTCTCCTCTGCTGTATATAATTTGTGTTCGACCGACATTTTTTATGTTTACAATCGCACACAATGCTAATTTCCGGAGACTGATCACGTGATCAGCAATGACGACATAAATGTATGAAAACATTCTGTTTCAAAGCGAATATTCTCAGCACGGTCTGAGGATTGTCTCATGACCAAGACAGGATGGAGAAGGCGACTGTGAATACGAAAATTCAGACTGGTCTTGACCTGTTCTTGGTTTTGGGACAGTCTTGAGATTAGCTTGGCGTTGACAGTGCATACGGGCCTATTACTTCCTGACTGTTGGCAACCCTGACTTCGACAATCATCCCATAATAAGGAGGTTGGCAAAATGAGCCTCAGTCTTCGAGCCTTGTCAGAAAGTAAACAAAAATGTTTAGATAAGGAGTGGAGTATATAAAATTTGTGGCATCAGTTACCATGAAGATGTGTTTGAGGTCGGCGTTGATGCGTCGGATGAGGTTGTAGCCGCTCCACTCCGGGGCGAGGAAGCGCAGCCAGGGGCACAGGTCGAGGGTGCCGCCCGCCATGTCGAAGGCGGAGGAGCGCGCCTTGAAGGCGGAGAGCAGGCGGCGCAGCAGAGGGTCTTCGCGCGAGAACCCGGCGCCCGCCACCAGCACCCACAGCGCGCTGAGCACCCCGGGGGCGCAGGCCTCCCCCACGCGCGCCTCGCCGCCGTCCGCCAGCAGCTGGAGCAGGCCCCGCAGCTCCGCCGTCACCAGCGCCTCCATGGGGCCTCGCCCCAGCCCCAGCTGCTTCAAGTGCCGCAGTGCGAAGCTGCGCTGCTCGTGCCACAGCCCCCCGTCCGTGAAGGTGATGCCTGCAAGCAGCGCACAGGTCAACTTCTGGGGAAGTAGGATCTTTAAAATCAGACATATACCCGCCAGCAGCGACGATTGCACGCTAGGACTGTGTCTTGTACGTCGATCCTTTTTCAGCAGATGTACGAATAATGCGGTTAGCTCACAGATTTACAATGTGAAGTTAAATGAAAGCTAGATATAAGGACTTGACAAATGTTGAACTTTTCAAATCTTTACCAAAAAATAAATATCCGAAGTTTCGTTCTTTCGCTTGCTCTGTTGAAGCCATGTTCGCTACAACTTACGTTTGTGAAAAATTATTTTCAACAATGAAAATAGTAAAAACCAAATTTAGATTACGACTGACAGACAAATATTTTCGTGATCAACTACGACTGGCAGTAAGTGACATAATTCCTGATTTTGAAACTCTATCGCAGAGACATTGTGAAGACAGTTAATTTTAGGTTGTGATAATGTGTCCTATGTTTTCTTATTCATTTTTTTCTTCGTTACATGTACTAAGCATTAGTTTGTAACCTTATACTGTATAAAATTATATTTAAGTGCTTGACGTAAGGAAAATGAAAATCCATTCATAAGTCAGACAGTTGCTTCACTTCCCCTTCGGGTGTCCGCCTCCCTCCATAGGTGCTATGCACGTTGCAGGTTACACACAGTGGCTCGACGCACGATCACATATTCGCCACGGCTGGACTAATCTATCCACACATCATAATCTGTCTACAGGTCACGACACGACACTCTATTGTCAGTCCCTATCCACATAACTTCTGCGTATTCTTCGTCCGTTCTTGGAATTAATTTCCTACAGATGTTATGGCTGCCCTATCTTAAACGCTTTCAAGCCCAAAGTGAAACATCTTATTTTAGAAAGCACAGCGTCCCAGAATATACATTAAAATTCACAATTGTATCTACTTTATAAAGTAATCATATAATTTAATTTGCCATCTAGTTTAAGACGTTTAAGTAGGTATTTAATTTCGAAAATCTTCTGGCTTATGCATACTTACCTGTCGTCTCGCTTGACTTACCTTTCTTCCCACCATAATCTGAACACACGCTCTCGTCATGAAACAATACTAACAATACCATCCCATCGCACCTCCTCGTACTCATTCTCTTTCACAATAGCCCTGCCAAGACTCTGGAATTCGCTACCTGCTAGCATCAGGGACTGTCGAAATAAAATTGAATTCAAACGCAAACTTACTAGGCACTTGGTCAGTAATTGAGACTCGTTCAGACATGGTTTCTTGTAAATAGTTCTCTTAATCTATCACAAAATATTTCAATATCCGGTAATTTCATCACTATAGAATTTTGTTATTGTAGGTTTAATTTGTAATTCAGTAAATACAAAATATTCTTTGTTCTTAACTTCCATGATAAAATGTCTAGCTTTCATTAATCAGGTAATCTTGTCGTACTTTGATTTTTATTGTAATTGTAAATTTAATATTAATTGTAATTTTATTGTTCATATTATAGTTGTAATCCCCTGGTAGAGGGGCAGAGAAGGCCTGACGGCCTTATCTCTACCAGGTTAAATAAATAAATACTACTACCACTACTACTTTTTCTGTTTAGATCTTGTCTTAGGTATATCTTTAACTGTCTGTTGTACTAACATTATATTACCATGTATTTCCTTTTTATCCTCTGGTTGAGTGGAAGAGAAGGCCTCACGGCCTTAACTCTGCCAGAAAAAAATAAAGCATTACTATTATTTTTTCTTAATATATTTGTATTATATTTCTCTTCTTTGAAGAACAGCAGACCCTGAGCAGATGGCGAAAATACGTCGATTTCCGTTTAGTCCTTTCAAAGAATGTAAACAGGAACAGTAGCTACAGTTCTGATATAGTTCCTTTGGGTTGTCACTCACCTCTGCGTCCCCCCATGGCACGCAGGCGGATGAAAAAGGAGTCGGGGCGTCCGTCGAACTCCTCACGCGTGAGCACGTGGCGCACGAGGTCGTGGCCGAACACCACGACGGTGGGCGCGGACAGCCGGAGCCCCAGCACGGGCGTCTCGTGCCGCCCCGCCAGCGCGCCCAGCGCCGCGTGCAGGTGTCTGTGCTCACTACACGCCCGCCGCAGATCAGGGAAGCTGCCCACCAGCGGCAGCCATGGCGGACCTGTGCGAAGATAAAATGCTTACAAGGGAACTCGTGTCGAAACCTCCCCTCTAACTGCGCGCGCACATCTCCACAGCTGATACACAAATACAAAGCGTTTGTCAGGGAACAGATTCCGCTCGGTAAATGCCATCGGGTCCACACCTGTGGAGTAATGGTCAGCGCGTCTGGCTGCGAAACCAGGTGGCCCAGGTTCGAATCCCGGTCGGGGCAAGTTATCTGGTTGAGGTTTTTTCCGGGGTTTTCCCTCAAATCAATACGAGCAAATGCTGCTTAACTTTCGGTGCTGGACCCCGGACTCATTTCACCGGCATTATCACCTTCATATCATTCAGACGCTAAATAACCTAGATGTTGATACAGCGTCGTAAAATAACCAATAAAATAAAATAAATAATAAATGCCATCGGCCTTACTGGTGACAGACTACAGTACTAATCGCGATTAGCACTTATTACGATCAGGTCCGATCGCGATTACCGAAAATGTGGTGACACACTAGGTCCCGTCTGGTCAACAGCTGAATTACCATAGAGGAAACAATTTTCTCTATGTACATACGTATATGTTTGTTTCCCTCCTGGACAACACCTAGAGTTCATACTTTCTTTCCATGTTTGTTCATTGTTTCTTTCTTTTTTTTTTTTTTTTTGTGTTGTTTCTTGCTGCTTGATATGGGAATTTATTTGTTAAAATTGTTATATGCTTTACAATGTAAACTGATACAATTTATATCATTACTATTTATATTATTTTGAAAAGAGATTTTATAACTTATAAAATTTGTATCATCATGCCAAAAATTTATATTATTTTGTAATAAAACATATTTTATGCTCGACCATGCCGAAATGTAGTAATTATACACCTGGTAGCAGACCTTTAATATATATCATTAAAGTACACCTCCTCATTAAAGGTCAGGTCTTTCAGCCAATGACGACTCAGGTTACAACTGTTCAGCCAATGACAGGTCAGCTTTCTACCGTTATAAAACCGCAAGTATCGATTATTCTCGGATATGCAATCGAAAGAGAATTAGCGAAAAGTCACGGAGGCTGGAAATCCAATACTGTCGCAGAAGGTTATGTTCTGTTACTACAATAATTAGCGTTAATTGTAAATAATATTCAAATAAATTCAATTTGTCAGCTCGTTTTTCAATGTCTAATTTTATTTCAATGTTATCTCTGTAGATTCTTATGGTCTAGCAAGGTCAATGTGGACATCTGTTCCTCGGAAAAAATCAATACTTTCGCGTCTGCGCATATCTCACAACATACAGGATATTGCTCCAGGTCAGATACAATAAAATTAATAATATCAAATGCGCTCGTTTCATAAATATCCATACTCACTTCTTAATTACCTTCATTATAGGCTCGTTGCATAATGTACTATTATAGTTTACTGTGTAGGTATAAACTACACCTAGAATGACAATCAGAAGAGAGAGAGAAAAAAAAAGTAAAATTTAAGGAATTTCAATGCATATATAAATTTTATTCAAAACAGAAAATGCTAACTTATTTTCATAAACTTTCATTGTAACTATATTATGAGACCTCACTACAATTAAAATAATACTTTCCGTGAAAATACTTGAAATGAGTACTCACTTTAGCCTAAATGTCATAATAATTATTTACAATAGAAGTAAAACAAGTTAAGTTCCATCTTGTGAGGATGGCGAGCTCCCGGGCCGAATGTAGCATATCTGCGAGAAAAATAAAACTATTTTTAACACGTCGTGTGTCGTACTCTATCCATCGCACTTGTTTATTACGAACACACTGTACGCGATTAAAAAATGCGCATGCTTCTACGTAGCAATAAATATAACGTGCGAAGATTTTATTTGGACTGGATCATCATTGCGTATTTTTCATTTTAAATAAAGATCTATGATTATTTTACTAAAAATTATTATATTTAATGTACATCATTCCGGGATAAAATTAGTCGTAGATGCTGAATAGTTCCGACCAAAGCTTCGAAGAATCACTGTTCATACAGCGGCATAATCAAACCACTTGTATAATATGAGAACTGTACTGAATACTTTTAGCATTTCTATGAAAATGTCGAAATCCATTTTTTTTTTCAGAATCACAATACTATCTATTCATAGCCTACTTTGTGTAATAAGAAAGTAAACACTAATATTCAGCACTCCTAAGCGTCTGTATATTTCAAGTGTTGGTGTGAAGTCCAAGGAGTCTCACTGTTTGTCTTGTGTGACGTATTGCACGCAAAATTTGAATTTTGATTGATGCAGCGATTGTGAAGTGATAGTAGAGGAATTAAAGATATGCCAAGAAAATTATTACTAACAACGAATTTCATTGACTAAATTTCCACGTCCTGTCTCCAAAACCGCGTAATTACCTGCCCGTACAACACTAAAAATGGTTTTGGTGGTAGTGGTAGGCCTACTTAGATTAGTGATAATGACATGATGCTGGTGGCGGTAAGAATAGTAGTGTATAAAATATGCAATAGCAATAAAACATATTTAAGCTCACATCGCCTTAATCTGGCTTCATAGATCCAAGTTCTCCATATCTCGATTTCGCCTTCTTTCGATAAATTATTGTGGCTCAGGTTAAATGGGAGGAGAAAGTTACATTCCCTTTCTCTCTTACACCGAATTTTGCACACCTCTACTCCCTCTTACTTATCTGTCCGATTCCACAGCTTTTCTCGGTATCATAACTTAAATACTCGGTCACAATATGATAACACGCTAGAAATACCACTGCACACATCATCTTTTTATTCTTCGTCTTTCACTGTTGATACTTCTCGTCACTGAAATTCTCTGCCGCCTGAAGTCAAGGGCTGCCGAACTTTAATTTCCTTTAAATGTAAATTAGAAAAATATCTTATGGTGAGTTGCCAGACCTAACGCGTTGCAAATATTTAATGGAATGTGTTCCATTGTATTTATTTTTATTTATTTATTTATTTATTTATGTTTTTTTTGTTTCTTATTTTTATTATCTAAATCGTATTTATTTATTACTTAACGCCAATATGTATCCCACTATGTTGTCTTTTATTATTAATATATTTTTGTGTACATTTTATTCAATTGTCGGTTTCTGGTTTAATTATGTAAATCCTGCTTAATTGTAATCTAATACTAATATGTATACTAATGTCTTTATTTTTATTTTTACTGTGTACATTTTTTATTGAATTATTGGCTTCTGTTTGTATGTGATTCGTATTTGATTCTAACAACATTAATATGTACTATGTTTACTTTTACTTTATGAGGTAAATTTTTATGGAACTACCTCTTTTGATCTCATTATGTACCTAAATTGTATCAGTATGTAATTACTTAATTCCGATCCAGTTTTATGTTCAACTATGTAAGCAAGTTTTAATCCTGGTTGAATGTAAGAGAAGGCCTTACGGCCTTAACTCTGCCAGGTTAAAAAAGCCATTATTATTATTATTATTATTATTATTATTATTATTATTATTATTATTATTATTATCAAAATGTTCAGTAGAGCATCCTCTATTTCGTGTTTCATTTTTACATCTTTTTAACTGAATAATCCTGTATAAGACTATATAATGATGCAAGAATAGAGTATTTTGCCGTATATTGTGATTTGACATGCAAGTATGTATTTTCTTTGAACAATGCCCCTTACTGACATTCTGAAAACTTGGCAACTCTGGATAAGAAGCACATACTTTCAGTAATTCAAAGTCTTCAGAAAAAGTCATTTGCAATCTATAGAATTTCTGTAGAATACACTAGAAGACGCCGCATATTTTCTCACTACCACGAACAGGTTTTTATACAAAAAAATAAGTCACGTGCCCGCCGGCGATTCCTACGCCCCATGCTCTTACCTGGCGGGAAATTGCTCGGTCTGGAGTACTTCCTGAGGAGCAGAGCGGTTGAGAGCAGGATGACGGTCGTGACGAGCAGGATAGCCAGCATTTCGAAGTGAATCAGCTCACCAGATTCCTCGTCTAATCTTACGACTCACTGAACTTTGTTCTGAGGAGGTCAAAGGCGAACACTCTCCGCTCGTGCTTCTTTTGTCTTCAGCGTCACGCGGTTCCCTTCGTACGTAGCTTCAGGCCATTTCTGACTAACCGTACGTCCTACCTGAGCAATAGTTCCGTTTTCTTCCGTCTCATATACAAATTTAAGCATCTGATTACTACAGTCCCGATTTTGATCTAATTGCATATTTTTTCTTTAGTATGCATGTGTCTGAAAACTAAATATATTGGTGGATTAGGCTTTAATTTTAATACTACATATTTTTACATATTCCACATAATACTACATATTTTTAAGATAATTGCATATCTATACTAATAATAAATCTGTAGCCGAAATTTTTCTGGTAATTTTAGATTTTCCAAAAATAATTGGTCCTAACATATATAATTAATCACCCTGAAACCGAAAATCGCTTTTTTGAAATTTTTGTTTGTATGTCTGTCTGTCTGTCTGTCTGTATGTTTGTTACCTTTTCACGCGATAATGGCTGAACGGATTTCGATGAAAATTGGAATATAAATTAAGTTCGTTGTAACTTAGATTTTAGGCTATACGGCATTCAAAATACATTATTTAAAAGGGGGGTTATAAGGGAGCCTGAATTAAATAAATCGAAATATCTCGCTTATTATTGATTTTTGTGAAAAATGTTACATAACAAAAGTTTCTTTAAAAATAATTTCCGATAAGTTTTATTCCATGCAAAATTTTGATAGGACTGATATTTAATGACATACATGAGTTTTAAAATTAAAATAACTGCCATCTAAGGCCGTGTAATGAATTAAAAAACAAATGACTTCGTCTATAAGGGGCCTTGGACAGCAACAATCGAAAGCTATGAAAGATAGCCTACAGATAATGTTTCTGCGTTTTTATGAAGTAATATCGGAAGCTAAATTAACCGATTTGTATAATTAATTATTAATTCACCGTTGGAAAGTGTAGTTTCTCTAGATGGACAATGCTATAATGTTATTACAGTAATTTCTGAGTGAATCGAGGACAGGTAAGATTAAAATAGCTTCTTATGCACATGAAACGTGATAGGCTATTCTGTACATTCGTTTCCTGTATTTCCTAAAATAATTTTTATGACCAAATGAGTGGTCTCTGGATCAAAATGATCGCATTTTAATAATGCAAATACAATTTAAATTAAGTAACATAATAAACGATTTATCCTTATATCAAACACGAATGTTCCCTGGATCAAATGTTCTATTTTAATTATGTAAGTACTTTATATTTATTTCTAACAGGTGCAGCGGAGCGCACGGGTACGGCTAGTTTTTACATAAAATTAACATCAGCCAAATTGTCGTTTAATTGTCTTGTAAAGAAAATTAATAAATATTTCAGCATAAACTAAATCAATCAATCTTTTTAATGTATCCAGCTGTTTGCTGACAACATAAAGTCCACTATAGTCCACTGTAATCTATTCAGTTGTTGTTTTTCACGAGAAATGAGGGGTATTTTGATCGGTGTTCATTATAGATTCCTGTTGCTAGTAGCCAGAGGTGGGGTGTAGTCAATATATACTGCAGGGTTGTGTCTTCTGCAACTGGTACGGATGATTTTAATTTACTTCTTTTGTGGCTTATGGATGGACAGTATAGAAGAATGTGTTCCAGATCTTCATCATGATTATTACACCACAGACAAGTAGGATTATCAGAAATGTGAAATCGGTGTAGGTACAATTGAGTGACAATGTGACCTGTTCTGGCTCTTGTTAAAAAGTTTGAACATGTCTGGGCAAGTTTTTGTACATTTCCAGGTCATTTGGTTTCTTTTGTACAGACTGTAAAATTTTTCCTTTGTCAGAAGAGAGCTTATTGTTGATCCATAGGTTTGTAAAATGAGACTTTACTGAAGCAAAAGCATTGGATAGAGATATCACTTGAAGAGGTCTTGGTTGCAAATATGTTGCTTGTTTTGCAATATTATCGACTTTCTCGTTTCCAGGTATACCACAATGACTAGGTATAATTTTATATCCATTGAAATGTTATTTCCTTTTGGAGTTCTTTTAGTTTACTCAGTTGTTTCTGAATTGGAATAATTCTATGTGCATATAGGTTTTCAGCATAAACTAAAACGAAATTATAAAAATATTTATACAATTTTAAACTCAATGTCTGTACATAATGAGTGATACATATTTCAGCATTCAAGACAAGACAACCACTTACGTAGTCGTGAAAAAATTCGAAGCAGTCCTTGAAAGAAAAAGGGGTTACGTCAGTTTATTTACTGTTATCCAGATCTTCATAGGAAAAACATGGAACCCTCTAGAACAGTGGTTTCCAAACTTCTTTGATCGCGGATCCCTTTGGGTTCGAAAAAAAAGTTCACGGATCCTCAAATTAAATTAAATTAATTTAATTTAATCGCCAGATTAATACAGATATAAATTTAATATGCCTCCATATTTATATTCTGTACGTATTTAATATCGACAATATGTCTACAACTACATTAATTACCATACACAGCCATGAGTTCATAAACATGAGTAGTATTTATAAACTGCTTGTATTTCAATAATTACATACATAATAAATTATAAAATAAGTCCTGCATATGTAAATCTAAGAGCCAACATGATTCATTATATTTTCTTTTTTGGTGGATTCACCCGTTTTTAAGCACACGCGCGGGGTATTTCTTACCCGGTCTTGATATATACATGTGTAAACTTCTGCAGCCACAAGAAAACTAACTCAATCATACGTACAACAATGCACAAAGATCCGAAAGAAAGATATTGAAAACGCGGGATTAATTTAAATTGATGGATAGTGTTGCCAACAAATAAAATAACGCCTGGGTATTTTTTACCCCAGCTCATGTGCTTACGGGTTAAATTGGCAGCGCTGCTGTGTGATACATGACAAGGCGATCGACTGGTTTCTGAATTTGTATAACTGTCATTTTTATTGTCTTTTATTAGCCACCGATCCGTTGAGACGACACTGTATAATATGAAAATTAAAATAATTCATAATATTGAATTAATATTATTATTTTCGGAATCAAATACACGTGGTCATTAACACACAGTTTAACACGAACACCTCGCATAAGCCTGCTCATACTGAATGAATAAAAACTGACTTTACAATAATAAAAGCAAATACAGTACCTTACTATAATAATACAGAACAGCTAGCAGTTTTACATGCGAACGACGATGGTGCTGCTACCTACCTGCCGGGATGGAGATACTCGCGAAACAAGCTGTAATCAACTGCAATGTATATTGTTGCTGGGCTAGTTAATTTGTTAATAGTTATATGAATTAGCACTAGTGTTAAAATATCAGGGTGTATATGTGCTGTTTATAATTGTGACAATTGCAGCATTACAAATTGCTCCAAATCGTACTTTCGATTTCCGACAGTTCATAAAATGTAAGTCAACAACATTCTTTAGTAGGCCTAATTCCTTCGTCTTTGTGTTGATAGAAAAATACACATTAGTTTTTTTATTTAGACCTAATAAATAAATAGAAGTTAAAATGTATTGGATTTTAAGGTTTTATCAAATTAAGTTTTATTGTTGTCCACATGCCTTTACTAATATATTATTACAAGTATCAGATTACCATCAATTTTATCTTTGCAATTGTCAGCAATGCGTATATAAAACATTACTGTAAATTCATTCCTAATATACATAGGACCTATACATAATTATGTAGGTTGTGTTGTAAAATTAGGTATTTTATTTTATGTTTTATTATTATTGTGTTAAATTGTATTGTGTATTCTTATTGTATTGTGTATAAAATTGTATATGTGTTGTAAATTGTATTGTGTATTGTAGATTTTATTGTGTATTGCTTATCATTTTATTGTGTATTGTTAATATTGTATATACCACTGCCACCGGGTGCTTGCCCACTTGCAGTGTAAATAAATACATTCATACATACATACATACATACATACATACATACATACATACATACATACATACATACATACATACATACATACATACATATAAGATTGATTTTGTCTCGGTAAACCAAAGAAAAAATATGTAACAATTAATTACGGAAAGTAATATGAAGTATGCAATATTTCTCATAATATGCAGCTTTGATAGAAGATAATAATTTTACATTAAATATTATTCAACATTTCTTAAGTGTTTCATATATAATTCCACATTAGTAACTCACGTTTTAAATAATAGTCCGAATCTCGCTATGTTAATATTTGTATATGTGGACGTAATTCCATTCCTCTGTGCTAGATGTCAGGTCCGCGATTTTTCGCCACAGATCACTGTTTTTCGCACTCACGCCAATGCTGCTAGTATACAGCTGTCCGGTATTATTATAGTAAGGTATTTGATAAAAGCAGCAGAAACAGAACGCGTGCACAATGGATGAAATTCGTTTCTTTTTAAAAATACCTCTCAAAATTTATTTCTGACTAAATAACATTGTCAATCAAATTCATTTTACAATTAAGACAGCAAGTCTCCGAGTACATTTACAAAAACTTATTCTTACACTGTTAGCCTCGAGAGGAAAAATTACAAACATTCACACATACCAAGCAGATGAGAAGTGACTAACTAATAACTCGTCACTCTCGCCAAGCAGACAAAAATTTTCAATAGAATTGGCTGCCTTAACTGAAAAAAGTAATGTTTTTTACAACAGCTCGAAGGCCAGCTCACGCACGGGTGAGATCTGGTCATCTACCCTTGCCGATATACTAACTTTCACAAGTATAGCCGCGTAAGATAGTGTTGAAATGATACTCCAAGGGACGCAAATAATATATCTTACGAGCTGAATGAGAGCCTTTTGTTTGACCAGGTGATAAAATTTAATTTTTTTCCTAACCACACAACAAAGAGGAAAGATATGATTTCACACAAAATCTCGGTAAACTTTTATCATAGTTGTTTTCCGTGGCACAGTACTTAGAACTGCTGAAAATTGTAGAATTTTATTTCTCTGTACCTGGATATAATGCCAACATCCAAAGAGCATTTTCTTTGATGAATGCTTAGTGAATAGAAGAAAGGAACAGATTATCACTTAAACGCATTTCTGCAGGTAGAGGTATAATAGGTTATGATAAATGTAAATTTCAATTAATTTCGCAAAGTCATCTACAAACGAACAAAGTTCCTTTCTTCCGTTCACAGTTCTGAAAGTATGAGTGGTTCTGTGTTGGTTATATACAGACCTGAATGGGGTGATATTAAAGTAAATGGTAATAATGTAAATCCCATATGAAATAAGAAGGTGCTAGATAAGATAAAGTGTATTACTGAAGTGGCCAACCTCGTCCATATTAAATAAATAACTGACATTGATGTACAGTACTCTTGTGTATAGAATATGATATTTAAAGTTTCTTAGGAATTCATACATTTCCTCTTGTCGATCAAATTGACTTGTGAATCGTGTTCTGGTTTTTTTGTTTCTTCATTATGGCAATCCTAGTTCTAACCAAGTTTCTACTATTATTAGGATATGACATTCATAATGAGAAATAAGGTCAATTAGTCATTATTTTCATTTAACCCTCCCCCCTGGCATTCCACTGAATGATATGTAGCGTGAAAGTTCCTTTAAGCTTGAAATTTCCAAGATAGTAGTTTATTCTAATATTATACAGTAATTAAATACCAATCCTAGGGAGAACATCGATTTCAGTAACGACTTAATTATATCCCTTGTTTTGTTGTTGTTTAGTCAACTGTCCGAAGACAGGTCTAAACCTCACAAGTGATATCAACAAGGCATCACATATGAGGCAATTAAGCCAGGAGATAATGTGGTAAAAGGGCTAATTATATCCCTTAATTGTTATAATTTTTTACAAAATAATTCATTAGCTGTTTCTTTCCAGAATTCATCAAAATTGTTGAAGGATATATTTTCCACAATTGGATCCTAATTTTACACAATAGAATCAGAATCTAATTTATGAGATTTATATTTGAAACATTGTTCCTCTCCAATGACGTGTTGCTATGAGACTGTATTGCATTGTACAAGTATTGGAAACATAACTTTTCGGCATGGTATTACTACAGTCTAGTATATACAGTCACGAAGCTCAATACGTAGTAAATATGCATCCATAGATAGTTGCTAACCACTAGGATCGCTATCGCCTCATTACAGACAATGCGAAATAGTACCGGCACAGTCTATTGTTTCTAGCACCCTCACAACTCAAGCTTCGTGACTGTATATACTAGACTGTGGTATTATTGCCTTATGTGGAATTCTTCTGATTTTTATTGTCTATTGCAGGTAGACTACAACATCTTTGGAGATAGATGACATAGAATATGCTGACGAATGAACATTTTCATATCAATGTTTGGCCTCATAAAATGGTAATAATAATAATAATAATAATAATAATAATAATAATAATAATAATAATAATAATAATAATAGTTTTATTTTCCCTGGCAGAATTAAGGTCAACAGGCCTTCTCTTCCACTCGACCAGGATCAAATCACATACTGAAAAACACATACCGGTATACAAACAATAATAAACATAATAAAGTAAAAAAGAAAGATTGAATACATATACACAATCAGTATTAACTTTAAAATAATAATAATAATAATAATAATAATAATAATAATAATAATAATAATAATAATAATAATAATAATAATAATAATAATAATAAAGAGACTGAATACATAATCACAAACAGGAAAATATATTCTAGTATACAAATGGTAGGCTAGATTATGTTGTGTCACAATATGCCTGGAAATCAGGATACATTTTGTCATTAGAATTAGTATGGTTTTTCTTTTTTTGTTCGCAATACTTCATTTTGGTTAGTACGTACAATAATCATAATCCCTTTCGCACAGCATGTAAATTAATTTTTGCCAATTATTTAACCTTTCAAATGTTTACTGAATGTTCCTTAGGGAATAGAGTGCACAAGCAGTAGGAATTAATAAAATAATTAGCACAGCATTTTAACACGAAAGTCTGTATTTTTCGGCTTTTAGTGTTGCTTTCTAATTTGTTGGTTGCTACCCTCTCTCCAGCGTCACAACCACAACTATCCATCAATACGAAAACTGTAACACCACTGCCACCTGGCGAGTGAAATTGTAACTACTTACCCAAGTGGAAACATAACCTATTCAAATTCAATTTGTAAAATCATATTTTCGTAAAAGGCAAGGGTCCAAGAGACCTGGTACTTTTAATAAACACATCTAAAAAAAAAAAAGCTGTTGATGGCTTATAAAAGAGCGGATAAACTCCAGAATATGGATCTACAGCTTGTGTTGCTGGGAAGATTTAACATAATTTTTATGGTTTTCTTTTTAAATTGAAATATTCTGGAACTTTGGTTAGATTTTCCCCAACAAATTATACCGTATGATGACAAGGAATTAAAGTAAGCAAAATATGAAATTCTAAGTAGCGGTGTATCAATTTTCACGGATGATCTGAAGATGTAAATTACAAAGCATATCTGACAGAGTCTTTTTGAACGCCACTGTCCATTCATTTCATCACTAATATTATTTAGTGATGATAGTAATAATAAGCTCTGAATTTATACCATCCACTAATTAAGAGAGAATATAATATACTTATTTTTAAGAAATATATGACAATTTTAATTTGTGGGACATTTTACAAAATGGGACAATTAGGGCTATTTCTTGGGACTTATACGTTGGAAAGTTTGGCGACCCTGACTTTGTCATGGTTGCGGACGCTAATATTTTACCGGTTTTTGTACGCATGGCAAGCAATTGGGTTAATGAACATGGAAAGGGTATAGAATATATTGTTTGCTAATTACAACTTATAGCTCGAAACGATGAAATCGTGATATTTGTAATGAGTGCTTTCAGTTGATTCATGTTCTTCGCAGAAGCCTTACAATGATTTACTGTGTTCGTCATGGTCGTGTGTAAGTTTAATGGTAGCGAGATAAGATATTTTGTTGTTAGTGTTATCACATCCTTGGGCTTTGAACGGAAATTCCTAAGATTGTTTGGGGAAACTAACGCTGAAGTGGTTCTCTTCGTACTCTGCTAATGTCTTCCAGGTACGAATCTGTGACAGATTAGATTTGGTTAGTTCAGGCTTTTGTTTTGCCTTGCATATACGATCAATTGCATCTCCACAAAAAATCCCTTGTAAATTCAACACGGGTTGAAAGAGGTTGAAAAAAAAATGGTAGGAGTTGTTTAGGTGTACCTATCATCTGAGTCCCCTAGTTCGTTTCCCCCAATTCCACAGTGAGGGAATTCACTGGAAGTAGGGTTATCATCTGTCCGGCAAAAGGAGGACATGTCCTCTTTTTTAATCATTTTATCCTGTCCGGCAGGCATTTAAAAAAAATTGAATTGTCTGGGATTTCGCATTTCAACTAGAATTAATATTAAAATGTGCGATATTATGCATAGAATATCTAAACAAATGGTGAAAACCTATGAAAGAATTTAACTGCTTTCAATGGTTGAAACTGGAGCACATGCTATTGACATGCATTGAATTTTTACACTCTAAAAAGTCACTATTCATTATTCTAAGTCATTTTATCAATTTTATTCTGCATTGTACAAAAAATATGCCAATCAAGTTAATTTGAACAAAGATTTAAGTTTAGATAAACAATGGTGCAAATTCTTCAATTCCAGTAGTTCTGCGAGCACTGAAACTTTCTCAGAACTCTTAAAAATATGTGAATTCTATTTATTTATCCCAAGTCACAATGGAAGTGCTGAGAGAGTATTTTATCTGCTCAATGGACAAAAGAAAGAAATCGCATGCTAACGGAGACAGTCAGAGGTATCATCATGGTGAAATATAATTTCAAGGACATGTCCTGTGAACAGTTCCATAGTTATTTGTTACAAGATATAAGTTGGTCCCTTCAGGCTCTTGTGCACAAAGTGGGCTCCACGGATAAGTAGGGTACAGATGTAATACTGATCCAGCAACTAGTGAGAAAACTGACTAAGGTGAGCCATTGTTTTTATCTTTAATTTTGTTCATACCAATTTTTAAAAAGTTCTTTTTTCAGCAATGCCCTCTTATTTTAGATTCCATGTCCTACAGGATTTCTTCTCATGGTAACCTTAACTGGAAGTGTATATTCTCATTCATACTATCGTACTTTCAGGAGAAAGACAACTTCTTGAGAACTGCTTTTTTTTTTTTTTTTTTTTTTTTTTTTTTTTTTTTTTTTTGTAAAACATTTTAATCAAAATCTCATGCAACTTAAAAATGATAATAATAATAATAATAGAAAGCATACAAATGTGCGTGAAATACATATCAGTAGATTTTCTTCACAGTACAGTCTAAAAACAGTTAGAATAAAATTAAAAACTGAAATTACATTGCACTGACAAGGGAAGGGTTTTCGGCTCAAACAGGAATTTTTGGTTAAAAATTTGTACAGACGCTTACCTCATAATGGTGATGAAGACCGTAAAAGCATTCATTTGTGTAACTCTCTGTTTCGTTGGTATTGGTCAATACACTTTTTTAAAAATGTACATGAGGATTCTCTATAAAATGCATGAAACAGCATGGAGCAGGGCAATAAGCACAACACGCAGAAGCAACACCTGAACAATCTTCTGAAAAATCAAATGCCACCTGAATTACATTTTTGAAGTCCGAGACTTGTTCACGATTCACGTAACCAGCCAGGAACACTGAAGCATAGGACGGTATAATGGAGGAGACAACTGGTTATGAATAACAGAGTGCATTTTCATTACAAACACTCAATTTCCCAAGTTAAGTTCTGGATTCTCAGCAAGAGTCCTTATGTAATCTCTTATCCTCCGAGCATATATTTTGTATTGTCTAAGGAAACAGATATTCAGAGGCTGGATATATTTAGTTGTTTTAGGTGGAATGATCATACATTCCATGTCCTAGCCTTAGAATGATTCATTTATTAAGGTTGCGTCCTTGTGCGCATTTAATGACTCACACAACAGTATCTATACTTTTGATTACCTGCAATATTTTCAGACAGAACGTTGGAGAAAAATGTTCTTTAACGGGCTTTAGACATTTTACCACTCGCACTAGCTTCTAGGCTAGGCTAGGCTTATGGGTAAGGTGTCCCATCCCCTTAACTTGTGCACAAATTTCTCTCTTGTTATAGCAATAAGCCCCTTAGAAAGTAGCTTGGCTTCTTCAAAGGGAACCTTTAAAGACAGATTATTGCATAATTATAAACTTTTTCAACTACGGTATCTACGATATTATACATATAATCTTTTCGCTGTAAGAAAAATCCTAATGTAAACAATAGCACGTGACTGAAGTGAGGCTTCATTGGCCACTGTTTGGCGCCATAGATTCTCAGTACGTGTTCCCGCCTACTGTTGTACATTCTGTTTCATGTTAAACATTTCCCGTTACTCGTCAAGTAGGCCTAACCTCACTACTATGCAGTTGTTTGCTTAGGAAACGTTTATTTTATAATTACTGCAATTAAATTATCACATAACTTATTATATACCTTTGTTTTTCCGCTTTTGAGAGGGTTTCCACTCTTATGATTAATAACCACACACACCGAGGATACAGAAGCCATACTATGACAACTACGAGCTCAAGTGACGCCAGCTTGTTACAAGAACAGACTACCGCGGTGTTACTGTTGGTATTCATCCGCATTCATTGTATATAATAATATATAAAAATAGTTTTTATTTTACATAGCATTTTACATATGAGTGAAGTTATATGTTTCATCGTATTTAACAACTAGTATTCAATTTTTTATTTTCAAATAATACAAGATTATGGTTTCCAAATACGAACTATATTTTCCTGTGTCATGTGAGTGTTTCGACTAGGAGCCAATCACGGGTATGACAGCAACGTGCTTATGTTTATATTAGGATTTTTCTTACAGCAAAAACAGTATAGTTACAGTTTCAATGTAGCCTCCAGAATTCAATTTTATTATTTTAAAGCGTGTGTACTTCTTTGTGAAAAGAAATTCCTGACCCTCTAAGCCACGTGTTAATGCACTTATACACCGCACAGGAAAGTACCATTTTATACTATTTACACAATTAACACGAGTAAGATCGCCACCCCTCAAATTGTACAGTGCTCTAACAGACAAACCACACATTACGCAAACGAATGCTTTTGGGAGCTTTACAGAGATGTAAAGATGGGCCTGTATACAAATTTTGGATGCGAAATTCCTGTTCGAGCCGAAACCCTTCCCTTGTGAGTGGGAGATAGCCCCTCAAAATCCAACCTCTGTGGTCCTCGTCCTGAGGGGTGGGCAACGGCAAGTACGGGGTAGCCTGCTGGGATGGGTGAGACTCTCCAGTAGCTGTAAAGACCCAGCAGGAACCCAGAAAGCCGGCGAAAGAGGCTCTGGTCCTCCAGGATGGGGGTTGTGTGGCAGGCTGTCCTGCCCACGCAAAATTACCCAAGCCAAGGTGTTACGCTACCGTGCCGAGGGCTGGATGGCAGCAGGGTGTGCTGTCTTGCACGGTGCCTCCTGGATACCAGGCGCCCTCCAGGAGTATTTAGCCTTCCACTTACAAAGGGGGCGCTGTAAGTGGCGACTGTTTTTCCCCTACACTCGTGGGACCAAAATTTCAAGCTTACAAGAAAAACAAACCTCTTTGGGGGACTCTGTAAAAGAGCCCCTTTCTCAACTTCCACAGAGTGGCTCCTCTTCAGTGCCACCTGTTGAAAACTATGATGTGGACTCGAGTCTGGTGTCTGCTTCATCTTCTACACAGGGTGGCTCCTCTATGGAATCCCCTTCGTCGACTCCACAGGGTGAATCCTCTATGGAACCCCTTTCATCGACTCCACAGGGTGGATCCTCTATGGAACTCCCTTCGTCGACTCCACAGGGTGGATCCTCTATGGAACCCCCATCGTTGACTCCACAGGGTGGATCCGCTATAGAACCCCCTTCTACTTCACAGGGTGGATCCTCTATGGAACCCCCTTCGTCGACTCCACAGGATGGCTCCTCTATGGAACCCCCTAAATCATCTCCACAGGATGGCTCCACTGCATTGCCCCCTTCTCCCTCAACAACAGAGGCTGGGGCAACTGGGGACTCAAATGAAACTGAAGCCAAAACTGCAACTGATGGGGCTGCTACCGTGAGGCCTAAGAAACCGAACTTGAGTGGAGCTCAAAGGAAACGGAGGAAACGGGAGAGGAGGCAGAGAGAGGCAGAAGCTCTGGCTTTAGCTGCTAGAGAAGCAGCTGGCCTCCTCCCCACTGGAGAACTGGTTGGTAATGCAGAAATGACTCAGAAGAGGCAAGACGGCGACGCAACAGGCAGACAAAATCAATTATCACCAACATCTGACCATCCAAGTAAACGGCCACGTATCGAAGTGACGAGACCAAGCTGGCACACTAAACTGGATAATGAGCTCGAGCCTCTGCAAGTAGCTATATTTAAGGACAGCGGATGGTACGGCTTCACCCAGGAAGAACTCCTTGAATTTGTAGATGCGGTGGGGGAACTAATTTCTGCTACAGAGCATGGAAGCCCTCCACGGTTCGAGTCAACGAGATCTTATAAAAGATCTCTTGTGGTTACTGCAGCAGACGAACAGTCAAAGGAGTGGCTCGTTAAGCATCTCCCTCTGATTAAGCCTTGGCCTAATGTGACTCTGACTTTGGCCTCGCCACCTGAGAAGTTGCAGAACGCCAAGATATGGATCCCAGGAAAGAAGCACATGTCAAATGAGGACACTTTAATTGCCCTGAACAAACAGAACCCCGGCATCGAAGCATCCTCTTGGCGCATATTGGAAAGGAAGGAGGAGCGACATGGACTGCGATTAGTAATAGGATTGGATGCAAAATCAATATCTTTTTTGGAAACTATTAACTTTCAACCCTATATTAAAGCTATGAGAGCCACGGTGACTTTACAGGGTGTTCGTAAGAAAGAAGAGAAAGCCAACGCACCAGTCTTCATGCAGAATGAGCCCAACCTTCCTGCTGGATTCTCTGGACAAAGGAATTGGGATATGCCTATGCAAGGGAAACAGGTAAGCAATGTAATTCTGTGCATATATACCAATACTTCCTGAATGAAGCTTTCAACCCATTTACTTAGGCCTATTTATTTATTATCTGTATATTTATTTATCCATATATGGATTTTGAATTAAAGTTTATTATCTTGCAGATAAATTAATTTACATAATAAAAACAGAAAGTTATCTTTCCACGAATTGTATTTAACATCTGATGTGTAAGTCTAAATAATTCACTCAGTGGGATTTCTCTACAGTCTGATATACCTGTACTAACAATTAAGTATTCTTTATTGTCGTAAACTACTGATTGATTTTTAATGATATTGATATTCTAACAACAGAGATAATATTATATCGTACCTTTCAGTGGCAGCTTCTCAACGGGGTTGCACGTTTGTACACCCCCCAGTAATGTTCCTAATCTCCCGGGTTTGTTACTATTAAAAATATAATTTTATTTTACAATTTTCATTCATGACTGTCTGCAGCTGGCATCTTGTTTTGTACGTCTGCAGGAGCCTTCAAGCCTCTTGGTTTGCAAAGATGTTGAAAACCTAGGGAAGGTAGTTTATAGAGATGTTCGGTTGTGCAGGGACAGGGGGGTTAGAGACGTAGTCTACTGCTTTCCTCATTGAGAACGGTTTTTCGCACTCCCTGACATGGACACCAACGTCAGTCCAGAAGAAACTAAATTCACTGGGAAAGTATCTGTTTCAACTAGACATTTGTCCGAAGTAATAAGCATGAAAAATGTATTCATTCGGCTTGTGCAACGAACAGTCGCATAATTCGCATATTACTTTCTCAATCTACATGCACACAAACAGTATAATACATAAAGGAGCTTGTATTTTGCTTTAAAGTTCTAAGAGTTGTTATTCTGACAATAAGTGCTGCTATCTCCCGACAGCCTACGAAAGCTGCATTTGTATTTTAGGAACGAAAATGTTGCACTTGGTACTTGGTAGCATTCTGATGACGATTCTGTGCTCAAATGTTTTTCATGAGGGTAAATTGCAATAAAGAGAGCTCCGCTTACGACCTCTTCCACTTTTGGACTTTCTGTATAAATAGGTATGCTTGTATTTAGTCATTTTACTTATTAATTGCATATAAATTAGCTTTATATGTAGGCCCTATACGCCCTCAGGTATACACGGTTTTAAACTTTAAAGTAAAGTATGTTTAACTCCTCTTCGATATCCATTGTGCACCACCATATTTTCAAACCACCAGCCGCCACTGGTACCTTTTGCAAATGGCTTGGAAAATTAAACAGGGATGGTACATCGTCTTTCAAAATTCTCTTGCCATTACTTTCCCAAATATCTGTATCTTTAAAATGAGACCAACACAATTTTACATAATGTGAAGGCACAAATTTCTCTCTTATTATAGCAACAAGCCCCTTAGAAAGTAGCTCGGCTTCTTCAAAGGGAATCTTTAAAGACAGATTGTTGCATAATTATAAACTTTTTCAACTATAGTATCTAAGATATTATACATAGTTACAGTTTCAATGTAGCTTCCAGAATTCTATTTTATTATTTTAAAGCGTGTGTACTTCCTTGTGAAAAGAAATTCCTGACCCTCTAAGCCACGTGTTATTGCACTTATACACCGCACAGGAAAGCCCATTTTACACTATTTACACAATTAACACGAGTAAGATCACCATTTAATCAATTATTTACTTTCAACAGTGTTTTGTCTTTGAGAAAATCAAGACTTGCATGTCAATCACGATAAACAAGTAACTGAGAAATTTATCAGAAGTAAAATAATTCTTTGTGCCTTTGAATTTCAGATCTGTTTGTTGAATCTCTGTCACTGTGATGTTCACTTCTTTTGTAATCCATGAATGGTAGTCATAGACATTTACATATGGCGGATGAGTGGAAAAAATGCATTAACCCTTAAGTACTATGGACAGTTATTGCCATGTAACTACAATGGAGGGGTCTATTAGATCTCTGTTTATTTTATGTACTAGCCATACCCGTGCACTCTTCTGCACCCGTTAGAAATAAATATAAAGTAATTACATAATTAAAATAGGACGTTTGATCCAGGGAACATTCGTGTTTGATAGAAGGATAAATCGTTTAATATGTTACATAATTTAAATTCTGTTTAAATAATTAAAATGCGATCATTTTGGTTCAGAGAGCAATCATTTGGTGCAATGACAATTCCTTTAACATGTCTCCTATTTGTTATTACATGCAACCATAGTTTAATGAAGATCGACATATCATTTATTTTTAATGTGTAAACTTTATATTACTTGCTATATGTTTCCATTGAATTACGGTAATAACTTAATTTTAACCATTGTTTTCTACGTCTTCAGTAAATGGCACTTGGCCCACTATGGTCCTGAACCCTTCAAATAACTTAGTGATACAGCATATATAGTGGTATTTAATTATATTTCTTTCTTTCGAAAATGTAAGAATTCACGATCTCCTATGTACCATTGCCATGGAATGAATAAATATGTTTTTTTCTTCCTACTCATAAATTTTATATTTTGCACATAGGAGTTACTGCAGGGACAACAACGCTATTATCTGAGGTGGCAGTGAAAATGTATTATATTGTTATTTTAAAAGTCTTGTATATCCTTAAATATCAGTCCTATCAAAATTTTTCATAGAATAAAACTTATTGGAAATCATTTTTAAAGAAACTTTTGTTATGTAACATTTTTCACAGAAATCAATAATAGCGAGATATTTCGACTTATTTAATTCAGGCCCCCTTATAACCCCCTTTTTAAATAACGTATTTTGAATGCCATATGGCCTAAAATCTAAGTTACAACGAACTTAATTTATATTCCAATTTTCACCGAAATCCTTCAACCATTATCGCGTGAAAAGGTAACAAACATCCAGACAGACAGACATACAAACAAAAATTTCAAAAAAGTGATTTTCGGTTTCAGGATGGTTAATTATACATGTTAACACCAATTATTTTTAGAAAATCGAAAATTTCCAGAAACATTTTGGCTACAGATTTATTATTAGTATAGATTTATAAAATAATTTATTATGTACAACATCTGCAGCTTGCTGACCATTGAACACGACTACAGGATATTATAATACAGTATGTAAATTTGAAAAATTTAAATAGTCTAAACAAAACAGTTACAAGCAAAAGAAATAACAAATAAAATGCAGTAATGATTTGCTGCATTTCCCAACATTTTCATTTTCAAACTTATTAAACGATTGTCATGTTTTTATATTAAAATAATGAGAATTCAGAATATAATGCTAATATTTACTACATTTTAACATGTCAGCGAAATATGTTGTTCAATTATAATTCAATTTTCTGGAATGGAAAATGTTTACTGTATAAAAAAACATAGGCTATTTTTCACTCTGTAGTTTTTAAAAATATTAAAGAGCACAACACTTTTTATAACACTGCACTCCTTCGTAGATAGGACCACACAATCTTTGTGCAAACACCTCACACAAATTTTTCTGGCGCACTCCAAGCAAATAGGAACTCAACATCGAGAGCATGGTCGACCTGGTTGGCAAGTTGGTATAGCGCTGGCCTTCTATACCCAAGGTTGCGGGTTCGATCCCGGGCCAGGTCAATGGTATTTAAGTGTGCTTAAATGCGACAGGCCTCATGTCAGTAGATTTACTAGTATGTAAAAACTCCTGCGGGACAAAATTCCGGCACATCTGGCGACGCTGATATAACCTCTGCAGTGCGAACGTCGTTAAATAAAACATAACATCGAGAGCATGGATATTTGTTTTTTCTCTTCAAATGTGGAAACTACCACCACGTTTTCTAGAAGGTCCTGTTTTTCTGCCATGTTTACATGTAGAGATGACAGTTATACCACACAACAATCCGAAAAATTAAAATAAATGACGAAAAAATGTATGTGAAAAACACGCACACAACTAGTATAGTACGTCTGTGAGACCCCGTCAAACAAACTGAACTGAAATCACTTGAGAAGGTATTGAGATAATCTGCGCAGCCTTCTTGTGATGCAGGTCTCTGAAAGGTAGACAAAGCAATGGAGAAATTGGATTCAAGATAAGAGAAGGGGGAAAACAGGGAGCGGTCTAGTACTTAAGGGTTAATACCAATTTTTCACAGCATTCTCTCACATTTAAATTAATTTAGATTCTTAAATAAAAATTGACTTTCAGATATTTTTTTAAAAAGTTAACAACACTGTATGAAACACTATAAGAGAATCAGAAAGTAAAAATACACAAATGAGGATTTTAAGAAACTTTTTAAACTTTAAAAATCATTTTTCTCGTAAACAACTTTTATGGAGTTAACACACTTTTTCCACCTACCTACCATATGTCAGCCAGGAGAAAGCCTGAGAAGGAATATTGGCCTTCAAGTACAGGAAGATATGATGTAAATGCAGTATTAGTCACTCTAAAAACATGCTTACAAAGAAATGTACCTCTAATGTTTGTATTGTACACTCTTAGACAAAAAATGACCGGACTCTTGAAGCGTAAATTTGTCTAAGTTCCGTTCGGCTGTGCGCCTGATACACAAGACTTAAGATCAGAGTAGTAAGGACGAAACCAGCGAGATCCAAGAACATACTCTTATATTGGCAAACAACGATTTGAATTGTGTGTGTGTCTTAGCTCCGTGGTAAAACTCTGAATTCACACGCAGAAAACCCGGGTTCGTATCCACCTTCGTATATGTATTTGTTTCGTTTTATTTTTTCCCTAGCTAGAACCAAATGATACATTTATTAACGTGTACAGGAGTTTGGATTAGTTCAAAAATTAAACAAAAACATTAAGTAATATCGGAGACTTCTTCCTAATTACTTTTGAATTAAAATAGATGCTCAGTTCTTGGATCTTCTCCCTTCTCCATAAGGAGTATTGACCAGTTACTGTAATTTGTATTAGTAGTAGTAGTAGTAGTAGTAGCTATAATAATAATAATAATAATAATAATAATAATAATGCAACAACCAGAATAATAACAATAATAATATTCATAATATTACAAACACAATAATAATAATAATAATCATAATATTAACAGTATTGCAGAAACGAGATGAATAATGTTAAAGACAAAACCAATGTGTTCCAGATATTGGCTACACTCGTAAATAATGCCCTTACATATCTGCTTTGTAATAGCTCCATGGTAACAGTCTAGCTTCTTGTGTAGGCGATTCAAGGTCGTGTACCCCGTAGGATGCAGGCGGTTATAGATGCGGAGGGATTACATACACAGTATTGAATTATTTGTCTATTTTGATTTTTGTTTATTGGTCTCCGAGATGTATATCTTTATTTTGTTTAATACAAAAAAAAAAAGATGATGCTTGTTTATTCCTATCCGAGAAGGATTTCTTTTACTTAAGGTTTATTTTTGTTTATTTCTATCCGAGAAGATTTCGTTTAGTCTCTTTAAATACAAGATACAAGGGAAAGGATTGCTATTATGTATCTAACTTGCCCTTTGTAAAATTAACTTTCTGTTAAATATTTCACAATATTGGTTATTATCAGTATACAAGAAGTAAAAAATTAGAATTGAAAAAATAAAGTATAGACTGAGATTCGAACTCGAAACTTTTCGGATACAAGACCACAATGCTACCGACTACGCTATGCGAGAGAGACGATGACTCTTTAAGAAGCATGTTATATAATCATCATATAGTGGTGGCAGTGGAGTGTTGGAAACATTTACGACAGAAGAAATTCGTCCGCGTGTGTATCATGCTCTGACGAATGCACCCGAAGTCTTCCGAATCGGACATAGAATCTGGAGCCCGGTCATTTTTTTTGTCTAAGAGTGTACAGTAGTGGCAAAAAAAACCGAACCGACCCTTGCAGCTGATTTCAGAGCCTTGTTCACTCTAGAGCACGATAGACGGGTAACTAAGACTTTCGTGGTTCGAATCCTGCCTATGAAGGAAACTTTTTTGTTTCTTATTCAAATTTATTCCCAATACTTTTCAATTACTGGTAAAATTCATATTCTGGGAATAATAAGTTAATTAAGTAGTAAAATATCGGAAATTTTACAGTGGAAACAAAAAAATCTGAATATAAACTAACTCTGACGTCACCACCTGTGCTTTGGATTTGGTCCTAAAGTTTCAGAGTTAATTTATACTCAGTTTTTCCTCCCCCCCCCTCCCCCTCCTGTAAAATTTACTTTTTGTTGTTTAGCAGGTTTACTCTCTAAGCCGACGAAATACATTTTATCTGTGATTTCTTCTTTAGTATTAATACAATAATCATTATATTTACAGTTACAACAAGCATAGAACTGTTGTGCATCCATTATTAGAACTGTGATGAAATCTTACATTTGATCATATATACACTCAGGGACAAAAAAAAAACCGGACACTTTTATATTTGCTTGTATTTTGTTGCCAATTATTTCAAAATGAAATAAAACCCATTTAAACAAAATAATGTTCCATTTAGCACCTTATACGACAACTTTTGAAAAAAAAAAATCTCTGATGAGAAAATTTGCAAAAAATTACAAAGGGCGTATAAATATGGCATCGTTTGGTCTGTTTTTTTCATTTTATGGTGCCTTAAACATTAAAAACTCTCTTTAGTAACGGGTATTACCCCCCCTCTAGCTTGAATAACTGCATCCATACGTCTTGGCATGCTCTCCATTTGGTTAGCAATGTCTTCTTGAGGAATAAGTTCCCATTCTTCGCCAAGTGCTCGCCTCAACTCTTGTAATGATTCTGGTCTCGGTCGTCTATTCTTAACATGCCGTCCCGGCATGCCCCACACGTGTTCAGTTGGGTTCATGTCTGGTCTCCTTGCTGGCCATGGAAGAACATGGATTCCCACTTCTTGGAGATAATCTCCGACCGCATGGGCAATATGCGGCCGTGCATTATCATGCATTAAAACAAAATTATCGCCTACAAATTGGCCAAATGGCACAACATGATCAGCCAAACATTCATTTATATACCTATCAGCTGTTAGTCTTCCATTTTCAACAAAAACCAACTCTGTACGAGCATCCTTACACACTCCTGCCCAAACCATCACTCCACCACCTCCATACGGCACATTTTCGGAAATGCAACACTGTGAAAATCGTTCTCCCCTCCTTCTCCAAACTCTTTCACGTCCATCAGGTGAGCACAGATTGAAACAGGACTCATCGGTGAACAGGACACAGCTCCACTGTCCATTTCTCCAATCCCTGTGATCATTTGCAAAACGCAGTCGTTCAATTTGATGCATCCCGAGAAGTCTGGGACCAGTTGCAGGTCTACTTGATATCAGTCTACTTGCTTTCAACCTCCTTCTAACTGTTTTGGCCGAAATTGGGCGTCCATGCATGTTAACAAATTGCTGGGCTACACTAGTAGCTGGCAGGTTGCGCTCCCTAAGAACTCTCAACACCATATACCTGTCTTCATTTGGATTTGTAGCTCTTGGACGACCCGAACCTGGTCTTCTGGTATATTCTAGGGTCTCTCTATACCGTTTTATGGCATCATGGGTTGTGCTTCTAGCCATATTCATAACATTTGCAATGAAACGTACACTGCGTCCATCATCGTAAAGGGCTCCAGCTCGAGCCACATCTTCAGGTCGCATCTTGTTTTAAGACAAATGTTACAACCCCACTTAAACTCAGAAAATGTAAAAATAAAGAAATAATGAATGATAACGATAATGAAGCACAAAATGGTTGAGACAAAATGTTATAGCTGAGACTCCGAAAGCTAAATTGGAATATTTGGTTGTAATGGCTTGTTTATAAAACAAAAAACAATCAACAATGTATACACGTCTCCATAACAACAGGTGGCTACCATAATATTGTATGAGAAGATAATGTTTTGCAAAATACCAGCAAATATTAAAGTGTCCGGTTTTTTTTGTCCCTGAGTGTATTTGATAAAAAATTTTATCACATTCTGTGACACAGAAATTTGATAGTGTAATATAGGCCTAAGTGGTGGTAGAAATGGAATGCAAAGAATCTATTTAGTGTAGCATTATCTAAAGCAAATCCACCTCATACTCATTGTAATCGATACCTAAATATGGGATAGCTTAGTTTTTATCGCATTGCTTTTCAGAACTATCAGGACTACGGTGGATATTGGCAGCAGTTCCCTTTCTACTGAATAAAAGCCAGAAGAGAGATGCTGTCCACCAAAACAAAGGAATACAAAATGTTATCAACACATGCAAGGATAATTGCTACACTTCAAAGCAGAAACACATCAAATTTGCTGTACAAAAGTGTGAAACGGTGAAGATTCTCATTGCTGACTCTCATCATCTTCTTTCATCAGTCACCAAGAAGGATTATATCACTCCAGAAATTGGCTGCATAGAAGACACAGCTCTCCATCGGTGAAGTAACAGGTAAATGTTATTTCCTTACTGAATATTAAACAAGATATAACACAGTTCTGGAAATTGTTTTTGGGAGAGTCTGTCAAATAATATGAAGTTTGTACAAAATAATAAAACAGGAATGTAAAGAAGTTATGTAAACATGTTACCAAATCTAACAATTTTAGCATATTTTTATATATCAGTATATGAAAGCTATAAAATAAAGAAAGGGAACCCACTGGCATTGAGATTAAGGCATTGCACTGCAAGTCAGAAGGTCGTGGGTTTGATTCCCAGTGGGGTTATAGATCTAATCTTTCCAGCTGCACTATGGTCCTCGGGTTCATTCAGTTTAACAGAAATTAGTACCATCAGTGGCGGTTCCTCGGAGGAGGGAAGGGAGGAACGTCCTCCTCACATTTTTCTTCTTTTGAAAGTAAATACCAAATGAAATATATGCCTTGAAATTCGAGGAAGATTCGATAATTTTTAAGTTCACAGCTATAAGAAAACCTCGGTTGATCGAGTTTTAAACCACACACGCTCATGTGCTGCTAGAAAACTGTGAGAAGGATGCGAGATTGTTTGTGTAGAGGACAGTCAATCCATTCCTCCTTTACTGCAGTTAACACACATAGACAACAGCGCACTAGCGGCCAGAGAAAGAAGCAGAGTTTTAAAGCAAGTAAATGAACGGAGAGGGAGGAGATCCTCCTCTGAATCAGCGCATGGGCGGGAAATAGAAACCGACTAGTCGTGCAGCAAGCTCGCTACCGCTGCCACCTAACGATGCTGCATTCAACCAGACTATAACAAGTCATCTAGGAGGAGACACAATAAAAATAGTTTTAACGTAAAGCTATGAAAGACATCATATAAACTTTTTTTTAAAATTATAAATCAAAATATATTCATTGCACTTTATATAAGCTATGTTCATGGTTTGAAACTTTCGAGGATATCTGAAAGTTGAAATTGGATTTATATAAAACAAGGAGGAAGTAGTTCTGAGTTAGTATTGCAGATCTTTTTCCATGAAATTTACTTCCATTCATTGTCTACTAGACAGGACAACAGCCAAGTTGTCAGTTTTGTACAAATATATTTGAAATTGAAGGTACTGCAAGCTACATTATTTTTAACATAAAAAAATTAATCGGCCATCGGCAGCTTTGAACAATAATGTTAGTATGATTTTACAAGAACTGATATTCTTCAAAAGCATTTAATACTGAACTTGTAAAATGTACATGTGGCAACACAGACCACGTGGGTGGGTGCAGTGTTCTCGCTTTCCTAACAGATTATTTCTCATTCCCATTTCCGTAAAACGATTCCGGTTACGTGTTAGTAGCTGGCCTCTTCCAACACGTGTGATGCTGTAGTGTGCGTGAAAAATGCTGCAAGGTTGTGAATTTCTTTGTAATTGTTATTTTGTGCAATTATTCAACAATGAATGGAAGTGAAAACATATTATATTTTGGACAATTTAGGAAACTCAGTTTACAAAAACAGATTATTGCTATACAAAAGGGAAGGCCAACCCTGACACTACCTGGTCTTACATGTATGCATATAAGCTAATTTGTAGCATGTTTCTCTCAAGAAGGTGTCATTTTGGGCTGTTAACTTCTTTCCTCCTCTTAAGAAATATGCAGGAGCCGCCACTGAGTACCATGGATATTTTCTTGGGAGTAAAGATGGCAAGCACATTGGACTGACATCCTTACTGTTACTAATGCTGATTGTCTCTAAAAGTGGAAGCCTTAACCTCCTGCTACGGGATAATTTTGCCTTCATAATATGAAAAAATAGAAATACTACATGCTTTCGGCTGTATCAATTAAATGGGCTTTACGCATTCTGAAGGATTTTGCATGGATGAATTTCAACAATTAAAAAATTAGAATAATATATTTAAGATACATTAAAATTGCAGAGAACATGATCAATATGAATTCAACATGTTTCATCACCTCCCAAGACATTTCTCCAGAGACTGGGCTGGTGATAGATGAAATGGTTGTGTTGCTGTAATCAAGGGTTTTGTGTAGCAGTTGTTTGATAGCTTGCTGTTGTACTTAAAATCACTCACATGAAATAATTTTTACACCATTTAGGGCCACTTTCATCAAACAGTTGTGTTAACATTCATTCATGGATTTCAGTTTCACCAGAGATTTCCAGTTGGATGTTAACTAAAATTTTTTAATTCTCGCGAAAATTGGAAATAGTGTGAATCAGGGAAGCCATGTCAGAACCTAATCTTTTCTGAATGCATTTCACCTGCTTTACTAGTATTTGTAGAGAAAGCCTGTGTAATATTACAATCTCTTTGACAATTATTATTTGTTATTGAAAATGAAGTGCAAAAGTGATGGTGTGAAGAGAAATAAAAGACCCAATTTTACTGAAATAGAAAAATCTTCGATAAATAAATAAGAAGAAAGTTTGGAGTGCAAGAAAACAGATGGTATGAAAATCAAAGCCAAAGATGATGAATGGGTGCAGATTGCTAATGTATTTGATTGCAATGGGGAGGTTATTGCAAGACCTAACCAACTTAAAATTTTGCGGTCACTCTTTGGTTGATAGAAATGTTATATACTGTATTTCATCTCATTCTCACTGTAACATTAGAAATGTAATACATGTAGCATGGGAGAGAGAGGCATATTTCCTTTGTGTATTGTAAATTCTCGCGAATTTCGTCTCCTTTCTTCCTGATAGCTGTTTTCTAGAGTCTATATCTCGGTAAAAATTCGTCCTGGGGTAGTTTTTGGAAATAATTAATCATACAACTCTCTTCCAATGACGTACAGCATAAAGTCAGACAACAATTCTGCATCTACAGTGTAATTTACACCAGCCATATTTCAGATTTTGACACAGGAAATTCTCTTGTTAACTTAAACAGTTCAACAAAATTGTTAATTTTAACAACTCTTTATGAAACAGTTTTTGTGTATTGTTAAATCATTATAAGAATTTGTTAAATTTTAACATGTTGATGAAACCAACCCTAAATGCAGTAATGTCTGACATGCTGAGAAAAATTATTTTGTATTCTACCAGTTACCTTACAATTATTTGTACGAGACCTGCAGACAGATCATATTAAACTGAACTGCAGAATACTAGGACCCCAGGAACTAATTTAATTTTAAAAAAATCTATTTTTCTTTTTTGTTTTAAAAAATCGAGAAAAGTCTAATTTATATGCATATTTGCGTGGTTATTTTTTCATTTTTGAGCGTTTAGATGTTAAAAAAAACTTGGGATTTAAATATGGCGGCTTTTCAGCTCCACGTCCCCTCCGACAAAGAGTAAGAGATATCCTCTTTGCTGTGGTTATATATGTGCGGAGGAGTGTTTGGTAAATTTTATGTTGCAAATTGGCTCTCCTGCAAGCTTCCAGGGTTGCAACTGCATCAACTGGAAACCGTGTGCATGTGTTTTGGCGGAGTTACACAAGTTCTTTGTTTATAGTGGCTTTGGTTGTGAAAATTTGTGTTTAGCGTTTACATAAAGTTATGTTTCTCTCATAAAATGTGTAAATAATGTGCCGTAATCGTGCCTTGTGCTAAAAAGTTCAACGGATCATTATCACATACGAAATTCGAGTGTGAAGCAACCTAATCTTTTTTTCGGAAAGTGACTAAATACCGAGTGCATCTAGAATAAAGTTAGTTTCATGTAAATCTCAGGACGATGAGGATTCTATGAATAATGCAGCTTAGGAGGCATGCCTGTTTTATTTCCTTACCACTAGAAGACACTTTTACTGCCTGCAGTGGTGCTATCCATCTTGTGGTTTGCAAGATATCACAAAAGAACCTCTTGGAGAAGTCACTCATTATTACCATTAAATTTATTGTTTAATCCAGTGGCAGAAAGATTACTATGCTTTAATTCTTTTTGCTGTCACTTCAGCATTGTCCTTAGTGCATCATAGGAGGCAAACTATATAGCACTACATGATGATGGTCAGTGGAGCAATGTTGGAATGCTGGTAGGGGAAACGAGTAATCCACGAAAATCTACCGCCAAGCACTGTCTTTGCCCATCACTAACTTCACTGGATTCGGGATTTGAACCTGGATTACCAGTGTGAAAAGCCGATGCTCAAGCCATTCTGTTAACAGTGATCCCTGTTACGACTAATTGTATAGTTTTGTTTCAAACGTTTTACCATGAAGTCTTGTCTCTTTTAAGATTTTCTGGGTCCAAACACGTGCCTCCTACGCTTATGTTTATTAGCCTATATTTACAATCTCTAAACATATTCTGTCAAAATTATGCACTTTAGGACAACTAAGAAATTTGACAGCTTGAAAATTCTCTGCGAACCTTTTTTGTACTTGTTGGACACACTTAATAAGTGATAAACATAAACGCTCTCAGTTATATTATAAATCGGGAAACATTTGTTCAAATCACATGACCATAAAAGAAATCCTCACTTGATTGACCTACCTTGCCTAGCAGGAAACTTAATGTCCTTCCATAGGCATATTGTCTTACGTTTGGCCTTGATGTAGCAAGTGTCTTCAGTATGAAGAAAACCTGTAATATATGTGTGGAACTGCCACTTAGAGTAAGGAAATAAAACAAAGGCACTGTATTAATCATATTAGTTCGGGATGTTTACATTCACAGTTTTTTTAATGAATTGCAAGAAATTAGCGTAGAGACGAGATAAAGCAAGATGCTGTATAACAATTTATCCAGTTACATCTTACTAATAAAAACTCTTATACACACGTTTAACTGTCTTATACTTACATAATGAATAGCTCGTTTATAAGTCGTGTAAATTCCTGACTAATAATCACTATATACGTCGTGTATAACAGTACAACTATTACACAGCTACGTCATAGTTTCGTTATTCCTTACGAAAGGTAATAGAATATCTGAGGTTCTCAATTACATCCGATAGTATGTGCTAGTGTGCCGCGCTAAGTATCGATAGTACAACTGGGCCTGTTCAATTACCACACTATATTTTGATCAAAGGATACAGCTACAACAATATAATTCTAATTATTCTGTGCTCTTTTGTTTGTTCTTCTGTGGTTACAAGGTAACCATCATCATAAAATGACAATCGATACGAACAGCTGTTAGAAGGTTGGCCATTTTGTTCTCTATATACAACTCTTAAACAAGGGGTTTCATGTATATAACTACTGCAAAGCAATTCCCATTGTATAGTTACAGGCTGTTTATACATTCATCGCTTATGCATGGTTTATTAGTAACGTTTTCTGTCCCAACTCTGCTTACGTAAGACCATTAGGCAATTGGACAAGAACTTGTTTAACTATTATAAGTTGCCATGAATTTGTCAACTGTCTTTTTAAAGCATACCTGTTCTTGGTGCGAGATGGAAGTGGTACTGGATGTTCTACTTGGGGTTGACAATATAGCAATAACTAAGGAATTTCTTTCTTTTATTTTGGCATATTACAATGCTACAGTGAAGATAAGTTATGATTTTTCATACAGTTTAGGGTAAAGAAATCACACAGAAGCAGCATTGTGCAGATTTAATGTAAATATTTAACGTACATCAGAATCACTTCACAACCAAGTTTTGAAATATCCTTGTGAAAATTAGCTTTCTTGAAATTAATTTGTATTGACAGATTCACTCACCAATAAAAACATAATTCTGTTTTTTTCTGGCTAAATACTCGTAATGTTGGATTTTTTAAGAAAGTAGATTGAAACTTCGATATCCTCCCTCCACCACATCTGGAATTGATGTCTCATTTGTGTTCCGTTATTTCATGATGGAATGAAAGTGTGAGATGGAATAACTCTACAGATATTATATATGCGGCACATATAAGTATTAATTATTCTGTGAAAACATTACTTACAGTATATATTTGTTTCTATGTTTCTCGAAGTAATGTTTATGTATTATGTAAATTTGCATGTACGTAAACAATGATGCACAATGTGGCCAACACAAAAAATTATCTTTGTTCACAATCTATGCTATAATCACATCGGTTCGAAGTGATTTGTTAAGGAATGAGACAAATTTAGAAACATGATAATGAATTATTCTTGCACAAAAGCAAATGCTCCCTGGACCAAATGATCGTGTTTTAATTATTTATATACAGTAGCAGTATTAAGAAAAATGCTAAAGAAATTATCCTTCAACGAGAATTATATTTTAATTATTTAAATACAATTAAGAAACATGTTAAAACGAATTGTTCTTGCACAAAAAATGGATACTCCCTGTGCCAAATGATTGTTATTTTATTATTTAATTACTTCATAGATTTATGAGGTTACTATGACTGCGATATCAATTGTTAATTTTTTTTTTTTTGTTTTGTTTACAACAGCAGGCCATGACTGACTGAGTATAGAAGGACTCGCACTCAGAGAGATAGATGTTGGGATTTGAGATGCCCCACAAGCCAGGAGCCAACGCCATGCTAAAGATGTTGCTTAGCTAATTATCCAGCATGAAATGTTATGTACTATATGGAACTGTAATCTATTAAATATACAACTTTCACAGTGGTCACATTGTGTCTCTAAATGGTGTGTTACAATTTTGAGGTTATTTTAATGATTTGAGAATTTTTTATCTCCTGTGTATGGTATGGCAGGATATCGAAGTTTCACCGAAAGTAGAGCTTAAGATAAAATCCCAGTAATTTGAATCATAGTAAACTGAAATTCTGGATACTCCGAATAAGAAAGACGGAAAAGACAATTAAGCTGAATTCTTATTTATTTTTATTATTATTATTATTTTTTATTTTTTTTTTTTTTTGAGTGAAATTTAATAGTTGCAGCTACATTTTTACAATTTTATACCCCATTACCTACTTAATATTTTCACAGTTTTACAATTTTACGCCTGATTAGCGCCTTTTGATGTGTAGTAATTTATTGTGAGGAGACTAATATCTCGCTAGTATTTCATTAACATGCTGTCAGTTGATCTTACCTTGCTGTGATGATTAGCATGGGGAAATGACTTTTTCCAAGACTGTAGCTCATGTGGTTTGATCAAAGCTTGTGTTGGCATGGAAAGTGATAGCAAAAGCTTATACCTTCATGAGAAAATTGTATCTGAAACTGCAAATTTTGTATTGTTACTTGTATTAAAACTTTTGATGATAGTGTTGACTTATTTTTCAAATTTAAGTTTAATAATTCAAAATTTACTACCGCAAAACCTTGAATACACTAATGGCGGCTGATTGACTGAGGCAAGTGAGGCTGGGCCTCAGTTATTTATTTATTTAACCTGGTAGAGATAAGGCCATCAGGCTTTCTCTTCCCCTCTACCAGGGGATTACAACTACAATATTAAGAATACAATTACAATTATAATTACAATTAATATTAAATTTACAAATACAATAAAAATCAAAGTGCTAAAAGATTAACTGATTAATAAAGCTACACAGTTTATTGTAAAAGTTAAGAAGAGAGAAGCATTTCTTTTATTGATTAAGTAAAAATGAAACCTACTCTACGCAGTAAGGAAATGCTTAATAAGCTTGCTTTTGAACGCTACTAAATTCCGACAGTCTCTGATGCCACTGGGTAGGATATTCCACAAGTGCGAGAGCGAGATTGCGTATGATGATGAATACGATGATGTCTTATGTGTTGGTATGGCTAGTATGCGGCTATTTTGCGTACGAGTGAAGAGATTATGATATGATGACAGGTAACTGAAACGGGAGGCAAGATAGGTAGGTGTAGAAGTGTGAAGAACTTGGAAAAGGAGAACGAAAGAATGAAAATTTCTACGTTCGTTAAGCTGTAGCCAGTTTAGAGTTTGGAAGGATGGGGTAATGTAGTCAGCGCGACGGACATCGCAGACGAAGCGAACACAAGAATTATGAACATGTTGTAATTTTTGCGACTGGTTGACATTGAGGTCAGTCAGTAGAAAATCACAATAATCGAAGTAGGGCATTACTAGTGTTTCCACTAGTATTTTCTTGAGTGATAGCGGAAGGAATTTTCGAATGCTGTTTAAGGAATGTAGTATGGAAAGCACTTTTTGGTAATATGGGTTACTTGGTTATTCCAGTTTAAATGCGTATCAAAGTTCCAAGGTTTTTAACACAGGAAGCAAAAGGGATTATTGTGTCATTTAACTTGACTGGAAGAGCAGGAGTAATATTGCATAATAGACGTTGATGTCCCAATAGGATTGCTTGTGATTTTCTTGCATTGAGAGTCAAACCAAACTTTCTAGCCCATGCAGATATAGATTCGAGGTACCGTTAAGATTTTGTATTGCGTCATTGAGTGAGTCAGGGGTTGTATGGATATAGATTTGCAAATCGTCTGCGTAGAGGTGATGCTTACAGTGCTGTAGAGTCGAGGGGATGTCATTTACGTAAATAGTGTATAGTAGTGGTGATAGAACAGATCCCTGTGGGATTCCAGAATCAATGATACGCCATGAGGAAGTTCGACTTCCAATGCAAACTTACTGCTGATGTTCGCTGAGATAAGAGGAGAACCAAGAAACTGTGCTTTCTGATAGTTGGAGTGATCGTAATTTTCTTGTCAATAAGTCGATATTTACAGTGTCAAACGCTTTACTGAAGTCTAGTAGTGTCAGTATTGTAACTTTACGTTCGTCCATAGCTTTTATTTGGGTTTTTTAAAATCAAATTTCTTGTTTTAGTCGGATATAACATAAGATATTAGTTATTTGAATGAAGCATGTAGTCTTATAGAAGTATTAGGAAACTTAGTGATGTACATAAATCTGTCGTGCAGGAAAATTTGTTTCTGAGGCCTAAAATGTTCTGGCTGGATCTGGCTTCTGAATTTAGCATGTTTCTGCTGGTTTTGAGGCTGCACTTAGAAAGCTACAACTGAGCCACATTTCTCGTGGCTTAGCACAGACCATTCCAACACAGCGTTTGAGGGCAGATCGTCTCTGTCGCTGAGGCTGTGATGATGTACGAATGCATATGATCATCAACTCTTCCCCTCGTCTGTTCGATGATATTCTTCAGGCAATGCTGGATTATGCATTTCATCAGTCATTCATTCATCCATATGGTTTACTGTCGTTTGTGCTTAACTGTTGTGAACATGAATGAAGAGAAGTATGTGGACAGTCGATTCAGGATTTAAGGGGAGAGGATGGTATTTCTTGGTGAAAAATGAGTAAATTCTTTAAAATACTCTGTGATACGTGTGGAATGCATAGTATAACATTTTGTGGGTATTTGTGCCCTTATTGGCTGTTGAGTCGCCATTTTTAAACTTCCTGCGTTATGGATTTTTAAATCACTCACCCACTTTTATTGTTTCCGGTAAATTAAATTTAAAAAAAAATTTTGTTTCTTTAAAATACCCTTTGATATGTGTGGAATGCATAGCATAACATTTTGTGGGTATTTGTGCCCTTATCGGATGTTGAGACGTCATTTTTAAATTTCCTGCGCTATGGATTTTTAAATCACGCGCTCGCTTTTATCGGTTTCCAGTAACTTTTTTTTTTTTTTTTTGCCAGACAAAAATGGATATAATTTCTGAACTATTAAAGATACATGCATGAAATTTAGAACACACATTCTTTAGACTATTAGGAAACTTTTCTCTGTAACAGAATTTTGTTAATTGATTTCATTTTAAAAATACGTCCGTTTGTTTGCAAGAAAGGAAATCAGAAAATTATTATTCAATTTAATTGTTTATTTTACAAACGTAGGGACTAACACAAAAATTCTGTTACAAACAGTTTGTAGAACATGCTTTTGCAAATACATTGCAAAAAACTGTTTGAATCTATCTTTAAAAACGGTTTAGATATATCGGTTTTAGTACAATCCTGCATTGGTTTTTTTTTTCTTTCAAAATTTGGGCCCCCAAATATATATATATATATATATATATATATATATATATATATATATATATATATTTTTTTTTTCAAAATATTTTTATTTGGTTGAGTTGCCACAGCTATGAGCTCTCTACATACAAAAAATTAATATTTTACATCAAAAAGGAAAAAAAGTTTTAAAAAATACCATCCTCTCCCCTTAACCCCTCTTGGGAAGGCCTGAATCTTGTCTAATCTGACGACAACAATGTTCAATATGCCATATCAATGTACGGGCAAGAACCTACAACATTAAGCGTCACTTTGAAGTTAAACATTCTGATACCCACACTCATATTATCGGCAAAGAGAGGAAGGCATTAATAGCGAAACTAAAGGCCGAATTGCAGTCTTCTTATGACGAGGTAAATATCATTTCAACTAATTAATTACTCTTGAAGGCAATATAATTAAATTAATGGTTATACTAAGTTTATTCTGAACAGTTGTCAATAATGTATGAGAATTATTATAATAGTAATATGCGTTACAAGAGCGGTATGTTGACATTTTCATGTTCGAGGAAAAGATTTTAAAAGCGAAACGTAGTTGAGCTTTTCTAATTTCCGAGAACATGAAAACAAACATACCGCTCGTGTATCGTACATTATTTTGTGCGAAGATCGTTTATTACATACCTGAAAGATGAATTTCTAATTAGTTGCAATGACATCTCCATGTTGGTTTCTGTTTAATGACGGCAACTTCGGAAAACCAAAATATCTTTCTTCAACATTGTTGCTATAAAATGTTTTCTGTGTTTACTATACTCCAGCAGGCCGTGATATACGTCTGTCTTTTTTTTCCCTCCAGTCTATAAATGCGAACTTAAACGGTAAGGTTATGTAATGATTTATTTTTCATTTTAATATTTTAACAATATTATTTATATAACATATTGCAATAATAACATCGGCATCTGGAATCTTGTTGATTTTTTCACGGCTTCCTTAATGTTACTTGTATCAGGAATGCAATAAGTTTCGTGGAGTAGTAGACTTTACTTAATATTTGCAAATATTTAAAAACAATAATTAACATTGCAATTTAGGTGAAATTGCAGTGGTAAGTTTCCAATTTATAATTATTACTATGTTAAACGTCTCTAAAAATAATATGTTAAAAGCCTAAAGCAGTAAAATGAATGTCGAGCTTAAGCGGTAAGAAGAGGGAAATTGTTATGTGTGTTACGTTGGGAATACTGAATGTTGTATTTCACACTTACGCGTATTGGTTCTGTGCGGAAAACAAGCAAATACGCACGATCTCGCACAAAAACATTTAAAAGCCATAATGGATGTCCGATAAGCTATAAAATTAATAAAGTGAATATAAGGGTCCGTCTTTGCTTATCTATTTAGGAACAAAATAACTAAAAGTTATTTGTACAGTAGTGGCAAAAAAACCGGACCGACTCTTGTAGCTGATTTCAGAGCCTTGTTCACTCCAGAGCACGATAGACTGGTAACTAAGACTTTCGTGGTTCGAATCCTGCTTAAAAAGGAAACTTTTTTGTTCAAATTTATTGCCAATACTTTTCATTTGCAGTGATATTTTACTACTTAATTAACTTATTATTCTCAGAACATGAATTTTACCAGCAATCGAAAAGTTATGGAATGCGCGCTGGTTCGAGTTCTCCCGAGAGAAGAAATTTTCTCATGAAATTTCGACAATGTATGGGACCAGTGCCCACCCAGCATCGTGATCTACTCTGGAAGCTACGATAGGTAGCGAAATCCGGTTGTGAAAGCCAGCTATAACGGCTGGAGGGGATCATTGTGCTAACGACATGATACCTCCATTCTGGTTGGATGATCGTCCACCTCTGCTTCGGCATGTTAACGTGAGGGCAGCAGGCGGCTGGTCGGTCTGGGCCCTTCTAAGGCTGTGGCGCCACGGATTATTATTTCTTTAAAATGCCTTATAAATATTGTAGGTAAATTTGAATTATGCATATCCATTTTCTAAACTATCTGTGTTTATTTTTATTTATAAAAAATGTTTTTGAATTTTGTACGTTTTGAGGCCTGAAGAATATACAAATGAAAAAAAAAAAATTAACTCGGTACAACCTTTATAAATGAAAAACACAGTTTTTAAAATACGTATTCCTTTTTTAACTCATTGCCCAAGAGTTTCTTCATAAAATTAAAAATACAAGCAGTGTTCCGTACTTTTTACTCATCTTTGTATGTTTTAAGGCTCGTCGCCACTATTAAACATTTAACAACATGTTAAATGTTAAATTGTTTACCGTTAACATCCCAACATGTTGAATGAACATGTTAATGCTAATTTCATTTAACACTTTGTCCACACTGTTAAACATGTTAAACTTGACTTTCTTTGCGTAGATAGTGTCTTATTTTCAAACCTTGTACAATGGACTCAGATGATGATTTGGCTTTTGTAATTGCCTCTATTGCTTGTTACAAGGCCTTGAAAAGGAAGAAAATGAGAATGTGGGTGCGGCAATATCTTAGTAAAAGACACTATGCAGAAGACATTCTAAACGAGCTTAAAGTTGAAGATCGATTTGTATTCAAAAACTTGCTGAGAATGTCAGAATACGATTTTAATATAGTACTGCAAAAATACTTCCTTTACATCAAAGAAAGACACAATTTAAGAGCAGCGATTTCATCTCAGTTTAATAAATTACAGCGCGAATGATTGACTATTATAGAACCTAGGACATGATAGATGTTAAAGGAGCGGGTAATATCGTATAATTATTCTTTCCGAAGTTTTACGAACGTTAACATACATCACCAAATACGACCGTTACTGACGTCAACATAGCATTAATGTAGCGTACGACGAGAGTGCGAAAACTCTCTATTGTGTTCTCGAGAACAATTAAATAATTCCAGTTCTCTAAAACAGTCGGCCTTCTTTGTTTTGTCTCTGTATTCTTTTGCAGACATCCCACAAACAAGGCCTTTCCATCAGTGCAATAATTTTATTCTAACGTATTTTCTTTAATCCATTCCATTACTTCGAACAACTTACAGCCAACATCAAGGACCAAATTGAATGATAGTATAAAAATGATCAAAATACGCGCCACAAAATCTGAAGTTAGTTGTTGCTATGGAAACTACGAACTTTACCGAACTGTATCGACCCTGTACGAGCAAATGAATTGACTTGACATGTTTTCCGTTGCTACTGGAAAACACGCCATGTTAAAAGTGTTAACTTCAACATACTCAGTCAAGATGTTATGTCAATTGAGACTTGAAATGCCCATATACATTTTAAATTCAACATGTTATATTTAACATTTTGTTGTTAAGTTAATAGTGGAGACGAGCCTTTACGTCTTTAGAATGTATTCGTTTGTTTGTCGCGTGCTAGTACCTGCGTAAGTAAGAGAGAATATACGTTAGAACTTCCCTCTTGGAGTAGCCTTGATTCTCGTCTCTTGGATTGTTCACAGCGGCGCTGGGTTCCGTATAGTCCGAGCAGCGCTCTGTCCTTGATGTTCAGTTGCAGTGGATGCGTCGTGGTATCGTGTCCAGCGCGTATTTTGTTTCTGCTGCATACTCAATACCTCAACTCCGTAACAAATGAGTGTCAGAAGCAAAAGAAAATACGTTTCTATTGAAACTAAACTCGATGCTATAAGGAGGTTGGATCACGGAGAGACAATAAAGCAAGTAGCAGTGGAATTAGGAGTAGGTGTTGTGACGGTGGGCGACTGGCGCCGAAACAGAGCGAAAATTGAAAAATGGTGCTCGGAAAAATGGAACTCGCGAAAAACTATGAAGAAAGCGGAATACGAAAGAACCAGTGAAGCACTGTTCACGTGGTTCTCGGATCAGAGGAAGCAAGGGAACACGATCACGGGATCCATACTCCACGAGAAGGCACTCGAATTCCATAGGGAACTTAAAGATGGCGACGGCGAATTTACTGCTAGTGTGGGCTGGTTGGACCGGTGGAAAAAGCGGTATGGGGTGCGACAGAGAAGTATGAGTTTGACTCTGTAAGTAAACGACAGCGAGAAGTGTGCTACAGCTGTGGTTAGGGTATAGTCTTTTGCCCTTACTACAGTTATACAACTGGTTTTGATTTACCAATTCTCCATTTTGACTCAAACATTAGAGTTTCTAACTAAAAAGTAAAAGGACTTGAGGGAAATGAAATCTCTGTGAGTGTATCTACAGATACAGGAATTAAAATAAATACAGTTTTCTGCAAGATTTAATATAATGAACGTAGCATTAAAACAGTGGTATAGTATTAATAGGGCAAGTAAAGAACTATGCAAATCTAGTCTTTCAGGTAAAGCTCCCTGTAAAGCAGATCGATACCCGGCCCCGGAACAATTTTTCTCTTGAAATTATTCAAATCTGCTTTACAGGGAGCTTTACCTGAAAGACTAGATTTGCATAATATATACGTCACTGTGTACGTTAACAGAAAACCACAATTCCAAGTCACACAGAGATTGTGTGCACTCGATGTGGATCTCTGGCGTTTCGTCAGCCCACGCGAGTTGTGTGGATATAAAAGGGAAAAATTGAGACGGTGTCGGGTGGAGTTCCCGGGAAGCTCAGTTGGCAGAGCCCTGGTACGTTCAACCAGAGGTCCCGGGATCGATACCCAGCCCCGGAACAATTTTTCTCTTGAAATTATTTAAATTATTCAAGTAAAGAACTATTTACATAATCACATAGAAATATCTATAGTCCCGTCCTTCTAATTTCCGGCAGCCAATCGCGTTGCAGGTCGGCTACATTTAAACGTGTGCGTCTTGTGATTCGCTGATGAAGACGTTATTCATTTCTTAAGGCTCGATAAATACTTAAGGGGAGTTGGTCGTTATCACATGCAAAGTAATGGTAAAAATAGCCTATTTTCAAGCAGTCATAAATTTAATGCCATTTATCAGAGCTCTTTCATTTTTTTAGTGATACATGTATACACATTAAGCTTTAAATTAAAAAAAAGAATGGTTACTGTAGAGTAAATCTTTACCCTTAAAATAATTTTTTATTTTAAACATACTTATTTTTATAAAATCACTACATGCCTGAGATCAGGTGTACTCTATTCAATTATTATAGCATATATTGAATTGAAATTTTAGCCACTTACTGCTAATAGATATTAAAACACACCCGACCAAAATTATTAATATATCAGCAATATTATGAGCATAGAGCTTATACCAATCTTCATCGTCAATTTTTTTTTTTTATTTATTGACAGTGATGATTGGTAGAAGCCTATGCTCATAATATTGCAGATATATTAATAATTATAGTAGGGTAAGTTTCAGTATCTATTAGCTGTAAGTGGCTAAAATTTCAATTCAATGTGCGCTATGATGAGTGAATAAAGTGTACCTAATCATAGGCATGTAGTGAATTTATAAAAAAAATCATTTTTAAATTCGAAAATCAATTTAAGGATAAAGACTTACTCTAGATTAACCATTCTTCTTTATTTTAAAGCTTAATGTGTATATCAGTAAAAAAATGAAAGTTCTCTGATAAATAGTATTACATTTATGACTGCTTGAGTATAGGCTACTTTTTAACATTATTTTGCATGCGATAACGACCAACTCCCCTTAATATAATCGCCCGCCATTTTCGCTCTTTCGTTGGCGTTCGCAGAAAGCACACGAAGACGTTATTTGCTGAATTACAGTGTGTTTGATTTATTATCATAGGAGTACGACATGATAATGTTTAACGGTGTGGCAAATAGATTCCTCGTATGGTAGCTCGGCAACGAAAGAACAAAAATGACGAACGATACTACCTACCTAGACTTTATATAGCCTTCACTTCCTAAGACGTAAGCAAAGAGGAGGAGTCACGCCGGGAATAACAGCGTCGCGACGACTATAGTAAATGTTATTTTGATGATGTTCGGGTAAAGGGAGATAGGTAATAAAAACCGAGTTTTGAGATAAATTAAAGTTAAATATGGGACTCTTATTGCAAATCATTTTCTACACAAATAAAACAGATCAAATACTAGCATTCTTTTGTTTTTTGCACACTCACTTGTAGAATTTAACTTGGGTGTTCGTCTGGGGAACAAAACTCCATTTGCATAAAAAATGACAACCCCCTTTACCCGAGCACAATCGATTTATCCAGCTGTATATGAGTAATGGCAAGCTTGTATTAACTTTCTACAGTTACTCATATATTGTGCACGCGTCTGTTTCGCATTCATGTCGAATCACAACTGAGTAAGGTTATTTTATAATATTTTGCAAACCCTCTTCCCCGCAATGGATTATAATAAACTCTACCAATTATGTTAAGTAGGTCAGAAGAGAGCATACCAAGGGAAAAATCTTGAAAACGATACGACCAGTACGACGGATATGACGTCGAACACCGCCTTTAACGTTCCATGAACCTCCGCGAACCAATATACCCAGATAACACGATAAAATTTTGTGTTCAGAATAGGATAAAAAGGCCTTATATACCCAAAAAAATTAGCTACAGCTTAATGAATTTCACATTGTAAGCTGACGTATGTAACTTCAAGAAAACTCACATGAACTAGCTATTCGTATATTGTAAAAATTTCTAACACGGTATTACTTTTCTACTTAATAAGATCTATTTCATTAGCGAATAAATAGCTTATTATTTGTTCGTAATTAGGTTTTAGTTGTTCGGGTCTTCTAACTTAATACCTCAAGGGTGAAACCAAATCATTCCCCTCACCCCATTTTTACACATCCTAGAAGATTGTAGTGATTTTGTGTTGCCAATTTTGTTTCGAATTTCGCCACTGACAAAAATACAACTGCGAGTTACTTTCAAACAGTTATTTCGACGCCATCGTTTGCCTTTGAAAGTGGCGACAACCTTCATGAAACTAAAGTTACTAGCGAGTGTTATTTGAAATTTGAACGTTAATTAATATGAATAAATAATACAGTAACAATTTTATTAATAAATAAACAGTAAAAATTGTAAGGTGATATTTGGTTTTTGAAGTTGTCAGACAAAATACATTTTTAGTTTAGGTCTCTTGAATCATAAACTGTTTTATTCTCGACCATGCCGAAATGTAGTAATTATACACCTGGTAGTAGCCCTTTAATGCACCTCATTAAAGTACACCTATTCATTATAGTTCAGTTGTTCAGCCAATGAGAAATCACCATTGTACCATTATAAAACAGCAAGTATCGATTATTTTCGGATATGCAATCGAAAGACAATTAGCGAAAAGTCACGGAGGCTGGAAATCCAATACTGTCGCAGAAGGTTATGTTCTGTTACTATAATATTTAGCGTTAATTGTAAATAAATTCAATTTGTCATCTCGTTTTTCAATTCTAAATCAATTTCCAGGTTATGTCAAACTAATTTTCATGTTATTATCTAGATTATATTAAGGTCAATGACATTCGTGCCTCGAAAAAAATCAATACTTTCGCGTCTGCGCACATCTCACAATTCAGGTCAGTTCCGCTCCTCACATAACCATAACATGAATACTTATGAATAATTTCAAGTTAGAAATATGGTCGAGCATAAAAAGTCGTATGAAACTTGCCTATAATGGTAATTAAGACGCTCGTATGAAAATTATGAAACTCGCGCTCGTTTCATAAACAAACATACTCGCTTCTTAATTACTACCATTATAGGCTCGTTGCATAATGTACTATTATCACACAAATCCATTTCATGTTGCTAGACAGAATACATTTTAGTATTATGCCAGTCATAAATAAAGTATTATTTCCGTACACAGCATTGTAATTTTATTTGCTTTGGTGATATCTGGTAACAGTTGGCAACATTGAAAAGAGGACCTATTAGCATTTTAGGAACTGTTACGTGAACGCCATTATACAGTGAATCTTCGCTATCCGCGTATTCCATGTTCGCGCTTGCTATCTGTGCTGCAGGATACAGACAGTATAACCCGGTTTTTGTCATTCACGAGCAGCTGGATGCGATTCACTGCCATGCTGAGCAAGCAAAAAAAATCCTAGACGCCTACCGCACGACGTCGTGTTAACACGTGTGATTGCCTAGAGTCTTTTAATTCACGTTTTTCAAGTTTTGTGCCTTTTTATTGTTGCATTCATAATGGCATCCAGGCGTGGTGCAATTGAAAATGTGTTCGCAAGCGTGCCGAAACGGAAGAAGAATGTGATGAGCCTCAGTGATAAAGTTCGTGTGTTGGATAAACTTCGCTCTGGCATGTCTGCAGCTTCCGTCGGCCGTGAATTCGGTGTGAATGAATCCACTATTCGTTCGATCCGCTTTAGGGAAGAAAATATTCGTAGAGCCGTGCGTGAATCGGCACCAGAAAGTACAAAAGTTACGTCCGTGGTTCGTGATGAGGCAATGGAAAAAATGGAAAAACGTTTAAGTTCGTGGATCAGTGAGATGGCGAGAGATCACAAAAATGTTGGCACCACTGCTATACGTCTTAAAGCCAAGCAGATCTATGTACATACCACAAACGGGCAACAAAATGTGAAAGCTTTTTCGGCTAGTACTGGGTGGCTTGCTGGATTCAAAAACAGATACCGAATTAAGAACGTTTATAAGCGTTCCGGTAAGGATAAGGAAGCCATTACTCACCATGAAAGGTAATATTCAGTTTCATGAAATGTTCTCTAGTTCGTAATTTTAAATGTTCTGTGTAATTTTTTTCCAAGGATTTTGAAATAATGTGTGTGTGTGCGTGCGTGAGCATATGAAAAATTGAATGAGCTTGACCATGAGTAAAAATGTGAGTACTGGAACACCAGCAATTTTAATTGCTGTCAGAGACGAATTTGAAACTCTAAAGCGCACGTTGCATTTTTCCTGAAGTAATCACACATGCTAAATTTTATTGAAGATTTTAAATGATTGATACTCATGTTTACTAGGTATTTTATAAACAAAGATTATTTGTCCATTAAGGTGCAGCTACACGGTTAGACTTTTCTTTCAACTTTACGCATGCAAGAGTGAACGAAACGCATTCAATTGTGCGTACCTTTTTCCACTAAAAATGAGAATGCATGTAGCAATTGAAACCTATCCATCGCCGGTGGTTATGTTGTGCGTTATTTCGTTCAACAGTAGCATGTTGTGAACAGCTGATTGTTCTAGGTGGCCGTGAGTAAATTGAAAATTGTTTTGTTTGACGATTGTGCACATTTTAAGCCCAAAATGGCGGCAAGTACGATTAGCTTTATTGAAGATTATCGCAAATACTCGTACGAGTGCCTGTGGAGTGTTCGACCACAATTTTGAGAATCAAGTAGGTCTATGTATTGGATTGATATAATATATACACGTAAGTGAAGATGAATTAGTAGCAAAATAACTAGTTAGATATAGAATAGACTTTGTGGGAGTACAGGAGGTTAGGTTAGATGGGAATGGCATAACACAAATAGGAGATTATTTGTTGTATTATGGGAAATGAAACGATAATCACGAATTAGGAACAGGATTCTTTGTGCATAAAATCCAGACGTTTGAGATGGGCAGGGCATGTAGCACGTATGGGCGAATCCAGAAATGCATATAGTGTGTTAGTTGGGAGGTCGGAGGGAAAAAGACCTTTAGGGAGGCCGAGACGTAGATGGGAAGATGATATTAAAATGGATTTGAGGGAGGTGGGATATGATGATAGAGACTGGATTAATCTTGCTCAGGATAGGGACCAATGGCGGACTTATGTGAGGGCGGCAATGAACCTCCGGGTTCCTTAAAAGCCAGTAAGTAAGTAAGTGAAGATGATATTCAATACGGCGCACCATGTAGAGACAAAATCTGCATGCATCTTAATTGCATACGGACGCGCAGAAAAATTGAACCTTAGATGTAGCTTTAGTTATTGAATCAGTGCATTAAAATTTGACACCATTGGTAGGCCTATAGTGAGGAAAAATAAAATTCTTGACCCCTTTTATTTCTGTAAAAAAGTTTAAGCTGTTTTATTTATGCATGCCATTACTTTTGATTTTGAAGCAGGAATTTTAGCATTAAAATTACTTGCTACCTCACCAAATGTGAAATATTGCTCTTGTCTTACTCCTTGATTTATTCCCACAGTTCCTTTGCTGATATTATATTTTACTCCCTCCCCCCCCCCCCCCCCATACATAAGCTATGAATGTTTCTAACTAAATGTTGAAGGACACCTTTTACAATTTTCCATAAATTGCCATACACTCTATTGACGCTTTTTCATAGTCATGCGAAGATAATTATCTTCGTTTTTCTATGAATTGAAATTTTGTAAATACACAATACGTTCCCGGCCTACTTTCTGTAAATCCATTCAGAGTCTCTATTATAATAATAGTATATAAAATACATATCTCAGGAACTTAATCCCGTTTTCCCGCAGAGTCGTATTTCCGTATTCACAGTTTTTTCTTGCGAAAAGCGAGGTTTGGCTCTAATGTATTTTGTCTTCTTTCCCCCTCCAAATAATCCTAATTAGAGACTTGAAAAAGTTGTAAACTAATTGACTTTTGTAGACATTCTCTCATGTGTAACAAAGATGGATTTAATATAGTGACTGTTGATCCCTTTAAGAAAGAGGCACGCGAAATCGTTGCTGGTCTCCCTCGGGCCAGGAAGATTGATATTACGGGATCATTCCACCAAAAACATGACATCAGATGTCACATACGAAGTTGTTGGTTGGCGTCTTTACTATGTTTGGGCCCGTAACACACTGGAAGAGATTCTCGTTCGAGGCAAAAACCTCGCGCGAGTTTCTCGCTGGAATCGGTAGCTCAGCGAATTTTCTTGACACATTTATCAAAGATGTTTGACATTTATACTCTTTATGACGATTGAATGTAGAAAGAGATATCACAGGTGGCGATGAATTGTATTGTTTTTATTTGAAAATGAGGAAAGATGGCTGATAATTGCAGTCAGAAACTTATCGAACTTGTACGATCACCCGTAGGCCTATTTATATGATACACGGGATGAAAACTATAAAGACACGAAACTTAAAGAAAAAATCTGGAGATAAATATCAGATTATCTGAAGATAAATAGGGCTATATTTTATTTCGATGAGATTTAGCCCAGATTTTCCCACCGTCCTTTTTTAAGGACAGTTGCAGTGCCTTCGGATATTATGTCATTGTTGGTGTTAGGGACATTTTATAAGTTGTGCGATAATGTTGGTAGTATTTGTTAGCTTTAGAAAATATACGTTCCTTGTTTCAGTTTATTTCAACATCATTTAACCGATTTTTGAGAGTAACTAATGTGCTACTGCATTTTTATCACAAAAAAATTTTTGGGCTTATCTGGGTTAATAGTATTAAGTAAACATTTGAAATAATATATCTATATGTCTTAACAGTTTACATAATTTTAATCAGAACATAGCAAAGAATCCTCTATCATATCATGAATGGCCAAAAACTGGTCAATTCAACCTGGAATAACGCCTAAACGTATCATCATTCAAATCGAAACCAGTGTCTAAAATTCGCCCTTATTTTCGTAAGATACTACAATGTGATTTTCAAATATTTCTGGCTTTAATTTTAGGCCTATTTTTTCTTTTCATTAACAAAATATGTTAATGTAACTCTATTTCTCATCATCTGAATACTCAGATTGAACATAGCGTTCGTTGTCGTACTTACAGGTTATATATTTAAGTACGACAATATATGTAAATACATAACCTATAATATTTCCCCCAACGAGTCATTACTATAATCAGAAAAATGCTTTCTGCATGAAGGCAGTGCATAGATGATCATCGCAACATATTTCTCGCTAGCGAAAACTCTTCAAGTGTGTTACGGACCTTACGTCTGACAGTGATGGACAAGACCGAGGCATAGAAGAGAGCTTGTTTTCGTTTTTAGTTTGTTCTGAGTGTGAACAGGAAGTTAGAGCATATTAGGCCTATTCCGACAAGCGAAGCAACTGCAGTGAACTTCGGTCCCTCTTATCTCATCAGTCTGTGCTTAGCAGTGAGTGGAGTGGTTGAACGTGCACCTTCGTGCAAGAGGACGAAGCAGGTATAATACGTTGCCTTATTCGATAGTTTTAAGTTTTGTTATGAGATCATCCAAATCAGTTCATGTTCCGTCCGTTACCAAATGTTTGAATTTATTTACTAAAGCCATGTTATTACAAACTATCGAATGAAAGAAAATATTATCTTCTAATATTCCATAATGATCACCATGAACCTTCAAAACAATATTTGTAATAGTGGTAACAGACGGTACATATGGGAGCAGACGGGACAAGAATAATTGTCCCGTCCGTTACTTCCTCATAATCATGAAGCCCATACCGTGAATTCATTATTATTATTATTATTATTATTATTATTATTATTATTATTATTATTATTATTATTGGTGAATTTTTATTACTGTACTGCCAGTATAGGAAATTAAAAACTTCTTCATCTATCCCTTGTGCCTTGCAGCGTCTGGTAAATTAAAAACAAACACTGAAAATACCTTAGTTTTGTAGTGGGGAGTAGTAAAAACTCGATGTGATCACTGGGAGAGCTGTGGTACCATCCGACCCGCCCTAAATAGGTTCCTTATTTATATAGGAAAATCGTCGTACTTGAAGGAAGAAGGCGGCCATATTCCGTCGTTATGACGTTATTTGAGGTGGAGTGGGAGAATGATTGCAGTGTCGCCAACTGTGGTAACCATTCATATTATCTGCAGTGTCGCCAACTGTGGTAACCATTCATATTATCTTTCACACCTAATCTAACCTAACTTAACGTGCTACACACCTATTGCAACATTCCTAACGTTTAGCACACTTATTGTAACATTCCTCACAGTTTAATTTCGTTTGCCGATATTGGCATCCCTGCTACGCCTCTGCTGGAACTCAAGAGTCATCTAGTGGAAGTGAAGTGAAACTGCGACTGTTAATTACGGTTCCGAAGTTGTTTCTGTGTTATCTGCAGGCTTCGAGACTTTGGACCCGATACAATAAGTTTACTGTGCATGCACTATAGGTTGTTGACTCGCTGCAGGTAGATAGAGATGTGTTGAGGTAACGACGTTGCTATTTAGAATAGAGTACGGTAGTATGGGGAAACGCACACACATGGACATTCTGAAAGTAAATATACATTACACAATGACAATGTCAAAAGAATGTGAAAAGCATTTATTCTCCTGTCTTTTATAAGCACTTGTGTTTAATTATACACAGTGTTAATGGTGGAAATAAGCAAGTAGCAATTTAAATTTCTTCCTTTATCCTATTGGTCGTCTTTAGGAAGTGCAGTTACAGTATCGAATTGCAATGTACTACAAGATACATTTTCAGTGTCTCAAACATAAATATTTTTCGGTTATCTGCCAAACACAGTTTGTACTGTTAAAAGATGCGCTCTCCGTCGCATGACTTTATAGGAGCAAAACGAAAAAACCTAACATCATTGCAGTCTCTAAGAGAGAGTCCTTCATTCTCGGATGACTCTATGTCCACTAATTTGCTGTCGAAAAAACCTAACATCATTGCAGTCTCTAAGAGAGAGTCCTTCATTCTCGGATGACTCTATGTCCACTAATTTGCTGTTTATATTACACAATGCTCCATATCCGTTATTTTTACATAAAATTGATTTCAACTTCTGTTTTACACGTTCAGTAACCGGTGTACTTGATGTCTCATTAATTCTCTGCGTCATTTTCTAAATTAATTTGAGGTCTTCCGGCATCTCTTGCTCTGACTTTTCTAACCGTGTAATAGTTTCAGACACAGTTTGAAAATGAGTTTATATGAAAACCAAATCATTCATCAGAACCTTCAAATCCAGAGCGTTTTCCTTTGCGTATTTGTTGGCATCCATTCTACAGTATCCCCACCCACTGTACGCTTTACCACTATATTCAGTGCGCCGTAATGCAGATTTCCCACTGAACTGCTCTATCGGGTCCGAAGTCTCGAAGCCTGGTTATCTGCAAGAATTATTGTGTCATCGTAGAGATAATTGCATTTATATTGTACAATAAAAATTGAAATGTGTCGTGGCTGAGATAAAAGTGTTCTAAATTGATTTCCAGCGCCACAATCCCAGTGATAAACGTGGGAATATTCGTTAGGAGTCCGTTGGAAGTGGCAGTAGAGTAATAAAAATTGACATTATTATTAGTCATCTATACAAGCATATAGTTAAAGTGTGTATTGCAGGTTAATAGTACTTTAACAACATGGCAAAGATGTCTCCGGCCGAGAAAATGAAGCGGTATAGAGAACGCCTGAAACAGTCGGGGAATTATAGAGCTGCTCAAATTAAGGACGCAATAAGGAAGAAACATGCACGGGCTCTGAAGAAGAAAACTATGACACCGAACGAAATTAGAAAGAAAAGAAAATATGAACGTGAACTGAAACGTGTCTACCGGAAGAAATTGAATAGCCTGAGTAATGCAGTAAGCACAACCTCGCGTCCAAGTGAAGAACCAACTTGTTCAAGGTATTCTGTTCCTAATACTATATTTTTTAGGGCTAAAGCTGTCCATTGTGCTCTCCGTAATCTGTCCCAAAGTCTCTTAAGGGCCGTATTCATAACGAGTCTTTGGATGAAGACTTACCAAAGTCGACTTTCGTAGTAAAGTTTAACTTCGTTAAAAGTCCTATTCGTAGACAATACTTCTGAGACTTTGACTTCGACTCGGTAAGTCGAGATTTGACGATCTTGTTCTGATGTTGGCAATTGCAATCACTGGCTTTTAAACGAATTAAATTAATAGATAGTTGAAATAGAGTAGGCATTGCCAAAATCAAAGCCATCTTTTAAGTCGCAAATCAATGAAACGATTGAACATCGGTACATGTTAAGAGATTGTTAGCTTTATATAAGAATCATTTTTATTTCATCCTAAATTAATTTTATTCTGAAGTTTGAAAGGCATGTTGGTCCGACAAGTTAACAAGTTTAAAGAAACAAATATCAAAAGTCCTTCAATAACTGTCTATTCAAAAATACAAAATATTACATAGGTTACATGAACATACTACTAGGTTCAAAAAGTTCCCGGAATTTGCTAGTATCATAGAAACAACGTACCTTAAACACTATTCTACAGCACTCCCTTCAAAATAGTTGCCTTCCGCAACAACACACTTTTGCCAACGCGTGTAGAGTTCCTGGAAGCAGGCCTGGAAGCCATTTCGTGAAACCCGTCTTAGTGCTCTCGTCGCGTTTGCGATAACCTCTTCAGCATTGAATCTCCGTCCTTTCAGATGACTTTTCAGACGGGGAAACAGAAAGTAATCAGGTGGTGAGAGATCAGGAGAGTATGGTGGGTGATCCAAAGCAGTTATGTTACGCACACGCTGAGCGATTGCTTCATTTGTTACAGTTGTTGGTCGGTCGCTGCGTACGTCATCTTTGATGCTATCGCGGCCACCAGAAAAGCGTTTATGCCAGGCATACACTTCAGTTTTTTTCATTGCTGCTTCGCCATATGCTTCTTCCAACAATCTTAATGTCTCTGCAGGAGTTTTGTGTAACAAAACACAGAACTTGATGTTTGTACGTTGCTCTGTGGACATAATTCCAAATGCGACGAACAAACAAAACATAATGATAAACAATTGCCTACAACTCAAAACCAACAATCGCCATTATCAACAAACTTTAAGGAAATGACATCATGAATGTTACCAACAAAACAAATGTATAATATACCTTGTTATATATTAATACGAAAAATGGTAGTAAAATTCCGGGAACTTTTTGAACCTAGTAATATTCTGACTAGCGCTTTCGCTATTATAATAGCATCTTCAGGTCAGACTTGCGTGATATTAAGCTTTTCATATAAAGACATAGATGGACAAGTAACGTCGAAATGTGTTAAGGTACATGACGTGAAGATATAAAAATACAATGGTAAGAAAAGTAAAATTTGACTTATGAACAGTCTAATATATATATATATATATATATATATATATATATATATATATATATATATATATGACAGTAAAACCTTCATGAGGTCTCAAAAATTAATACATAAAAGTATTTGACATGTGTGCAGCTTATAGATCAAAATTTGTTTAAAAAATTGAGGTCTGCAAGATATATATTCAGCGTAAAATAGAGACACAGACAGTTAAAAGAATAACAAATTAAAATATTGTTTTGCATCAGTCATCACGACGTGGCAGCACATTGTAAAATCTGCAAAAATCAATAATAAATTTTAGTGAAGGGACCTGTATAGAACCAGGAAGAGAAATGAAGTGACGATAAACTACTTACAAGGTCTTTGGTCTTGGCGTTCTTACCATTGTATTTTTATATCTTCACGTCATGTACCTTAACACATTTCGACGTTACTTGTCCATCTATGTCTTTATATGAAAAGCTTAATATCACGCAAGTCTGACCTGAAGATGCTATTATAATAGCGAAAGCGCTAGTCAGAATATGTTCATGTAACCTATGTAATATTTTGTATTTTTGAATAGACGGTTATTGAAGGACTTTTGATATTTGTTTCTTTATTCTGAAGGATTGGAAGATAAGAAGATGCCACCAATGAGAGACTATGAAAGAGACATATTATCCTGCTGACATTTGGCAGAGTTACTCCCTGCATGTCTGTAGAAACTACTTAAAAGTTATCTGAAATCAATATGCAGAAAACATTATTATGACGACCACAGGATTATAAATTAACTTCATATCCAACTGTATAACCTATCCTCTATAGAATTAAATAGTCAAAATCAATATTAAACCGTCAATCCTTACTTGTGGCATAAAATCGCGATAAAATAAGAAATTTTATTAGTGGTGGAACAGGTAATTCTTTCTGATTATTATTCATCAATGAATGTTGAAACATGGCGAGGATATATAATACGATCTGTTTATCAAATCTGTATCTTCATTTGAATTTATTATCTATATCTAGGCCTAATAATATGCTAAGGAACACGAGCAGCTTTAATAATCTCCTAGATGTCCTCAATATCAACAATTTCCCTAATGTCAGCCATTTTCCTTATGTCCACGAACGAAAGTCAAACTCGAAGTCTAGATTTTCGGCGACTTCGAAGTAAAGTCACGATTGAAGTTTACTGTCATCAAAGTGTCGACTGTGAATAGGAAAATGACGACTTTATACTTTCCAAAGCCAACTTTGGTCTAAAGTCTCGTCTATGAATACGACCCTAAGTAACTCATTTTCTTTTTAGTTTAATAAATAGCTAAAATTCGTTTCAGCTTTCCAAAACGAAATTTTGTTCCCTATTTGGTGTCAGGAAGAGAAGAACTGAAAAGATTACAACTCATATTGCAACAAATTCCCTCCAACGGGAAACACAATAATAGAATCAATGTCATTTGAGAAAATATTAAGCAGCATGTTGACACTCAAACCAGCTTTCCACGAAGGTCTTCACACATTACAGCAGGAATAAAAGCAGCAGGTAGTATTTGTTTTCATTATTAAACGTAACACAAAATCAGGAAAGTATGAAGTATGCTTCAGGAAGAGGGCTAGGAAAAGATGCTTATTGAATATTATGATTATCATCATAGATATATGAAGCAGCGGAACAAGATGACAGCTTCAAAACACTTGGGGTCCACTGTAAGTGGTAACAAAAGCTGATGCCAGGAAGTCAAAAAGGATGATAGCAATGACAAAGGAAGCTTTTAACAGAAAAATGAGCATTTTCTGCAAACTTCTGGAAAAGGAAGAGACTGGTGAAGTGCTTTGTGTGGAGTGTGGCATTGTATGGTGCATAAACATGGACATTATGACGAATTGAAGAAAAACGGCTAGAAGAATTTTGAAATGTGGATATGAAGTAGAATGGAGGTTGTGAAATGGATAGACAGAATTAGAAATGAAACAGCTAGAAAGAATAATGCTGAAACTGATCCGGAGGAATTGGTTGGATCACTGGCTGAGAAGAAACTGCCTACTGAAGAATGCACTGGAAGGAATGGTGAACGACAGAAAGGTTCGGAGCAAAAGAAGATATCAAATATATGGATCATATGCGGAGATTATTTTGAATATTACGAACGAAACGCTTGAGAAAGTATGTGCTATCTTCGTGATATTCATTTTTGTCCGTATTTTAATCATATTTCAGTATGTTTTCGAATATAAATTTAATTGAAATGTTACACATTTCTGTATATTGGCAGCATTTGTGTGTCTGATATTGCTCAGGTTCATTGTTGACTCGCAGTTACTACGGAGTGACTATTAAAAAGAAAGTCTGTGATGTATCTTGTCTCACTGTGAAAAGAGAGAGAAAGGAGATTCAGTATGTCTTCGTCTGTATTGTTATGGCGATGGGAGAGTGGAGCGGTGCCGTCCATCCGTCCAGGGGGGATGGGAGTAGTTGATACATTCTGTAGCGCTAAATAAAATTACAAAATCTCTCTCTTCATACTGTACTGTGTAGTTCCGTCACTGAGCTTGTCTTTCAAGAAATTGAGTTCCGGTAGCCTGTACAATAACAAGGTTTTGAAAGGAATCCTGAAAATTTACAACCCTCCTATAATCTCCACCCTCATTTGAAGGGACTTGAGTTTGTTGCTACTGAGACAAGATACACCTTACCAGGTATACGAAAGAATTTCATACCGGCAGGGTTGCCAGATTGGTCATTTTTTCTCAAATTGGGCGCACTGTTTCCGACAGGTGACTTTTTTGGCTACGTTTTGGGCGAATTGGGCTATTTTGATTAATGTTGCAAAGTTAATAGATTTTATGAAATTGCTATTAAATCCTATAACCGCTAGCTAAACTTAACATTCTTCATTATTTTTAATATATACAAAACATTCCGTATTCTAATGAACTGCTATTAATAGAAAAGATCAACAAAGTGCGATAACATTGTGCAACAGATTGTACTCCTACAGACGTCGTTCACGGCCACGGAGATGTAATGGTTTGCCAAAGCATCTTTATGAATGTGTTGTTTAGGCGTTATTAATATACAGGAGCTGGATTTTGATATAATATAATCTTTTATTGATATATCATCGACATTGATAACTTGCACATAAAACCTGATCGTGGCCCCCAGATTATAGAAATGCATATTTATTAGGTCCCTTTTTATATATATATTTTTTCATTTTCATGTCTATTGCGTAATTATTTTATCATTTTCATGCATACACATGTCGCCCTGGGTGGCACAGTCGGTAGAGTGCTGGTCTTTTGTGCCCAAGGTTGCGCGTTCGATCCTAGAGCAGATCGAATGACATTTAAGTGTGCTTAAATGCGACAGGTTCATGTCAGTAGATTTACTGTCATGTAAAAGAACTGCGGGACAAAATTCCAGCACATCGGCGACGATATATTATAATCTCGGTAGTTGCGAGCGTCGTTAAATAAATAATAATAATAATAATTATTATTATTATTATTATTATTATTATTATTATTATTAGCCGTACCCGTGCGCTCCGCTGCACCCGTTAGAAATAAATATAAAGTAATTATATAATTAAAATAGGACATTTGATCCAGGGAACATTCGTGTTTGATAGAAGGACAAATCGTTTATGATGTTACTTAATTTAAATTTAATTAATGAATTAAAATGCGATCATTTTGATCCAGAGACCATTCATTTAGTCATAAAAATTAGTTTAGGAAATACAGGAAACGAATATACAGAATAGCCTATCAAGTTTTCTGTGCATAAGAATCTATTTTAATCTTACCTGTCCTCGATTCACTCAGAAGTTACTGTGATAACATTATAGCATTATGTCCATCTAGAGAAACTACACTTTCCAATAGTGAATTAATAATTAATTATACAAATCGGTTAATTTAGCTTCCGATATTACTTCATAAAAACGCAGAAACATTATCTGTAGGCTATCTTTCATAGCTTTCGATTGTTGCTGTCCAAGGCTCCTTATAGACGAAGTCATTTGTTTTTTAATTCATTACACGGCCTTAGATGGCAGTTATTTTAATTTTAAAACTCATTTATCTCATTAAATATCAGTCCTATCAAACTTTTTCAAAGAATAAAACTTATCGGAAATGATTTTTAAAGAAATCTTTGTTATGTAACATTTTTCATAAAAATCAATAATAAGCAAGATATTTCGATTTATTTAATTCAGGCCCCCTTATAACCCTCCTTTTAAATAATGTATTTTTAATGCCATATAGCCTATAATCTAAGTTACAACGGACTTAATTTATATTCAAATTTTCATCGAAATCGGTTCAGCCATTATCGCGTGAAAAGGTAACAAACATACAGACAGACATACAAACAAAAATTTCAAAAAAGCGATTTTCGGTTTCAGGGTGGTTAATTATATATGTTAGGACCAATTATTTTTGGAAAATCGAAAATTACCAGAAAAATTTTGGCTACAGATTTATTATTAGTATAGATTATTATTATTATTATTATTATTATTATTATTATTATTATTATTATTATTATTATTATTATGTAGGCTATATACATTGATGATGTTAATATTTTAATATTATCGGAACTATCAATAAGGATTAAGTACTTAGACATAACAAATTTTATTCATTTATTGAATTGAAAGGTAAGAATAACTTTGTACACCCTTCACCCGTATTCTTGGAAAACCAGCATTCGTATAAGAGCTTATTTGGGAAGGGTTGCTTGGTGTGGAAGGGATAGCTTTTGTCACCGAGCAGGTTTTTTTTATACATAAAAGGAACACTTACTACTCTGGTTGTAAGTGCTTCTGTGCTAATGTAAGCCCTTCTGAGTATAACGTTCATTTCGTGTATGCCTCGAATGCTAAAGATAGTCATATAAAGGTACTCGTGTCATACAAATTGTTTCTGAATTTAGCGATGATATTTTTCTACTGTTCTCCAACCAGGAGATCAACCGTGAAAGGAATGTGCTTACTTTTGAGACATATATTGGAACGAAGTAGATATATAATATTATCGTTATAACGTCTGTTTAAAAACCATGCGCTCACCTACATTTATTTCCTGTATGGAGAGATTAAAAGACCAGGAGATTAACAGTGATCTAATTTTGTAACTAGGGTAGTATAAACATGTGTGTATCAATGTTATTGTTTGTGCTGTGACAGCGAGCCAATAGAGATATGAGTACCCACGTGTGTGATCTTATGGCATCTTATGACATCAACATTCATTCACAGCATTATAGTCGGAGGCACCGATTTTGGCAGATGACCTCAATGACATTTCCAGTAGGCGAGCCAATGTTTTGTGAGAACTGCAAGAATGAATTGCGATAAGGCTATCTGTCGTTTATATGTTCACACTCGCCTCTCGTATCGTGATCATTAGACTAATTAATAAACACACCACAGCACAGTCCGATTCATGGGAGTGCCGTAAATGACTTTCGTTCGCCTCTTGCATTTTCTAAATTAAGAGGAGAAGAGCATTGCATAACCAGAACCAAGAAATTATTGCAAATGTTCATTACTTCATGTAGCGACAGGCGAAAAATAAATTTGAGTTGTGTCGAATTGTCTTCATTAATAACAAACATTCATGAAGTACGAGAGTTGCGGAAGCGACAGGAATCGACACGTTGGATAATAAGGAAATACGTAATTCGATAATCTACGAGATTCGATCCGGTACTGTGGATTGAGTCTCGGCATAGCTCAGTCGTTAGAGATCCTAGTGTGTGTAACTGGGAGTCAAGAGTTCGATACCCGGCCACGGAGCGAGTTTTTCTCAATTAATAACCTGTGGTAATTCGATAAACCAAGCAAAAACCTCATGTTCCAAAAGTATTAATGGAAGCAGATGAATATGAGAGCTTAATTTAATGATTTAAATCACGCGTAGTATGTGTTTACAAGGAATGATAATAGGTCACGAGAAAAGCCGTCGATTCGTTTCTTGTGTTTTTCAGTCTGAGCCTGATAGTTGTCGAGCTTGATGGATGAATTTTTTATACCGTAATAATTCGTACACCTGCCGCATCCGCTGTTCACCGATTTAAATCTTTATTTATTAAGACGCTCCCATTATCAACTACGTAACGCAGATTACTGCAGTTGTATAAAAGTGGTTATATGTGCATTGTTTTTGGAGATGACTGTCCATCCGAGTCCACTAGGATAATCAGGAATGTATGTTTACTCTTATGTCTCACCCATTCCAACTGCGACGAAGATAACAACCGACCTTGCAGCTAAGAGTAACTCGCTCTGGAGTTCTGATTAATAAAATCCATCTGCCTAAATCGATGGCGTCAACTATACTCCCTTTCGTCTCATCCGGCAGAGACTTTCTCGTGGTTGGAGCACAGTACTGGGTGTTCATTTCAAAATGTGTCATGACGTCACTGTTGTTGGGTCACCGATTTGAAGCGAGTTTCAGCTTATATGTTAGAGAAGTTGCCTATTATTTAAGGCGTTCTTCAATCTGAACTTGAGAACGTGTACGGTATAACTTGAACGTCGTAGCAACAGATGGCGGTCTGTACGGTCTGTGTGCTACTATAACCTCTTTCGAACTGTGTTTTGCGCCTGCAAGTCGTACGCAGGGTTTTTGTTATCGTCGGTTGCGTACGGTAACATTCCACAACACAAATCAAATGCTCCGTGTCCATGTTGACCGTCGAAGTTAATGTCAACAAATACGTAAGTAATCGTCTTAACCCTCTCCCCATATCCCGACAGTACGTATTTCCAAACAGTTCACATTCCTGCCACTACCGGCGTTACCGTACGTATCGGCACGTACTCTTCAGAATGAACGCCGTATTTGCTAGCCAACTTCTCTGACTCTTAGATTATACACCTGAGCTGCGGAAGTGTAGGAAGATTGAATTCTCTAGGCTCATCAGCTAGCCACATGAAGGCATACAGCGAGCCAAGACACATTTTGAACTGAACACCCAGTATATTGGTCAAATTGTTTTCTGCAAAATAGCCTATGTGAAGTGAAAGTGGCAGCAAAGTAAAAATTATCTTTCAACCAGGGACCGTTTCAGGGATAGTGCCCTCGTACTACCTAGATAAATTAAAATACAAATTTTAAATTATCTATATTTTACGCACACCAATATATTTTCTTAAAATGGGAGATTTCGAAGAAGGTAATTGAGAAGGAATTTATGAACATTTTTGTACCACGCTCCTAGTGTCGCCAGTCCGCGCCGCCTGGCCCACCCGTCCACGTAATCGTACGAACATAGCCTCTGCCTTTCTCAGTGTTGCCAACTCGATTCGTAAAAACCCCGCTAAGGTACAGAGCAGAAACCGTTAAATTGCTGTATTGTCAATGTAAAATAAGATTATTTTACCGCTGTGAGTATTGAAAAAAGACTGTTAAATCCCTATATGAGCAATAGAAATGTCATACGTTTTACTCGCTAAACTAACATTGAAAAACGTTAGATCTAGCGGGAAAGCCGTTGGATTGGCAGGGCTTTCGTGCCTGAACTCACGGGCCCAGAATGGACATGTGCAGAAGAGATTTCAGTCTCGCGAGGGTGTAAAGAGCAGGGGGAAGACACCAATCCGTGCCAATTAGTTCCTAATACGAATCAAGAAGGCAGTACAATGAAATCTAAGGGTACCAACATGAATCGATGTTTTACAATATAATATATCCAATTAATATCTTAAGTTTTAAAACCTACTAGAAACAAATTGTTATTGAAATATAATGTATATATTTGTTATTACAGTTTAATGTTCAAAATGAACACGACAATGTACTTCGTTACATAGAAAGGTTCGGTGTAGTGCATTTTTTAATTTAGAACATAAACAGTTCCTATTAATTTAAAAGAACAGTCAGAAGTGCAGTATACTATTAAGATTAAGGTGTGCAGTGCTGACGTATATGCATAATGAATAAAGTAAGTGTTTTAGTAGAAAAACGATTTTATTCGTTATCATATGAAGAGAAACTAAAAGTGAAAAATTTGGGGAGACCAACGCCTGATTTACAAATAAGTCTGGAATTAAAGAGTGCTAAAGTGTCTCGCGTTAGAAAGTTCAATCGAAATATTTACACAAAAAACGAATGGATTTGCGGGTGCGACGTAAAAAATGCGTTCTTCTGTTTTCCTTGTGTGCTTTTTGGTGGTGATTTCAGTTGGACCAAGAGAGGTGTGGTGGATTTAGGTCACATTTGGGAGAAAATGAAGACTCATGAAAAATCTAAGATGCACATGAACAATGTAATGAACTTGGCGGTTCTGGGCAATACGAATTTCAGATCTAAGCCGAGCTCACAACGTAAGAAAACAATTGCTAAGCGCAAGGCACGAGTGGACAAAAACAGGTATGTGCTAAATTTAATCATAAACTGTTTACGTTTTTATGGAATGCTGGAGTTGACATTTAGGGGGCACGACGAATCGGAAAATTTCAATAATAAGGACGTGTTCCGAGAATTTGTACGCAAAACCTAATTTGTAAGTTCACGCCTGATCCATTTTTTGTTAGGTTGGACTTTTCCAAACGATCTTCGGCTCCAGGAAATTAAGTGAACGAACTTGCCAGACCAATGTTTGCCTGTAAGATATATATTTTTTAACATTTCAAATAGCATTTTTGTGGTTTTTGCGCATTTGTACATTTTAGTACTGGTATTTTTATTTCAAACTAGCCGTACCAGTGCGCTCCGCTGCACCCGTTAGAAATATAAAGTAATTACATAATTAAAATAGGACATTTGGTCCAGGGAACATTCGTGCTTGATAGAAGGATAAATCGTTTATTATATTACTTAATTTAAATTGCATTAAAACATTAAAATGCGATCATTTTGATCCAGAGACCACTCATTTGGCCATAAAAATTTTTTAGGAAATACAGGAAACGAATGTCTATAAAGTTTTCTGTGCATAAGAAGCTATTTTAATCTTACCTGTCCTCGATTCACTCAGAAGTTACTGTAATAACATTATAGCATTATGTCCATCTAGAGAAACTACACTTTCCAATGGTGAATTAATAATTAATTATACAAATCGGTTAATTTAGCTTCCGATATTACTTCATACAAACACAGAAACATTCTCTGTAAGCTACCGTATGTTTCATAGCTTTCGATTGTTGTTGTCCAAGACCCTTTATAGACGAAGTCATTTGTTTTTTATTTCATTACACCACCTTAGATGGCGTTGTTATTGTAATTTTGAAACTCATTTATCTCATTAAATATCAGTCCTATCAAAATTTTGCATGGAATAAAACTTATCGGAAATTATTTTTAAAGTAACGTTTGTTATGTAATATTTTTCATGAAAATTAATAATAAGGGAGATATTTCGATTTATTTGATTCAAGCCCCCTTATAACCCCTCTTTTAAATAAAATATTTTGAATGCCATATAGCCTAAATTCTAAGTTACAACGAACTTAATTTATATTACAATTTTCATATAAATCGGTTCAGCCATTATCGCGTGAAAAGGTAACAAACATCCAGACAGACAGACAGACATACAAACATAAATGTCAAAAAAGCGATTTTCGGTTTCAGGGCGGTTAATTATATTGGAAGATCGAAAATTACCAGAAAAATTTCGGCTACAGATTTATTATTAGTATAGATATACAAAAATATCGGTACTACAAAAAATTCACTTTTTAGGCAAAACATAGTTTTTAGGCATTTGTAGGACTTTATGGTTTATTTAGGCGTTTTAGGTTCTATAGAATTTTAATAGGGGCCTGAATAATTAGTCTGGAATGTAGCAAACAAAGTAGGTATGTTATGGAATTAGAAATACGTTCCCTAGTAGTAACGCACAAACAATTTCACAATGCATTCTGAATGAAGTAGAAGCACTGTTTGGAGGAAATACAAACTGGCATACAGAAAATAATTCGTGACAAATATCCATATGCGAACTACTATACATTGTTATATGCACTTCAGGCGAACCTTGTGATGTGTAAAACAGCATCAATAATATCGCCAGGCTTGCATTTTTTTTTTTCAAACTTGTCCGGAATATGCATTTTTTTCTAATTCCTCCCACAAAGAACAAACGTTCTAGACGAAATTGTGGAAATAAGACTACCTAGGGCGTAGGCCATCACAAACGAGTTAGAATTTTCAGTCTCGCGGAGTTTACATACAGTATACTCTTTCAATATAGGTCTGAATTGATTGATGTTATGGAAAAAATCGCAGAAAGTGAAGAAATAACATCAGAAACTAGTATTAATCAAGCTTGTTCATATCGCTACTTCTTGAACGAACCGAATTTTATCTTCTGGTTGACATTTTTTCACCGGATTATGGCCCATGTCAAAATTATTTTCTCGGGCTTCAGTATTTGCTTGAATGACGGCAAGCGTCTCCTCTGTGAATACCCTCTTCTGTGGTTCTCTCTTTTTGTTTAATATCGATCCTGTTTCACTCCATTTTCTGAAACAACATGGTTACGTTAGTATTAAATTGTAACAAAACTAACATAATTCAGTTTAAATCCTGTCCAAATTCAACGTCGCAAATTTCTAGCGCAATAATTAATAATAGATCCCTATTAGAAACAACAACTAAATTTCTTGGCTTAAAAATCGATTATGTGTTAAATTGGAAAAATCATATTAAAGAAATTACCCCCAAACTAAATTCAGCTTGTTTTGCTATTAGATATATGCAAAAGATAGTAAATATCAATACCTTAAAAACAATATACTTTGCATACTTCCACTCGGTAATGAGTTTTGGAATAATATTCTGGGGAAATTCCACAGATAGTAACAATATATTTCTATTACAAAAAAGAGTAATTAGAATAATAGTAGGTGCTAATTCTAGGGAATCGTGTAGGGCTATTTAAAAAAAAACTACAAATAATGCCCATGGGTTGTCAGTATATCTTTTCATTAATAAACTTCCTCGTATGTAATCGTGAAAACTTTGTAACTAATTCAACAGTTCATTGCATAAATACACGTCAAAAAATGACTTTCATACTCCATCGGCAAGTCTATAGTGCTATCAAAAAGGAGTGCGTTATATGGCAGTAAAAATTTTTAATAGCCTCCTTATCGATATAAAAAATGAAACTCAAAACATAAAATTATTTAGGGCCAAATTAAAGAAGTACCTAATTTCTCACGCCTTCTATTCTGTAGATGAATTCATGACATTCAATAACACTTCATGAAATTTGATATTAAAACTTTGTGTTGTACCAGTAGACTATATTGTAAATCTCGTCTGTATATATTTCATCTAGACTGTGACTATAAATTAAGACTTTATAATAGTATTAAGTTTTTTGACTTGTTCCATATTCTAGCTGTAAAGCAATGTATGAATACCATGGAATGTTAATAAATACAATACAATACAATATGTATTGTCTCGAAGCCATTGCAGCGTCACGGAACTGACGTAGAAACTTGCGAACGGTACTGTCATATGATTTCTTCTTTAGGAGAAATATCTCAACTAGAAATATCCGTTGTGCAGTACTATACGTCACCATACTGATAGCGAATACAACACAAATAACAGTAACAAGTGTAGTAATGTACCACTATGTAATAACGTACACTCAACTAAACATTTCTACGCTTCCCGTTGTCCGCGCACTCCATCCCCATCACTCGGGAATTTTAGGCCTACCGTAATGAAACTGAACGACCGCCAGCGCTGCTACAGCTTGCCGGTGAGTCGAGCAATGGATTGCGGGTAATCTGTCCCCGACGTTTCCTGCATATTGCGGTAACTTTTCGCTGCTTGAAGATAGGTTCTTGCACAGGATTTTTAAAAGGAGGTCTGAATGGGAGTATATGTCTGGTATTGTGTATCACATTGTAATGTTTCACTATCTCGTTAATTAAACCCCCAAAATCTTTCCGCGTGTGTATGGTCTTGTTTCAAAACAGTTTATGAAAATAATAGTTACAAAATACCGTACCGTACAATGACACTTTTAGCAGCGCGGTTTTCATTTTCCCGTCGCCCGCCGCTAGGAGCTTATCTGCGGCCAAGTGGCCACCCGTTCTGCCGGCACTGAAACATTTAGGCCCAGTTTCTTCAACCTTTGTTAAAATGCACATAACATAGCGTTAATTAACTGTAAGTTAAAAGTATGAATTGCTGTTAAAAATATTGCGTTTCTTCAACTTTACATTTCACATCTTAACATTCTGTTTGTTAACTCTCTGTTAGGACCAGAGATTCTAGAGTTTAACCATAACCTATAACCAAGTATAGGCTCAATTCTGTTTTCTGAACTCTGACAATAATTTTGATTCTCGCTTGTTTCTGTAATTTGACTCAGAAAGGATAGAAGTCTCTGTATTCTCTCAGGTTTGATTTCTGCTTCTATCTGTCGTTTGTATCACAGTATAATGGAGCGGCGTATTGGTATTGCTGTTGTGAAATGGAAAACACTGAAACAAAAAGAAACCGTGGGACTAATTTCACTTTGTTCGAGAGAAGCCTTCTGCTGGAAATTATTTCGCAGTATAAACCAATTAATGAGAATAAACAAACAAACGGATCTAAGTTGAAAGCGAAAAGTGAGGCGTGGCAGAAAATAGCCTATACCTTTGTATGGACTTTCGTCAAAATCACAGAAATCACCCCTCTGTTTATGTACTCATGGATATCATTTTCTAAATAATAATCAAGACATAAAAGTTCAACATCTAACGCACCAGCCATATTGGATACTTCTATGCTAACAGAGAGTTAAATGATTTAATTGCATGAAATTTGGCAGTTAAATTAACATGGGTTTTAACAGCCTGTTAGTACTAACAGTAGTTGAAGAAATGCTTTAACTGTTAAGTTTACAGTTAAAATGAAATAACACACTGTTATAATTTAACAAAGGTTGATGAAATCGGGCCTTAGTATAGGAATTTGTACTCAGCTCACCATAGGTGTTGAAAATGTCCCCCATCAACTGCTACACACTGTTGACACCTTCTTATGAAGTTGTTAATTACTTTAAGAAGTTCTGCTTCACTGATTGATTCGATTTCAGCTCTTATGTAGTCTCTTAAGCTCATTTATTGTATGCGGTTTTTTTTTTTTTGCATAAACCTTATGTTTAAGTGCCCCTCATAGATATAAATCGCATGGTGTTATGTCTGGACTTCGTGGGGCCCTCAAATATTTACTGATAATTCTTCTCCCGAAAATTCGACGCACTTCTCTCATGGATTCTTCCGATAGTATGATCAGTGGCGGAGTCTTGTTGGAAATATACTGAGGAACGTTCTCCATAAGTCAGTTCATCTAAAAATGAGTCAAGGATCTCATTCGCATAACGCTCGCTGGTTTTCAAGTCATTTTATTGGGAGTTTCCTGCCATTTTGTAGGTTTTTTTTTTTTTTTTTTTTTTTTAAGTCATCAAAGTTCGGGACTATATGCTGTATGTGAATCAAAGGAAGAACAATTGTTTGTATGCATCTGAAGTCTGATTAGTGTAATATATACCTAATCGGCGATGTATGTAATGGAGTTGTACTTTTAGTAGTAGTGGTGGTAACGGTGTATAAGCATTTAAAATTATTAAATTCTAGAAGTGAATTCTCTTGATTTGGAACATGTTTTTAAAGAAAATATTTTTTTTTTGTTAGAGCCTATTTTCAATTCTTTAGAGACCATTTCCTACACTTTTAAACCTATTTTAGGCACCTAAAATTACATTTTAACGACCTAAAAATCCGTACCTTAATTATGACAAATGGAAAATGAAAGACATAAAAATACCTAACCATCTGGAAGGAGGAGGATGTATTTAAATTTACGTTTTATGCATACTTCTAGTACTATTTCTTTGAACACTCGAATTCAGTAAAGCATTTCTGTTATACCGAAATTAATTCCAATAGAATGCTAGTAGTAATTGTATAAGTGTAGGCTTATGTACACATTCGTTAATTTCTAAATAGTAACCTTAACTACCCTATTTATATCATACACACCTGCCAGCTCGCTAATAAACGCAACAGACTTGTTAGGTCCGTATAACACACTTGAAGAGTTTTCGCTAGCGAGAAATGTGTTGCGAGAAAGAGGCGAAGAGCCTTCCTCCACACACTTGGAGTTCTCGCTATCACAGATCACACCTCGCTATGATAAAATCTATGCACTGCTTTCATGCAGAAAGCACTTTTCTGATTATAGTAATCACTCGTTGGGGGAAATATTATGATTTATGTATTTACGTATATTGTCGCACTTAAATATATAACCTGTAAGTATATAAATATATAACCTGTAAATATATTGTCGTACTTTACAAATTACGTACAAACGCTATGTTGAATTTGATGAGGAAATGGAGTTACTTGAACATATTTTGTTAATGAAAAGAAAAAGTAGGCCTAAAATTAAAGCCAGAAATATCTGAAAATCACATTGTATTTTACGAAAATAAGGGCGAGTTTTGGACACTGGTTTCGATTTGAATGATGATACGTTTAGGCGTTATTTCAGGTTGAATGGACCACAGTTTTTTGCCATTCATGATATGATAGAGGATTCTTTGCTATGTTCTGATTAAAATTATGTAAACTATTAAGACATATAGATACATTAATTCAAATGTTTAATTAATACTATTAAATCTCATCAAAATAAAATACAGCCCTATTTATTTTCAGATAATCTGATATTTGTCTCCAGATTTCTTCTTTAAGTTTCGTGTTTTTATAGTTTTCATCCCGTGTCTCATATAAATAGGCCTACGGGTGACATCGTACAAGTTCGATAAGTTTCTGACTGCAATTATCAGCCATCTTTCCTCATTTTCAAATAAAAACAATACAATTCATCGCCACCTGTGATATCTTTTTCTACATTCAATCGTCATAAAGAGTATAAATAAATTAATGTCAAACATCTTTGATAAATGTGTCAAGAAAATTCGCTGTGTTACCGATTCCAGCGAGAAACTCGCGCGAGGTTTTTGCCTCGAGCGAGAATCTCTTCCAGTGTGTGGACGTCCATTTGAATCCATGTTATCAATTTTTTAATTTTCTCGCAACACATTTCTCACTGGCGAAAACTCTGCAAGTGTGTTACGGGCCTAAAGCGTGCAAAATATAAATCGGGCTATTTTCGCAACAAAGTCCTGTCTCAATCTGGCAACCCTGCATACCGGTATTACTGAGCGTCGCACGCGGTGTTATTGATTTTACGCGGAGCTTCAGTATCCAACCGTGCACCCGAATCAGAGTGGCCGACATTGAACTTGGATTAGTTAGAATTTATAAAATAGTTACTGTACATATATTACCGGTTGTTCTATATGATTGTGAAACTTGGACTCTCACTTTGAGAGAGGAACAAGTTAAGGGTGTTTAAGAATAAAGTGCTTAGGAAAATATTTGGGGCTAAGAGGGATGAAGTTACAGGAGAATGGAGAAAGTTACACAACACAGAACTGCACGCATTGTATTCTTCACCTGACATAATTAGGAACATTGAATCCAGACGTTTGAGATGGGCAGGGCATCTAGCACGTATGGGCGAATCCAGAAATGCATATAGAGTGTTAGTTGGGAGGCCGGAGGGAAAGAGACCTTTGGGTAGATCGAGACGTAGATGGGAGGTTAATATTAAAATGGATTTGAGGGAGGTGGAATATGATTGTAGAGACTGGATTAATCTTGCTCAAGATAGGAACCCGATGGTGGGCTTATGTGAGGGCGGCAGTGAACCTCCGGGTTTCTTAAAAACCATAAGTAAGTGTAATGAATATTAAAGTAATAATTTATAAATAAAAACAAAATGTATAATTTCATAGATAGTATTCATTAACAATATATTGTTAGAAGAAGGCATCACCTTAAAGAATCTTGCACTGCTGGCAAGAAAATGATTTTCCCATTATAAGTCATCCCTGGGAATTCCAGGAGCGACTGTCTTGTTGATTATTTGATAAATCGAGAAGTTTGAAACAGTTGCTTGTAATTTGAATTTGAAATATTCATTCATTCAGTGTTCTGCCAAGGATAGGTCTTTCATTGCAAACTCAGTATTCTCCAGTCTTTCCTATTTTCTGCCTTCCTCTTTGTCTCCGCATATGATCCATATACTTAATGTCGTCTATCACCTGATTTCTTCTGCCCCGAACTCTTCTCCCGTTCACCATTGCTTCCAGTGCATCCTTCAGGAGGCAGTTTCTTCTCACTGTCAGTCAGTGACCCAACCAATTTCTTTTCCTCTTCCTCATCAATTTTGATTGTTGTTAATTTGATACCATAGACAGCACAGACATAAAGGAGTATGCATTGTTGAGTTCGTGGCCTCTCTTGTTATACTATTAAAAATTTTAAAACTGAAATTAAAAATAATATGTATAAATAGGCACTTTAGACTAGTGGTTCCCAACCTTTTTGATTGACGACACATTTTACAGAATGCCCACGATATCGTGACACACTTATTTGTTTTATTATTATTATTATTATTATTATTATTATTATTATTATTATTATTATTATTATTATTATTATAAAAACCAGTGCTTTTCTTATGGAGAAAAAGGTGGTGGAACTGCGTGTAGAATATTTCATAGCGGTCGGTGAGATGATTACTGTTCACTGTACTGGAATTTTGTCGTTTTTAACCTCTTTTTCGTCCAACTAAGACTTTCAAGGTATAAGCGGAATTCTAAGAAAAATTATATTAAAACATAGTTATTCACACACATTTCGGTTCCGTGATGAAATAGGTATGCAACGAAAAGGTGCCGGAACGCCGAATGATTACTTTCTAAATATTTTTTTAGTTTATTTCGCACCATCGACTGATTTCACAAAACATTTCCGCATATTATAAGACACTTGAATTTTGTTTATATTCATCTCCACGCCACATAACGCATTGCAAGTATTTATCACTATATTTACGAAACGCAGTACGTTTTGTGAAACCTGAAGGGAATTTTCGCTCACATTATTTGAATTAGCAGTTTTGTCATCTAACCCAAAACTTGATTCAGATTGTCTTTTTTCGAATTAAAAATTTGTCCAGATAAAATCTAAATAAAGCACTTTTAATAAAATAGTCGCAATATCACTCGCCCTCACGTATAGGTAGGTCTATACTGAAATTGACTATTATGTTCTGACGATTCTGAACTCTTATGTCTTACCACAGTCTAGTATATACAATCACGAAGCTTGAGTTGTGAGGATGCTAGGAACAATAGACTGTGCTGCTACTATTTCGCATTGTCTGTAATGAGGCGATATTAGCGATCCTAGTGATTAGCAACTATCTGTGGATGCATATTTACTACGTATTGAGCTTCGTGACTGTATATACTAGACTATGGTTTTACTAAGTGGCAAGAGTAAACTAAATACTACGCATTGTTGCAGTGTTCACTTTTATTCGAATTATCGCCAGACAGAAAAATTAAGCTGACCATTGTTGCAGGTTTCATTGGTAAAGTTTGTTTCAAAATAAAATATACCATATCAAAGGCGTCATTTAAAATTTAAAAAATGCTTTGTAGAGAGACTTTCTGGAGGGCATAAAATTTGTTTTTCAGTTCCAAAATTTCGCTACACACCGGCTGGGGAACCCCTGCTTTAGACACTAAAACCATGAAATAGTCACAGAAGACCCAAATATGCATTTTAGGATGCTATAAAACTGTTCCAGCGTTCATGATTTTTCATGAAAGTTGCATATTTTAAAGTTTTAAAATAAATGCTTAATGAACAAAATAAGCAATTACTCTAAAATTCGAGGCCTGAATATCACACAAGAAATGGGATTTTTTGTATCACCATTCATTCATCGTAGAAGTTGCATGTGTCCACCATTTTGTGGACACAAATAAGCTTCTCTTCGATGCCGTATACTGGAGCTCTGAGTTCGTATTCTGGAATATCTGATAAAATGTGTGCGATGGAGTCCTTCAACTCACCAAAATTATAGGTTTACTTAAGAACGCTCTTTCTTTCGAAAGCTTAACAACCAGTAATCTGATACTGTATTAATATCTGACGATCTTGCAGGCCAAGTTACAGGAAAGTGCGTATGATAACACGACAACCAGAATAATCAGAAACAAACTCGTTATGCTGATGAAAAAATTCAACTTGTATAATAAGCCAATGCCAGCACTGAGTCATTTCGCACACAGTACCCTCAAACATCCTCAAGCGTAGTTTCATTTCGTCCCACTCTCTGTAACGAATTATGGCTAAATGGCAACACTGCAGAGTGCAGACGTGCCGAATCGACTACAGACTACAAATCGATACGTAACTAGTTAGTGCAGTGTTCAGTGCATATGCGGACGGCTATAGACTACAAGTGTGTTTTTAAGTTTTAGTATAATGGACTTTGAAATAATTAAAAGTAATCGGGGACAGGACATGATAGTTTACGAAGGGAATAAATATAAGAAATTTAGAAATCAAAAATCTTTTATTGTATGGCGTTGTTTCAAGGATATGTGCTATGCTACTCTGAAAACAGATAACGACAAAAAAACATTACTGGAGACAGAGAAAAGTATAAATCATTTCCATAAAAATATAAGTCCAGATTTAATCGAAAAACAAAAAATTCGTGCTGGTTTAAAAAGAAAAGCGTGCGAAGATTTATACTGCAAACCTGTAAAGTTAATTAGGAACGTAATTAATGAAATTCAAAATACCGGTACTGAATTGACATTTTCATCTGTTAATCCATTTAGACAGTCCGTGTACAGGGAACGTCGAAAGATTATTCCTCCCGTTCAATCTTCTGTCGAAGACGCGTTAGAATATGCGTCTCAGGATTTGCTGGTTACATCAAATAGAAAACTTAGGTAAGTAAACCCGTTCTCACTAGCAGTCATTTCGGCACACAGTACCTCGAACACCCTCAAGCGTTAGTTTCATTAAATATAGAAAGTACGTATTAGCAATTAAAGTTACCTCTTAGTCTGAAAAACGCTATATCGGCACTTCATTTTCATAAGCGGTGATGAAGGAAATAAACTTATTTTTCGTATTCATATCAATATCATTCGTGTTGCTTTGTACGTGATCTTTCTCAAGGTTTTATATTTATCGCTACCAAGTAACGCCATCAATATGTAGGCCTACGCTAAAAATCTTCACAACTGAACATAGTGCAACCCACGCGTTGTGTTTCTTACACCAATGTATCCATTTGCGTTCACCTGTGAAAATAGTGATCCACGAAGAAATAACACACAACACATCATGTCATCCTCTCTTTTATCGTAGTTATCCACTTGAATTGAAGTCTGTAACCTAGAATCAACGGAACAGATGTATTCTAGAGGCCACCCCCAGCACCATAGTGCACAAAAAAAAAAAGCGGAAGTAACAGTTGATTAGCGTTTTTATCTTATCTAGTTTCTATGGTTTTCTGTAAACCACAAAAATTATTTTTTTAAGTTTTTTTATAATCTACTTAAAGCTATATTATGTTTAAAAAATTGATAAAAAAAGTCAACCTGAAAAGTTTCTTCCTTAAAAGTATTTTTACGAGTGTTTTTAAGACGAGTATTAAATTTTCCCTGGACCAAAAATACAATATGGATTACAACGAAAATTATCGGTTAATTTAGACATTTGCAATATAATAATGTGCTCAACCAATCAGGAGGTTGGCTTCTATAATAATACATCAGACAAACTTCACCATTGTGCATTATTTTTTTCGGGAAGTTACCACGGTCTTCAGTCTAGATCATTTTTTTGTACACCTGCGTTATAATAGTTATTTACGATATGAGTTTGATAATAACCAGTCCAGTATTGTGTTATAAAGTTATGATATCGTACAATGTTTTATCCACTTTGATAAAAAATCAATTTTTTAAATTAAAGTAATTGTATTATTTTTATTAGTGTTGATGTCTTTTGTAGAGAGGCGATTGTATTATTATTATTATTATTATTATTATTATTATTATTATTATTATTATTATTATTATTATTATTATTATTTTCTTCCTGCGAGAGGCGATTCGTTTATGTTTGTTTTATTAGTTTTGAGCACGATAGGTTTTTGTTTAACTAAACCTAGAGATACACATGGAGGATTTGTAACTTTCTTCTTATCTTCTGAGAGGTGGAAAAAAAATATAATATAGATTTTGATATGAGTATTGGAAAGTAGTACAGTGGGACGTCGATAATCCGAACGTCAATCATCCGATACGTCAAATATCCGAACTCATATTTTCTCTGATTATATTCTTTTTTTTTTTTAATTAAGTACCGTGCGCACTCTACAGTACGTATTTATTTTCCTCTGTAACATATTGAGAAAGATCCCAACTGACATGATTAACCGTGATGAGATACTAACGAGATATTGTACTGTACACTATATTACAAGAGTCTTCTCGGAAATTTCTTGTGCACATTGTTTTTGTCAATCATCTCGCTTCAAGGAACTTTGACAAATTACCGACTGTAAATGCTTAAGAACTATCTCACTCCGAATGCTTATTGTTTGCAGAAATAAAGGTACGGTCACACGTCGCTACTTTTGCAGCGCTGCAGTACAAAAAACTGCGCAACTCTCGCACTGCGACGTGTGAAAAACGGTGCAACCCGAAAAGTAGCGGCTGCCGAACCTGCTGCCCGCTACTTTTCCATGCTGCGCGCAGCTTAGAAGTAGCGACGTGTGAACAGGATTCTCAGGGTTGCAGCCGCAGCATTTTTGATATCGGTTTTGTTGAAACTTTTGCTGCGGTTGTGACCAGTGTTGCCACCCAAATGTGCCAATGATACTTCTATTGTTTGGATGTATTTTAATGTTAGATGTGATGAAAATAAAGTATGTGTAACAGTTATTAAATGCACAACACAGTCTGAGCATATTTGCTGACGATATAATTCGCTTTTTTAATTTTCTATAGCGTAGTTTCAAACAGGAGGGTTGCCAACATTGATTACGTAAATATGCTGTTGGTTATCATTTAAGTACCGGTATATAGGGATTTTTAAAAGTTTTATAATAAAAATAATGCTAATTTCTGAATACTAGTTAGGACAGAAAAGCAAATAATAGATAAGTAAATGCTCATTCACAATGAAAATTAAACATAACGTAAACATTAACATAAGCACATAAACATATGCCACAAACTTAAGTAGCCAAGGCCCATTCACAATGAAAATTAAACATAACGTAAACATAACACGTGTGTGGAAACAAACATACCGAATCAACAAAACTACAGAATCTATTACATAAAAATGGAGAATTGCACAATAACTGACGATGTAGCTATTCAATTTATGTTTCTAATAACTACAATGGCATCAGTATATGGCTTTCAATACTTGAAATCAAAGAAACGGAGATGTAAAATAATCAACTTTTCGTCATATGATTCCATGTTGCGCGCCTAGCTATCATCACGGCCAATAGATCAAAATATTGCCTGTAGGCAAAGCCCATGAGATGTTAAACAAAAAGTGAAAACACGCTTTCCGCTTGTGTACTGTTTCCAAATCGCATGAACATAAGTATGAAAGTTTGGAGTTTGCAAACTTTCATGTTAACGTCTTATGATTAAGATTAAGTTTATGCTTATGTAATTCATTGTGAATGCTTTCATTAAATAACATGGACACAAGGTTTTATGCTTACGTTATGTTTGTGTTTAATTTTCATTGTGAATGGGCCTTAAGCTTTCGCATGAATTTATTAATAATGCGAACATAACCACAAAATGTATATTGAGAAGTCAACACGGAGATGGAAACCTGCAGCATGACTGCGGCTGCAAAAGTAGCGCCTTGTGTGTGAACAGACTCGCAACCTTGAGTTGCAACTTTTGCTGCACTCTGGTTGCGCAGCACGAAAAGTAGCGTACAGCGTGCTACTTTTGGCTTACGTGTGAACACGACACGCAACTTTTGCAGCTGCAGTACAAAAGTTGCGCAGCAAAAGTAGCTACGTGTGACCGTACCTTAACCTAACTCTTTTTCACTGCCTTTTAGTGCAAGGAATCTAACGGTATATTGACATGCGGTAGCCTAATGTTGCTGAATAAACACGAACAGTTGAATTGTCAGTTTGAATAAGCTTGTTCAAGTGGTGGATTGTGTCGTCTTCTGTGTTAAAGTGCTTAGATTGTGTTTTTCGATCGCTCTGTTACGAACAGTTTCATTTTCAGTTTGTAGAGATTTGTTCAAGAAGTGGGTTGTGTCGTGTTCTATGCTAAAGTGATTGGATTGTGTTTTCGATCGTTCTATACACACCAGAGGCATGGCATCTTCTAATACACAACGAAAACGTATTGTGTTAACTATAGATACAAAATTAAAACTCTTAAGCCGTCTAGAAAAGGGAGAAAGTGCGTCTTCCCTGGCACGTGAATACAGCATAGGGAAATCCACTATCTCTGATATAAAACGAAATAAAGACAGCATTTTACAATTTGCGGCTAAGCTCAACTCAGAAGATGGTTCGAAGAAAAGAAAAACTATGAGGGATGCAAATGATTCAATTCTTGAACAGGCAGTTTACACGTGGTTTGTACAAAGGCGTGCGAAAAGAGATCCGATATCAGGTCCATTGTTATGCGAAAAGGCATTAGAACTAAATAAGAAACTAGGTGGCTCCTCTGATTTCAAAGCCAGTACAGGCTGGTTAAAAAATTTCAAATCGCGGCATGGAATAAGGGAGTTGCAGATTGAAGGCGAATGTTTATCCAGTGATGCCACATTTGTCAACCAAATGAAACAAAAATTTCAAGATATGGTGAAAAGTGAGAGGTATTCGAGAGATGATCTCTATAATCAAGCAATAAGGTACGTATTATATTGTGTCTTTGTTGTCATTAGTATGTATAGTACATATTTTGTATGTGTAGTACAGTATTTTAACAGTACATTATCATAAAGAATCTTTATACATATTTTATGTTCCGTTATCCGAACTATACCTGGTCCCAATTCGGATAACCGACGTCCCACTGTACTTTTGTTTTTTTTTTTTTTTTTGTCATACAATAGCCGATAATTCTGAAGATGATTTACTAGTTTTTCTTCGTTCATATTATTAAATCGTAATTTCTGTGTAGGTCTACGTACTATTTCAGAAATATCTTTCAATAAATTAAGCAGCCATAAATGGATATAGCTTTTTTTTTTTTTTTTTTTTTTTTTTACACGAAGGCTTCACGAGAACATACGATCATACCCGAAACGAAGAGATCCGTTCCGGGAGTGAGCTCTATTCGATTCTGTTCGATTCGACGCGCGGCTTTCTGGTTTCTTCCATTTAAATACATTGTGAAGAGAAATTCTGTTCGATTCGATTCCACTAAGTGAAAGCGAGTCTTAACGTGTGGCATAAATAGTTGAACTTCCGTACAACGAAAACCAATATAACGATAAACTCTGTTGCAACGATAAATTTTATCGACTCGGCGTATTTCCTACATTTTAAATATGTTTTATCCATCATTACAAAGATGGTTTAATTTTAGAGTAACCCTGACGGAACGATAAAACATTTTATTTCTTTTTTTTTATTTACTTTGTTTCATTTTGTATCGTCCTATTGAAGATGTTTTCCCAACAAATGATAATAATAATAATAATAATAATAATAATAATAATAATAATAATAATAATAATAATCATCAACCACATGGTTTAAGCCTTGTTTGGCTCGTTCAGGTCTCATGAAGCCATCTTTTCCTGGGTCTACCTATGTTTCGTTTATCAGTTGGTCTGTAGTCTAATATTAATTTAGGAATACGGTCATGAGTCATTCTTTCAACGTGTTGCTTCCATTTATTCCTATATTCTGCGAGTTTTTCAATTAAATTGAATATATTCAGTTCTAGTCTGATGTCTTCATTGCGTTTCTTGTCTAAGAGCGTATAACCTGTTGTACTCCTCAAAAATCTCATTTCTATAACCTCGATTCTTTTTTCTTCGGATTTAGTAAGAGTCCAGAATTCAGAGCAGTATAGCAACATAGGGACTGCCGTAACTTTATAAAATTTTAATTTTGTTTCTTTTCTAGTGTATTTTAAAGTTCGTTTTATTACCCCACAGAAATAATTAAATTTGTTTATTCTATTTGTAAAATCTTTTTTTTTCTTGCATATGAGATATTGCAGCCCAGATAATTAAAAGTATTAATTTGTTCTATCTGGTCTTCCATTCAACACGATTTTGGCTCTAATTGTTTCTAATCCTCTAAAGGCTAACACTTTTGTTTTGGTAGTCGATATAGTTAAGCTATTTTCTTTGCTAATTTTGATATAATAATAATAATAATAATAATAATAATAATAATAATAATAATAATAATAATAATAGGAAAAAGCGCACAATGTGCAAAAAGCATAGTTATGGCACTCGTCACTGCAGAACTGTATTAATGTGTCTCTTGCACAATGACGTATCAGTCGTATTCCATCTCACAAAGAGACAAATTTTTCTGTTATATTTTCGTGTACCCTCTTTCATACTTTTATCACAGTCTAATATATACATTCACGAAGCTTGAGTTGTGAGGGTCCTAGGAACAATAGACTGTGTCGGTACTATTTCGCATTGTCTGTAATGAGGCGATATTAGCGATCCTAGTGGCTAGCAACTATCTATGGATGCATATTTACTACATATTGACCTTCGTGACTGTATATACTAGACTGTGCTTTTATACCGATCTTGGCATTCTGTGTAAGGAGTGTTACAATAGAATTGTACCTGTTTCAAGGGCGCGTCACCCTTAACCCTGGTTTCTGCCACTGGCTCCTTTCACAGTCGAGTGTTAGTTGTTAATGATGGCTGGTGTAACACGAAAACAGATCAGTTTGGAGACTAAATTAGCTGTGTTTAGTGACTTAGACAGGGGATTGAAGCAGGCTGACGTGGCTAGAAAGTATGGGTTTGCACAGTCAACTCTCGCGACGTTCATAAAGAGACGCAAGGAAATAGAGGAGAGTGTCGCAAGTGGTAAAATTAATCCTGGACGTAAGCGATTAAAAACTGCGGCAACAGAAGACGTGGACATCGCTACCTTGAAATGGTTTAAAGAGATGAGGACGCTTAACATCCCCTTAACAGGCCCTAATGTGTGTAAAAAAGCGCTTAGTTTTGCCAGTGTACTTGGTGTTCCGAACTTCAAAGCAAGCAGCGGTTGGCTGCAACGTTTTAAAGACAGACATGGGATTACTTTCATTAAAGTCGTAGCTGGAGAAGAAAGAGAAAAGTCTACTAGGATAACCAAATTGTGAGTAAATGTTTCTTCATAGTATGTAATGTTGTTTTATACTTATTTCTATTCAGGGGCGTATTTAGGCCTAGGCAGACTGGGCCGGTATGGCATAGTTGCGCCCCGCGGTCAATTGGGAGACCTATACTTGTTTTTTTGAAAGATGGGACATGACAGTTTAGCGGCGGAACTTGGAAGTACAGTGCTATGTTGCCAATATGGACTACCACGCTGCCAGCTGATGGAAGGTATCAATTGACGTTACGATGGCTGACGTTAAAACATTCATTGACAATTGACGCAAAGGTAAGAAAACAACACAAAAATCGACAGAGAATCAAAGACGAAACGTACCAATGCTAACACTGTGTGCACAATAAATGTCGCCAGAGAGCTATTAAGCACTCACCATGTGGGAACGGTAAGTTTGGCAACTCAACCGTTGTTACCATAGCAACAGGCCTACCACGCTATGTGACATTCAGTTGTTTTTCCGATAGCAACGCTCCTATCATGTCCCATCTTTAAAAAAAACAAGTATAGGCATGACATAATTGCGCCCCGAAGAAATCAGGTAGCAGAATGGACATGGCATAGTTGCGCCCCGAAGAAATCAGGTAGCAGAATGGATATGGCATAGTTGCGCCCCGATAGGCATAGTACACACGATTGTCATAAAATAAATACGGTAAATTACTTAAAAATATTACAGTGATAACTGCATTGAAATCAGGTAGGCCTAGCATATGATCAATTTTTCTATTTAAAATAAAACTTTTTTATGGATCACACACAATAAATGAACTGCATTTTTTGTTTCTACATCGATATCTTAGCCCTACGGTACAGGTTTTCGAAAATTGAAACTTAGAACCATTGTGAATTATTAACTCTTTACCCTTTTCACTAAACTTAACATTCATTTTAAATTAACCTCACTATACGCCACAGACGGTGTGATAATCACTAATAAAATGTCAAGACAGCTAAGGCCCCATATTCCAACGGCTCACTTATTTGAATAATTATGTCAGTTAATAAAGAACTGCCAACTTCATGGTGTTCATTTTAACGGTAGACTATTGATAATCACTGCATAAACAGTAGAAAAACAGTTAATAAAGTACTGCCAACTCATGGTGTTCATCTTAACAGTAGACTATTGATAATCACTGCATAAACAGTAGAAAAACAGTAAATAAAGTACTGCCAACTCATGGTGTTCATCTTAACAGTAGACTATTGATAATCACTGCATAAACAGTATAAAACGGTTAATAAAGTACTGCCAACTCATGGTGTTCATCTTAACAGTAGACTATTGATAATCACTGCATAAACAGTAGAAAAACAGTAAATAAAGTACTGCCAACTTCATGGTGTTCATTTTAACAGTAGGCTATTGATAACCACTGCATAAACAGTAGAAAAACAGTTAATAAAGTACTGCCAACTTCATTGTGTTCATTTTAATAAATATTAAATCGAATAAGAAATCAATAAGGTTGGTTGATTACGAGACTCGAGTTTCCGTAGTGTCTTTTTCTCTACCTATTTCATCGGGGCGCAACTATGCCATGCCCCTTTCTCTACCTGATGGGAACGGGGCGCAACTGTGCCCACAAAACAGCAACCCTTTTTTATCTGCTGCATCTTATCTGACCGTGGGGCGCAACTATGCCCTGCCCGACTGGGCAGCTCCCTAGGGCGGCAGATTTGATGGGGCGGCTTTTAAGATATTGCTATTACTGTTAATTTTATACATTTTTTTTTTAAATTTTATTCATAACTATTTAAAAGAGTACATGAACTTCACTGTTGCCAACATATCGCCGTACAATCTCGCTAACTTTTCAACAAAAAGTAGCTAAATCTCTCCAAAGTTTGTTAAAATATTCCCAGAAATTTCGCTAAAAATTAATAATAAATATTACTAAATAAAAAAAGAAAAACATACATATGCGGAGAAAAATATCATTTCTTCATTGTCACCCACTTCTGCGGAGTCTGGTTGTATTGTTGACGGCTGTGATGTTGAGGTGGAAGGTGTGGAAATAGCTGATTATGAATACTCTGCACTTGATCCAATCATTGACACTACACTTTCTGGCAAATTGTAAGTGTGGAAATTTTCACCTAAGCGTTTTCAGACCACAATTTTTTTTTTTTTTGTAAAACCTAACACTTTTTAAACATATATTTAAATATATTAAAACCAGTAAAAAAAATCTAGTCTCATTTGCTTCACAAGAACTGTCTGCACAAAATTACAAAACTCAATTGCCTTGGGTCGTTTCGGAATGGACAATCTCCACGTTGCGGGGAAGAACCAAGATTACATTAGCTGGAGCTCGCGACTCGCCACGTGTCAATCAAAGTTGCCACCGTTTATGGGTGTTGGAGCTGTAGTATTGAGAGAGAGACTTAACCCGTGAGAATCATTGAACCAGCGTCTTTCACAAATATATGAGATCAGGGCTTTCACATATGAATCATTAGACGACTCTGTCATACACCCATGCCTCTTCTAAAACTAAGAAGTGCATGACTTCAGTTGAATGTTTTAACTTTAAAAATGACAGAAAAAAATTGAAGAATATAAAAATCAGCAGGAAAGTCGCTAATCGTATTTTAAAAAATTTGTCGCCGAGACTGATTCAAAATTCCCTAGATTTAACGACTTATCGCTAAATATGGCAACACTGATGAACTTAAACCCAGAATGAAATGATATGAATAACATTGCCAACAATCAGTTCAAATTTAATCAACGGTCTGCCAACGGGAAAAGGACAGTTTTTCAATAATAGCGCCACAATGCGATCATAGCACTTTTTTCAATGTTATGCCCTCTCACGTAATAACCAAAGCTCGGATCTTGGGGACTTGTGTGTCGTGTGCTTGAGTAAGGTTACAGGCATAACGTACACAAAGCTCACGCTGCAAGTGCTCAGGGACAGTCGTTTGTACTAAGAAAGTGGTCACATCGAATGGCAAGAAGACGAAAGAATAAACTGTGTCACGTCGAAGCCAATGACATTAAGAGAATTACAGGTAAACGGTCTGTTTGAGGAAATAGAAAATACGTGTTGTTCGAATGGGTGTTATGGAAGTTTGAAAATGCATTTCTTAAATTTTAGGTACAGAATTTCGTGGAGGAATTCTGAGGAGATACATTATTTTCTTCTAATGCAGAGTTTATATCTTGTAAGTTGTACCACACATAAACTAGAGCTGGAAACGGGCATTCATTGAAAGACATTGCAGTCCTTTAAATTGATGGAGAATTTGTCCATAGCCATGGATCAAGTCTTAGAGGGACCTTCCCTAGTAGTGATACACTAATTGAAAACTATTTGCGAGAAAAATTTAGGATATACTTATCTTTCTCAGATACGAGATCTGCTGAAAATCGAACAGGAAACAGTGACAGTGAAATATTCAGTATTTTATTTAGGCCCAAGACTTTATAATAAAATTTCAAACCATTTTCCAAATTTGAAATTTTTTAAAATTGAAACTTTTAAAAAAGAATTTTGTAAAATTATCCATGATATATAATAGTAACAAATGTACTTTTTTTACCTTTTATTTCTATCGACTATATTCATGTTTTTATCGAATATCACTGGCTTCTGTCGGATTGTCAATTTATATTAAATGTGTATTTTTCTCTCGTTTTCCCTTTCTTCTTTATTCTTGCTCTTGTGTTGTACTTATTGGTTTGAATTAAGTTAATTACTGTATTTAGTAAACTGTCCTTGTAAATTTTATGTTATATTATTCACTAAGACCACACCGTACACGAGCCTGACTCTTACGGTAGTGGCTAGAAACATTTTTATTTTATAAATGCAATTTGTACTCACTAGGTAGCTAGTTAAATTAATAAAATAAAAAAATTAAAGTTTGCTCCCGTCACTTCATGTGACGTGGAAATAAGTTTCCTTCGTTTCAAATCATGTTTAACTAACAGACGAAGAATTTATGGGTTCGAAAATCTTCGAATGCATGTAGTCATACACTGTAATGAAATGTACAGAGCAGAACTGTAAATTTGATGTATTTTGCATGTTTATTTATATATATGCTATAAAATTAGATGTTTCAACCTATCATAATATTATCATTATGTTGTTCCAGCCAGGAACCACTTTTTTAGCAGACCTGACTGTACCTCCGTGCTAGAAGCGGGAGTTTGTTGACATTGAATTCCGGTCGCTTAGCCACGTTCAAAGACACAAGTCCCCAACTTCCGAGCTTTGGTAATAACATTAAAGAACTTACTTGTATTATATTACGATACGTTAGGAAGGCAAATCTCGTTGCTCGCTATCATAAGTTTTGTGATGAGAGACGTCGCTATCTGTCATAAGAGTGGCCAGTATTAAGACTCAATAATGCCCATTCAGAATTGAATTCAAAGAAAATACCGCCAGCCATTGTAGCAGTATCGTTATTAAAAGCGTTAGTAGGCTATCTTACCGTTCCATTGTCGAAGTCGGAATCATTTTGTTCCCTCATTGCGTTCTTTATTGACTAGACGTTCTGTTATTTGCAGATATATTGTGCAAGTGATCTTTTCGTCGAAACTGTTGGCAACACTGTGAGAGGAATTCGTTTGTGCGGACCCCGATACCGCGGACCGTGACACTGGCGTCAGACTGGTTTGACGAGAGTCGGCGAGTCATGCGCAGTTCAGTTTAGCAACGGCTTCCGTCTGGACTCTGCGATATTGACTATACGAGCGCGTGAAATTTTTACGTGTTGTGGATTGTCGTTTTTTTTAACTCGAAATATGACATGAGATGCAACAAATTTGAGAATCAGGGTATTATAGTAGTGTGTTGTGTTTAATAGATCAGTGTATAATAAATTGGATCGGGATTCAGTTTTTAATATACAGTATACGTACTTTGTTGTTACTGCTATACAAAATGGTTGTGGAGTAGGTTTTCTCCGAGTATATTATGTATCCCCCAGCATTCTCATTTTACCTTTGTTTCTTTATCTCGTATCACATCTGATTAGTGTGCTCTGTGCTGTTTGAAAGAGACGTTAAAAACGAAACATACCGGCCAAGTAACGTGCGAGTTAAAAATAAAGAAGCCATTGTGAGTGAGCAGTTTATGTATAAAAATATGTCTGTGTCGCAGAAGAGGAAACGAACGTCTCTCAGCATTAGTGATAAGTTGAAGATCATACAGCACTTGGAAGCAGGGGTGCCCGTGTCCAAGATCTGCATGCAGTTCAACGTCGCGAAGCAGACAGTGTCCGATATAAAAAAATGCAAAGACAAGGTGAAGCAGTTCGCAGAGGCACTGGCCTCCACACCCAGTATGGCTCATCGTAAGAACATGAAGCTGCCGAAGGACAAGGACTTGGAGGACGCTGTGTACAGATGGTATGTTCAGCAGAGAGGAGTTGGCGCCGAAGTTCGCGGTGTAGAACTCCAGGTAGCTGCAGAGGGATTCGCGAGACAGATGGGTGTTAGAGACTTCACTGCCAGTAGCGGCTGGTTGTGGCGATTTCGTAGGCGCCATAATGTGTCAAATATAGATGTGGGGTAAGCTTTAGTATTGCTGTGACTCATGAGTAGGGAACGGATTTCTATGTGCAAAAAAGAGAGATTTAGGACTTTCAGGAGTTTATATAAAATTAATAATTCTAATTTCAGTAAATATTCCATTTTAGGTGGAATTTACGAGGGCCGTCCAGAAAGTAAGTTTCCCTGGGATCATTTACAGAAAAAAAAAACGCAATTTCATGGAAAAATTTATTGGAACATACAGCAATTATTGTTTGGCTACTTTTCAACATATTCCTCACCGGCATTGAGACATTTGTCATACCGCGGGATCAACTTTTGTATCCCTGTGTCGTATGTACAAAGAACTGGTGCTGGCAATGAGTACTACTGAACTGACGTCTCAAATTCGATCAGTAAAGGCTCATTCACAATGAAAATTAAACATAGCGTAAGCGTTAACTTAAGAATATAAACGTTACGGTAAAATCAAGATCATTCACGATGGGAACATAAACATAACAGCAAACATATTTGGTAACCATGGAAACATAACAACGACGTCATTTCCTCATATTCTGTCGTATACTTCAGCGCTCCACGATTGTATTCTGTTTTCAAATCACGTAAGCATAAGCATGAAAGTTTGGAGTTTGCAAACTTTTATGTTAACGTCTTACGGTAATGTTTATGTCAATGCTTATGTGAATCATTGTGAATGATCCGATTTGGTAGCCTGGGCGCAAACATCTGTGTTTATGTTACGGTTATGTTCAATTTTCATTGTGAATGGGCCTTATCATTCACAATGAAAATTAAACATAACGTAAGCGTTAACTTAAGAATATAAACGCTACGGTAAAATCAAGAAGTCATACCATCATTCACGATGGGAACATAAACATAACCGCAAACATACTTGGTAACCATGGAAACATAACAACAACGCCATTTCCTCATATCCTATCGTATACTTTAGCGCTCCACGATTGTGTTTTGTTTGCAAATCACGTAAGCATAAGCATGAAAGTTTGGAGTTTGCAAACTTTCATGTTAACGTCTTACGGTAATGTTTATGGCAATGCTTATGTGAATGATCCCATTTGGTAGCCTGGGCGCAAACTTCTGTAGCCCAAGAGAGACTAATTGGTAATTATTCAGTTTCATTTCGCATAGGGAGTGCATGGACGCAAAAACTAATATTTGTAAGCTCTCGCCTAACCTGAACAATCTAAAGGCCCATTCACAATGAAAATTAAACATAACCGTAAAAACACAGAAGTTTGCGCCCAGGTTACCAAATAATGGGGTCATTCACAATGATTCATATCATTGCAAACTCCAAACTTTCAATCTTATGCTTACGTGATTTGCAAACAGTACACAATCGTGGAGCGCTGAAGTATACGACAGAATATGAGGAAATGACGTTATGTTTCCTTGGTTACCAAGTATCTTTGCGGTTATGTTTATGTTCCCATCATGAATGTTCTTGATTTTACCGTAACGTTTACATTGTAAAGTTAACGGTTACGTTATGTTTAATTTTCATTGTGAATGAGCCTCTTATGCTAGGATGGACTTTTCCAAACGAACTTCAGTTCTAGGAAATTAGGTAAAATCTTCTTCCCTCCCCTTCTAAGACCAAAATGGAACTAACATGCCAGACCAGTATTTGTGTGTAAGAGAATTGTTTTCTGTTTTAAATAACATGCTTGTAGACTTTTTTTTTTTTTTTTTGCATTTGTAGTATACTCAAAATACTAAAACGGCGCTTTTCAAGCATAAGCATAGTTTTTAGATTTTTATAGGAGTTTAATATGGTCCCTTGAGGCATTTTAGGTCCTGTAGAAATTTAATAGGGGGATAATAGTGTACATGAAATGTAGAGATATCTGAATAACATACGTGTAGGCCGTAACAAACAAAATAGATACGGAACTAGAAATCCGTGCCCTACTCATAAGTTGTAATAACCTTGGTATACCTTTTCTTTTGTTGTTAATCCTATGTTAAGTTATTCTGCTATTACTACAATAGCACACTTCCATATAGAATTTCAAAAGAAATAGGGTCTGTTTTTAGCCTCATTAACGACCTTTGTTGTCTGCGGTCGTCTTTGAGCATTACATGGGGTCACCTAGAGTTCCCAACCGTCCAGGATTCCTCGGAATTGACCAGGAATTGTATGCTGTGTTCCCGGAGGAATTTTTTACTTTACCGAGACGGCAAAAATCTCGAAATTGAATAATTTCCTATTAGTAATACTTTTTGAGCATGAGTGATATGGAGAGAAATAATTGTTGAGCCAAGTACATCTCCTCTTTTGTAATAGCTTTACAATAGGCCTATATTTCGATTGTCGGACATTTGGTACAATTCATGTCGTCCAATAGCAGTAATGGTCTACCGACATTTGGTACAATCCATATGAAGACATTATTACAAAAATAACTCTTGTCAAAATTGCTATTTTTCAGGAAAACGATAAAAAATAAAAGACTAACACGTCAGCTATTTCCGTTCAACCGGTGTTTTATCCTTATGTGTATTGGACTTGACATGGGGCGTTTTTGGAGTCTATAAAAATTTAAAGTAGTAGCAAATGTGTCCTTAATTCAATTTAATTAAAATGACTAGGGACGTTTTTGTAATAATGTCGTCATATGGTCCAATGTTTAAAAAAATCCAGGATATTTGGTACAATGGTTATATTTGATACACTCCATTTGTTCTGATGTTAGAAAAGGTCCAGGATATTTGCTTCAATGGTTATATTTGATAAAATTCACATAGTCCATTGTTGAAAAAGATCCAGGATATACGGTTTAATGTTTTTTCTTACAAATATATATTGTTATATATGTACTCATTGTTGCATGATTGTAAATCGGCAACAAACACAAATATGAATTTGCAGTTTTATTGAGTGTCACAACGAAATTTTAAGTCATAAATAACATGAACAAATAATTTTTTTTCACAGAAAGAGAAGCCAATGTTACATCATAATGGGCATTGTTGGACCAAATGAGTTATATCAAATATACTGTACCGACCATATTTATTGTATCAGATATCTCTGGGCGCTTTAAAGTTGGACCATATACAATGTACAAATGTCTTTTAATGCTGTCTTTCAAATTGGTTGAATTGTCAATGTCTATCTTGTCTTTGTGAAAACTCTAACCACATGAAATGACTTAGAAATCTTAGTTAATGACTTCACCTCAGTAGATACTCTCAATGAAGATGTAGTAAGCAAAATGTATTTTTTTTTCAACTTCATTGTAATAATTAATTTTTAATGTTTTTTTAATCCGAAGAAATATAACCTTTCGTTCTGCAAAGGAATTTTTCAGTATTACATTTGTTCAGATCAAATTTCTGCACATTCAAAGGTCAAAACTAAAATTATTTTAATGATTTATCATCATAATAATATACTACTCTCTTAAATTTACTGGTCGTATTGGGAATTAAATCAATGACTTTCCCAAAACACGCCATGAAATGTTTCATATAAAACAATTTTTATCTCGAAAAGAAAGCAAAAACGAGCAAAATTCTGTCAAACTTTTTTGTTTGAAATATCTCGAATAACCCCCTGAAATCAATGACATTACTTATCCTGTATATATTTAGTGAACAGTTTTTTTTTTGTATGTGATAAGTAAGACACTTTACTTTATATACAGGAAAATCCATGGAAACAATCTAATATATTGAAATATTATGTATTTTTTTTTAAGTTCAAGAGGGGGGGTGTTCAAACCCTGTAATCCCTCCCCTTTTCGTACGCCTCTATACTGAACATTGTGCGCTATGGCAGAATCTCGTTGAACATATGCATTTTGCCTCTCATATCTGGCAACAAATCAAAACCTATTGCGATTATTGTGTACTGCTTCTCTCTCAATTTACTACATTAAAAAAAGTGACAAAGGATTTAAGAAAATCCCAATGATTGATGAAACGTCTATAAGTTACTCTAATTAAAGTAATAAAATATAATATCTGTTTTTAACGCCGTACTGTAGTTTATTTTGATGTCCATGTATATAGAGTGAACCGTGAGTAATGCCATTCATTTCAGGAGGTTACTCTTTGAGATATTTCAAGCAAAAAAGTTTAGTGTAATTTTGCTTGTTTTTGCTTCCTTTTCGAAATGAAAATTGTTTTAGCCTATATGAAACATTTCATAGCGTGTTTTGGGAAAGCCATTGATTTAATTCCCAATATGCTCAGTAAATTTAATAGAGCATTATATTATGATAATGAATGATTGAAAGAATTTTAGTTTTGTCCTTGAAATGTGCTGAAATATGATCCGAACAAATGTAACATATAAAATTCTTAAATCTTTGCTGCAGTCGATCACAGAAATCGATCTTATTTCGAGATAGTAAAAGTGAGTGTATAACTTATAATATCCATAGAGGAGAAATATTGGCGTTACCAAATGATTGACAAATTGACTGAAACAAAAGTAACAAACTCTGACTGAAACAAAAGTAACAAACTCGGTTTTTTAATAACGCCGAATAAAATTTTGGTTCATATTTCGTAGTTTTTGCGATAGAGGGGGTACATTTCGTGGTTATTGGCATACGTATATGCACAATGATCCTAATTTCGCGTTATTCGCGATTGTATTATACTTAAATTTTCTATTTTATGTATTGGAAGGATAAATGCAACAAAGAAAGTAATTGCAGAAAATTTCGCGCGTCTCGTTATTATACCAAGAAATACAATGTCTAATTTATTCTCCTTATCAGGTTAACATCAACAGTTGGTAGCGTTGTTTTGTTTCCTCGTTTATTTTTCGAATGTATGGGTCGGGTTTGCAGAAGTTCGATATACACGAAGCGTGCGCACAGCGCTCTGTATTGTTCGTTTATGTCTGCATGGCGACGGCGGGCGTCGATTTTTCTAAAGTCTGGGAGATCCTGCGACGTCCAGGGGCCTGCGCGATGTGGATAAAAACGAGATCCATATTGTATCTCACAATTTCACCATCAATCTCACTCTCAGTTGGATTAAAAGTGTCTCAGATGTTTTCTTAGATCGAGATGGAAATCATATAGAATTCCGCTAACGAGATACATCTCAATCGAAAGGTGAATAAAGTTTAACTGGATCTCGTGAAACAGGAATTGATCCTGAAAATTTATGAGTTACCTCAGTAGGTGACACAGCAGAGTGAGGTTAGAAAAGAAGGATGGCAGAGTTCATATTGGTTGAGATGAGAAGAAAATTGTACAATATTCAGAAGGATTCCCTTGTTGAAAACTATAAAGAAATTGCACCGATTTGAAGTAGGGCCTGCAGAATGAGCAGTGGCTCTCAGAGCATTTTAAGGCATGATTCACGAAAGAGGTGGGACTATCCTCAACGTTAAACAAAAAATGAGAATTTTCTTATGGTATGTGGGGAACTTTTGTGCTCGAGGTTGCGGGTTCGATCCCGGACCAGGTTGATAGCATTTAAGCAGTGGCGGCTCGTGATAAAATATTATGTGTGTTCACAATTTTATGTTCCAAAATCGAAGAGAATTTGAAATCGTACGTTTTTACCTAATATGAAATGTCATGATTCCAATGTTTCACTGTCGAAAAAACTGTATATAAATTCAAAACAACATATAATAATAATAATAATAATAATAATAATAATAATAATAATAATAATAATAATAATGATGATGAAACCTAGTCTTTTTATTTCCAATTTTTCCAGGAAAGCCAGTTTAACCAGTTCTTTACTCTTCAAAATTACTTGAACAGAGTTCATTGTTTACGTTTGTTAAAAATTAATGCATAAAACAATTTACAAAAGCGTGTATTCAGTAATATACTGTATTTTGATTCACAACAGACTGATAACTATAGCCTATACCAGTACTGTAATCCCATTCGCATAGATTGATTACTATAAATACATGCCAGTAATATTATTCTTAAATAATATATACCACCGTACAGATATTTAAATTCATACCATCATCACATTCAGCCAGCACGCCTTTGAAAGCCAAACTATGCTATTATGCTAACACTGAAGTATAGTAATTCACAAACTATACTCTCATAGCAGCACTGTACACACATCCACATAAAGTAAACGTTCCGACAGTGAGATGCTGACACCTGCAGGCTACAATACAGACTTATTAAATTTTCTCCTCGAGATATAGCACGTAAACGATAGGCATAGATGCACCTGACATCTGTAGGATAGATTCACTCTTCACTTAATGCTTTGTGCTCTTGACGAGTCATAAGCGGCCAGTGAAAGACAATTTTCTCCCGCGCATGCGTGAAATTTCTGTAACCTTCTTGAAAAGAGAACGGCTTGTACGTGAACGGATGTTGCCAAGTTTACATAAGAAGTTTATGCAAGATGCGGGAAGTTTAAAATAATCGATCCTGATATTATACATCCCCACTACGCCAATACGGTATTAAATAATAAAACTAGCCGTGCATTAATGGAAACAAGGTGTTCACATGCTCTTGTGCTCTTATTAACGCACCGCTACTGCATTTAAGTGTGTTTAAATGCGACAGGCTCATGTCAGTAGATTTACTGGCATGTAAAAGAACTCCTGCGGGACAAAATTCCGGCACACCGGCGACGTTGATATAACCTCTGCAGTTGCAAGCGTCGTTAAATAAACCATAATTTAATTTTTAATAAGAAAACTAAGAAAGAATAATTTATCCCTCTGGCATGTTTCAATAGTGTCGACAGTTTTCGTGTAAATTTAATTTAAAAAACCTCCAAATTCAAGCCACTGCACGATGCGAGTTGGTTGAAACATAGCGCCAGAGAACAGCTCATCTAGCGAAACACACAGTGTGTGTTACGGCGATGTTGCCTGACTGCTGAAACTTCAAACTTAATTTTCTATTAACCATGCATTTAATCACAAAACATAATATAGGTTTTCTATTTATTTAAATGTACCCTATCGTCCCTTTCAGTGAGGAAGGTTATTTCACTTCCACCCTGCTTAAAGAATTTTAATCTTCATTTATAGCTTTGAAGGATATTAGTTTAAGTTAACTTATTTACGTGGCGTGGAGATGAATATAAACAAAATCCGAGCGTCTTAAGGTACGGTCACATGTCACTACTTTTGCAGCGCTGCAGTACAAAAAACTGCGCAACTCTCGTACTGCGACGTGTGAACAACGGTGCAACCCGAAAAGTAGCGCTGCCGAACCTGCTGCCCGCTACTTTTCCATGCTGCGCGCAACTTAAAAGTAGCGACGTGTGAACAGGGTTCTCAGGGTTGCAGCCGCAGCATTTTTGATATCGGTTTTGTTGCGGTTGCAACCAGTGTTACCACCCAAATGTGCCAATAATACTTTTATTGTTTGGATATATTTCAATGTTAAATGTGATGAAAATAAATTATTTGTAACAGTTATTAAATATACAACACAGTCTGAGCATAATTGCTGACGATATAATTCATTTTTAAATTTTCCGTAGCGTACTTCCAAACAGGAGGGTTGCCAACATTGATTACGTGAATATAGTGTTGGTTATCATTTAAGTACCGGTATATAGGCGTTTTTAAAAGCTTTATAGTAAAAATAATGCCAATTTCTGAATACTAGTTAGGACAGAAAAGCAAATAATAGATAAGTAAGCTTTCGCATGAGTTTATTAATAATGCGAACATAACCACAAAATGTATATTGAGAAGTCAACACGGAGATGTAAACCCGCAGCATGACTGCGGCTGCAAAAGTAGCGCCTTGTGTGTGAACAGACTCGCAACCTCCAGTTGCAACTTCTGCAGCACTCGGGTTGCGCAGCACGAAAAGTAGCGTGCAGCTCGCTACTTTTGGCTTACGTGTGAACACGACACGCAACTTTTGCAGCTGCAGTACAAAAGTTGCGCTGCAAAAAGTAGCGATGTGTGACCGTACCTTTATATGCGGAAATGTTTTGTGAAATCAGTCGATGGTGCGGAATAAACTAAAAAGATATTTAGAAAGTAATCATTTGGCGTTTCGGCACCTTTCTGTTGCATTTTTCATCATAGAACCGAAATGTTTGTGAATAACTATGTTTTAATATAATTTTTCTTTGAATTCCGCATAGACCTTGAAAGTCCTAGTTGGCGAAAAGGAGGTTAAAAACGACAAAATTCCCGTGGAGTGAACAGTAATCATCTCATCGTCAGCTATAAAATGTTCTACACAGAGTTCCACCACCTTTTTCTCGAGAAGAAAGGCACTGGTTTTTATTGTTTTTATTATTATTATTATTATTATTATTATTATTATTATTATTATTATTATTATTAATGATAAAAACAAATGAGTGCGTCGCGATATCGTGGGCGTTCTGTAAAGTGTGTCGTCAGTCGAAAAAGGTTGGGAACCACTGGGTTAGTTTATATTAGGTTAGTAATTACGTCAATAACATGGGTTCCTAGTTTTCAACGAGTTCACATTAAAGAATTGATACTGTTGTTCAACTTGTTTTGTGGTCATTTTGGCAAGTTTTTGTATTTTGTTTTACATATAAAATGAGGTGATTCTATTAAAATATACATAATACTGTTATAAGAGTACTACTGTTGAATATGTGGGTTGATAGGTGGAAATTATTTATTTATTTAACCTGGTAGAGATAAGGCCATCAGGCCTTCTCTTCCCCTCTACCAGGGGATTAAAACTACAATATTAAAAATACAATTACAATTATAATTACAATTAATATTAAATTTACAGATACAATAAAAATCAAAGTACTAAAAGATTAACTGATTAATAAAAGCTAGAGAGTTTATTGTGAAAGTTAAGAAGAGAGAAGCATTTCTTTTATTGATAAGTACAAATTAAACCTACTCTACGCAGTAAGAAAATGCTTAATAAGCTTGCTTTTGAACGCTACTAAATTCCGACAGTCTCTGATGTCACTGGATACGGTATTCCACAAGCGCGAGAGCGAGATTGTGTATGATGATGAATACGATGATGTCTTATGTGTTGGTATGGCTAGTATGCGGCTATTTTGCGTGCGTGTGAAGAGATTATGATATGATGACAGGTAACTGAAACGGGAGGCTAGGTAGGTAGGTGTAGAGGTGTGAAGGACTTGGAAAAGGAGAACAAGAGAATGAAAATTTCTACGTTCGTTAAGCCGTGGCCAGTTTAGAGTTTGGAAGGATGGAGTAATGTGGTCAGCGCGACGGACATCGCAGACGAAGCGAACACAAGAATTATGGACACGTTGTAATTTTTGCGACTCGACATTAAGGTCAGTCAGTAGAAAATCACAATAATCGAAGTGGGGCATTACTACTGTTTCTACTAGTATTTTCTTGAGTGATAGCGGAAGGAATTTTCGAATGCTATTTAAGGAATGTAGTATGGAAAGCACTTTTTTGGTAGTATGGGTTTAATTAATGCAATAAAATTGTGAGTAACATTTGTGTCCCTAATTTTTAGTTACGAAAGTTGGCAAGCCTAGGCGGGGGGAGGGTTTACGTTGCGCACAAGTTTAAGATTTTAACCTTTCAAATAGTCACATAGCGCACACGGTCGTTTTGAACGTTACGGTCGCACAGTCACGTAGCGCACAAAGTTATTTTAAACATTGCGGTCGTATAGTCACTGCGCACCACCAGATAGTATAACGATCGCATTATTCGTCCTCTTAAGTTCATCGATCCAGTCGCGTATAAGTCACCAAAGCAGGAGCAGCGAGTGTGGCATTCGTCAGTGGTTCATCGCCATGTTGTCAATGTTAAGTAGGAGAGGTCATAAGTTATTGGTACGCGAAGGTTTTAAATTTCGATATACAAGATTCACTGGAAAAGGAAAACAGTGGAGGTGTACTGTAAAGATCTGTAACGCACGTATGTTTACTGACGAACGCGATGAGTTCTTAGAAGTAGTGGGGGAACATAACCATGAAAATTGTGAACATTTGCCTAGACAGTTTTTATCTAACAGTGTCAAACGCAAGGCCATGGATGATATCTCTGAAAGACCTTCAAAGTTGGTACGAAGCGAAATTGTTAATGTTCCTGATGAAATTTCCGATCAGCTGACAAAAGACGATCTGGTTAATGCACGAAAAGCAGTGGGCAGAGCTAGGAGAAGAATTCTTCCACCGCCACCAAAAACTAGAAATATAGGACTACGCCGTCTGCCTCCTGTCTACAACACAAACCGGTCGTCGAACAGAAGGTGAGTCAGAACTCAGTGGTGTGTGTGATGCTGTCGCTACTTTCTACTGCTTACGTAACGGATACAAGCTGGTGTAATAGCGCCTGAGTATGTATTTAAGAAAACTGAAGAGTATGAAGCTCGAAATGTACACAACACTCGTGCAACTTAAACTTCCAAACACCACGCCACTTTGAACGAAATAACAAAAATGTAATTAAGTATTCTAAAATAAACAACGGTTCGACTCTAAATAGTATTCTCAAGAAAATTTAATTGCATTAAACTCTCATTCAACCACGTAACTACGCACAAAACATTGCAATCGGCTTCATTCCACCGATCTGAGTAACAATTGTGCATCATGGGAAAATAGCGGCCATATTCATGCGCCCAGGGTTGCCAGATACAGGAATTGGAACCGTCGTACCAACATATGAAAATTGTCGTACATTTCTCAGCTTCCTAATATATATAAGTCTAGTCCACCGCTGTATAGTAATGGTTAGCATGTCTGACTGTGAAACAAGTAGGCCGGGGTTCAAATCCTGGTTGAGATAGGTTTGTTTTCGGGGTTTTCCCTCAACCCATTAAGAGCAAATGCTGGGTAACTTTCGGTGCTGGAGTCATTTCACTGGCTTTATCACCTTCATGTCATTGACGCCAGATAAGCATCGCAGTTCATAAAGAATCTTAAAATAAACCTATATTTATATAGGTTAAGTCTACCAGTAAACTTTAGTTCTAATTAAGAATACCATTAATTATTGTTCACATCCACAATCCACAATGACATTGAACATTGAAACAAATCACTACCCATTTCTTCACCATCAATACCGTCATCGCCGTAAAACGAGCACTATGCCGCTTGGTTAGATACAGCTTTGTTATATTTAAAGTCCGCAGAAATTTGATCTTTGGCGACAGATATTTTAGTATAAATGATAAAAGACTTCCATTGTCAAACAAACAAGGAAGTTAATAAAATTAAACCTATATTACTTGATGCAGTAGAAGATATCAGATGATTAAAGATTTATGAATCATATGACGAGACAAAGAGGAAGGCAGAAAATAGAAAAGACTGGAGAATGCTGGGTTTGCAGTGAAAGACGTGCCCCTGGGCAAAACACTTAATGTTTAGTGAATATTATACACTATAAAAAACTCAAAGCTAACATTTTTGTCAATCCACACACCACTCGCAGATGAATGAAACGTTATTTTTTCAATCAGAGTCCCGTGTTAAACCACTCTTTTACAACACAAATGATTCAGTTACCTCATTTACCATGAATTAAGGTATAGAATAATTGCAAGTTACTCAGAATGAAAAATTGGTTATTTTTGGATCATCAGCTGTTATTTTTCAGACGTCAGTACAAAGGACTCGTCATTATTATTGCTACTATTGTTACAGGTTTTTATGCTACCTGTCAAACAAACCTTAATTTAAGAACTTAATATTGATGTTGCTGAGCCTTCAGAGCGCATATTACTAGGGCTAGAAATTTAAGGTGCTGCACCTTAATTTTTTTCTATTAAAATATCCATATTGGCTTATCTTACAAAGAGGACATGGAATAAATACCCCTAACCGTGTTTTCGTTGCAGCGTTTTTTCGATGACAGCACCTTTTTGCACTTCTTCCCCCTTTGTTTGGCTCCTTTGCCGCATTTTATTTCTGTAATAGTAATTAACCAAGGAAAACCAAACGTGTGCGGCCTGACCTTGTTAAATACGCCATTCAGGCATCTTAATCTTCTATTCTACTTTTTATTTCTTTTATGCTCGACCATGCCGAAATGTAGTAATTATACACCTGGTAGCACCCCTTTAATGGACTTCATTAAAGTACACCTATTCATTAAAGTTCAGGTGTTCCACCAATCAGAAAACACCATTGTAGCAATATGAAAGCGCAAGTATCGATTATTCTCGGATATGCAATCGAAAGACAACTAGCGAAACGTCACGGAGGCTGGAAATCCAATACTGTCGCAGAAGGTTATGTTCTGCTGCTATAATAATTAGCGTTAATTGTAAATAATATTCAAATAAATTCAATTTGTCATCTCGTTTTTCAATGTCTAAATCAATGTCAAGATTATATAAAGATTAATGTTCATTTTACTCTCTAGATTATATCAAGGTCAATGACATTTGTTCCTCGGAAAAAAAATCAATACTTTCGCGTCTGCGCACATCTTACAATTTACGAGATATTGCACAAGGTGAGTTCCGCTCCCCAGTCAGATAAGAATAACATGGATACTTATGAATAATTTAAAGTTATAAATATGGTCAAGCCGTATGAAACTTTCCTATAATGGTAATTAAGACGCTCGCATGAAAATTATGAAATTCGCTTGCGCTCGTTTCATAACCATATTCGCGTCTTAATTACTACCATTATAGGCTCGTTGCAAAATGTACTATTAATAAATGGATTTTCTGCTTTCTGAATGTTTTTATTAGGATTTACTGTTTTAGTGTGATGTCACTTTACCTTAGCCTCAGTGCAGCCCTATTTAGCAAAAGGTTTCAAATTACACTGGTGGCCATAATTCTGGAAACTTTTTGTTTTTGTATTGAATTATTATAACATCTGAATTGATTCACAGATTTATACAAACGAAAATGTTACTCGTGACATCCGTTAATTATGGGAAGATCTAAATATTCATTTCAGATTTCATTATCATTTCACATTATTTACTGTATTAATTATTATTACTCGACAAATCTCTCTCACATCTCTTGGACTTACTTTAGGTTTTCTATCAGTCCTAGGTGTTGTTTTACAAGATTTTATGGATTTGTACTTCTGCCATACCTTTTGGATGCCAGACATTATAGCACCATTACCAAGTTTTCTTGCAATATCCTTGAATGTATAGCCTTCTATTCGAAGTGTGACTGCCCTAGAACGTTTCCAATCCTTTCGTGGAGCCATTGAGATAAAATGATCAATAAAGTTTGTTGTAAAGCAATCAGGTGTTCACCTAACGAAATCTTAAGTCAGACTAATGATGGAAACGCACTAATAATGCCCATATTTTATCCCAACAGTGCTCAACAATGCTTCTACTGATCAACAATAATCTTAAAATCAACGATGGACCAGTTTTTATTACAGTAAATAATGAGAAATTATAATGAAATCTAAAATTAATATTTAGATCTTAAACGACAAGAACATAATTTTCCAAATAATAATGAGTATTTATAGTTAAAATATTCATGATTTAATATGATACCTTTATTACAACCCCAAAATTAACGGATCAGTCAAGAATAACATTTTCAATTGTATAAATCCGTGAATCAATACAAATGTTATAATAATTCAGTACAAAAAAAGCTTCCAGAATTATGGCCACCAGTGTAGTTTGCGCCTCAATGAACTCCCGTTAGGCAAACGTCCACAAATTAGTTTGCACTTCAACGCACCACCGCTAAGGCGAAAGCCGTTGAATAGAAAGAAAAGGAGGGCGAAATCAAACTGACCAATCAGAAATCAGTATCGTTGATTGTTGGATGCTGAAATTTGAGAACGAATTTAAACTGTTTTCATTCTTCAGTTCAGAATATCCTTTGGCTAGTGCGTGGTGTCTTCTTCGTCATTCTCCTTTGTTGCCAGCATTCAGCATGTCGAAACAGAAAGTGAGCGCCGAGAAAATGAAAAATATTGTTAAACTGTTTAGTGCAGATAGTATTCGGAGTGACGGATCTGTTCTGAGGTGCAGTGTTTGTGATATTTTAATAACAATTGATGAAAAACACCAACGTAATCGTGTTAAGCAACATATACATACTGCAAAACACACGAGGAATAAGAAACTGCACTGCAAAAAAGATGGAGTGCGACAACAGTTCTTTGAAGAGGCACAGGCTACTTCAAATTCAAGAAATAAAAATGAATTTTTTACTGAAACAGCAAAGACATTTGTGGCGTGTGGTATTCCTCTTTCCAAGCTTAACAAGCCTATTATGAAAACGTACTTGCAGAAATATAGTGGGAAGTCTGTTCCAGATGAGAGCACCTTAAGAAAATCATATCTTCAGCCTCTTCGTGAAGAAAAATTAAAACAGATCAGGCAAGTATAGTCCGACCATCGGATCTGTGCCCCCGTAAGATATGCGAACTGAACCTTAATTCCTTTTCAGCCTCGGCAATTCATTTCTCTCCCTGTATTCCTATTTCTCTCTTTTATATCCCTCTCTCTTTCTCTCCCCCACTACTCACAATTTTGAGCCTTCTTGCGGGACAGTTTATTTGCACTTGCAGTCCAGTGTTGTCAACTCAACATGAATACTGTAGCACGGAGTGGTGAAAGAAATATTATTAAGCAAGTAATAGCATTTTGCATAAGTCAATCAGCGTCATTAGACCTACTTAAATTAAATTATGAATAAGTAATAATTAACCTTACATTATTATAAGCAATATTCAAGAGACATGACACTATTTGACGGAAGTTTGGCAACATCCCTATTCGGCAAGTTTCGTGGCCTGCTGTTTGACGTAGTGGGAGAGAAACGGGTGGAATGGGGTGAGTAGAGGCGTTAACTTTTCCAAGAACGACGACAGCGCTGAAGGGGCATAGATCCGATGGTCAGACTTTAGTAGCTGATAATCCAATATATGAGCCGTTGAGATCAGAAGTGGTATAAATCAAAAATGGGTAATGAGGGTTAAAGTAAGCATTCTGCTGTAAAATACATCGCAAAGTAGTAATTAATATTCAATTTATTTAAACTATTAGTAGTCAGTGGATAGCACGACGGACATATTGGATAAATTTCAGAACACGGATTCGTCCTTTCCCTCTTACTTCAAAATTCCAACCTTGTGCACGCAAAATAAATTATTGGCAATGAAAAGTGCCTTTTCGTAAGCATGATGATGCGCATACGACAAACGCAAATCTGCTCTTTTTAGTATTTTAAGATATATATGTCAGTGAGAAATCCGTATACTGAAATTTTTCCTTTTTACCAAACTTTGCGCGTAAAATTCCTAGCTTTGTAGGCTATATTACGAAAATTTGTAACTGTAACCCGTTGTTACGTCACACAGAACAGTTTCATGTATACTCCATTATTATTATTATTATTATTATTATTATTATTATTTTTTTTTATTTTTTTATTTTTATTTTTATTTATTTTTTTTTTTTTTCATGGAGTGCAGTTTCATAGGAAGGACTTTGCCGACAGACCTTCTACTGCCCCCTACTAATTGGTTGTCATAAATAAATGTCTTCCTTACTGTGTCTTCTCTTGTTAGTAACCAATCACAACCCTCGTTCAGAAGAATTGACAGGTACCCGTCAAATTCACGTGGAGGCAGAGTTGCCGCATCTTTTCCGAATTCCAAGGATCCCGTCAGTTTCACTGCATAATTTCGAGGGTCATCAGGATTGTGGCAACTGTGCAATGTTGGGTCGAGGGGACAGGATGGAATTGTCAGAGTTGTTTGTGTAGGAAGTCATAAATCTGTAAGTGGGTGTTCAAAGGAGCCACCGAACTGCACTCCTTGAAATAAAATAACTTTGATTTTGTAACAGTGAATAATCCTGCATGCGTACATTTAAAATTTGGTTTCCTTTTAAACAGTGTGTAATTTTATTATCTGAATGACGTACCCAATAATAATTTCAGTGGTTTCTGCCAGATTTTATACTCACAAAAATATTTTCCGGCTATAATGCAGCTGCCAGATGAAACGAAAGTAGGGCATTTTATCTGGAAAAGTAGGATTTTCCACAGAAAACACGGCATAATAATGAAACACATGACGTAACGCTAATTGTCAATATTTTGTATAATAAGGTAAATTTTTAGATTTAGTGTACAATAAAATTGATATGAAATTGTTAATAAATCAAATAAAATTAACTGTTTAAGGCTACATATCATAAAAAAGCTTATACCTTGTTGAATTTTCAGTTTGTTATCACTATTTCTATTCTATGACCCATTTTATCTGAACAAGGAATGTTGTCGCCCAGTAAAACTTGTGAAATTCACACCAGATATCTTAAATTAAATTTTACCAACATAGCCTAATTCCTCTTGTAGACGCCAGACATATCTTTGGTCCACTAAGAGTTAACGAACTAGAAAAAGCAGGGCAGTTTCTGATTTTCTACTAATGCTTGGCCGGACGCAAGACTCACCTACAGTAGAAACAGGACGTGTCCGATGAAATACGGACGTCGGGTAATCCTAGGCTTCAAGGCATGGTATTTTTTTAATTGGTTATTCTACGATGCTATTATTATGTAGTGTCTCAGTAAGATGAAAGTGATATCACAGTCTACTATATACAGTCACGAAGCTTGAGTTTTGAGGGTGCTAGAAACAATAGACTGTGACGGTATTATTTTGCATTGCCTGTAATGAGGCGATATTAGCGATCCTAGTGGTGAGCAACTATCTAATGTTTGCATATTTACTACGTATTGAGCTTCGCGACTGTATATACTAGACTGTGGTGATATTGTCAGCGAATTACTCTTAATAAAAATCTGCCAGATTCACCAGGAAATTGGCTGACTTGGCAACACTGCTCCGACCTGTCGTTTCGCTCATGCTCGGAATCGTTCGATATCCTCCGGTTACAGGCATGGGAGTGGAGACTCCTCTCCTCTCCGGCCGCCATTTATTACGCCAGTGATTATTTCGCTTCTCGACCATATTCGGAACCGTTCGGGAAGTTTCGGTTGCCAGCAGCTGCTGTGACCAGCTGATTGGGCATAGTGAAATAAAGTTTTGCAGTAATATCTATCAATGTACGACGATGTTATCACGAACGTTGAGTTTTTAATCTACAGAGAGGACTGTATGAATGCCAATTGTTTCCTGGTAATGTGATAAGTTTTTCATATTGAATCAGTGCTTTTTCTTCTATTGTCATTTTGATGCTGTTAATATTAGTGAGGAATCTCATAGAATCTATTGGAGTCGTTTTGATTCCACCAGTAACGAGCCTGAGAGCTTGGTTTTGAAAGTAACATAATTCAATTTAAATCATGTCCAAATTCAACGTCGCAAATTTCTAGCGCAATAATTAACAATAGATCCCTATTAGAAACAACAACAACCAAATTTCTTGGCTTAAAAATCGATAATGTGTTAAATTGGAAAAATCATATTAAAGAAATTACCCCCAAACTAAATTCAGCTTGTTTTGCTATTAGATCTATGCAAAAGATAGTAAATATCAATGCCTTAAAAACAATATACTTTGCATACTTCCACTCGGTAATGAGTTTTGGAATAATATTCTGGGGAAATTCCACAGATAGTCACAGTATATTCCTATTACAAAAAAGAGCAATTAGAATATTGGTAGGTGCCAAATCTAGGGAATCTTGTAGGACTATTTTAAAAAAACTACAAATAATGTCCATGGCTTGTCAGTATATCTTTTCATTAATAATCTTCCTCGTATGTAATCGTGAAAACTTTGTAACTAATTGAACAGTTCATAGCATGAATACACGTCAAAAAAATGACTTTCATACTCCATCGGCAAGTCTATCGTGCTATCAAAAAGGAGTGCGTTATATGGCAGTAAAAATTTTTAATAGCCTCCCTATCGATATAAAAAATGAAACTCAAAACAAAATTATTTAGGGCCAAATTAAAGAAGTACCTAATTTCTCACGCCTTCTATTCTGTAGGTGAATTCATGACATTCAATAACACTTCATGAAATTGATGCTAAAAGTATATGTTGTATTAGAAGACTATATTGTAAATCTCGTCTGTATATATTTCATCTAGACTGTGACTATAAATTAAGACTTTATAATAGTATTAAGTTTTTTGACTTGTTCCATATTCTAGCTGTAAGCATGTATGAATACTATGGAATGTTAATAAATACAATACAATACAATACAATAAAATGTATAGTAGTCGAACGTGCAGCTCATTACAACCGTTTCATTATAACTTAAGACGTAACAAATTACGGTAACTAGCAAGGGACCGCCGATCTTTTACAAGGTTAGTGGGTTAGTTGGGGGGTGATTTGTAAGTGACGTGAGGCCGAGGATTTTAAATCATTGAAATCTTTTCACATATTCCTCTTGTCACATACCTTGGTAAAAAAAAAAAAAAAAGAAAAAAAAAAGAAAAAAAGAAAAACAGGCGGTCCCTTGCTAGTTACCCAAATTAAGTTTAAATAAGCACACTTAGAATATTGCTACAACTTCACATTCTAGCCTAGAAAATGTCAGATTTAGTAAATGCTGTAAATAAATAGGTATCTGGTATGTTAATATTTCATATGAAATGATACGTTTCACTATTAATTCAGTATTAAACGCAGACTTTTAATATGAATTAAAAGGAAAAATTTTGAAGGGTTAGTGCTTTCTGCTAATTAGCCAAATGAATAATACTGATCCTATTTTGAAGAAAGCTAGGCCTATATATAAATGAATGAAATAATATACTGTAGGCCTATATAAATGTAAATATAAATTTATTTATCATATTTTAAAATTCAAGTATAGAAATAATAATTATTATTATTATTAATACTTGTACCAAAAAAAGCTGAAGCCTTTGTCTTCTTCATTTAACTACAGAGTGATAAAATAAAAACACCGTAAAACATTTACTATTGAACTTTATTTGTTGAAACTTTGTGCATACAACATTGAAAGATGGCAGATTCCTCAGAGCTCAACATGACCCCCATTGCGCATCCATCCAATCCAATCCGTGCCCGTTGTAATATAAGAGGGGTGGTTTGTTGAAAAGCTTGAGTAATTTTTAGTCTCAGATCATCAATGCTTCTGGGTTTCTGTGAATAGACAATGTCTTTAACAAAACCCTACACGAAGAAGTCAGGAGGGAAGATCTGGGAAGTTTGGGGTCCAAGCCAAGAGATAGCTGCTTTTCGTACTTGGTTTCGTCTGGGACCTGCTGCATTTTTTTTTTAAACACAGAACCTGTTTCTACAAATGTTCGTTACCACAACATTATGGAATCGTATTTAGGTACATTATGTACTTCATGCTCACGTCGAAATTCCCTTTGACTATTTTAACACTCTCAAATTTAGCATACCAAAGAACACATTATGCCCGCTGTTGATTTGTAGTAGCCATTTAAATCATCTACGATTTTCATTTGTCCTTTCAGATTATGCATTGTTGATTGTCATATATGGAAACTCCCATATTTTAATCGTAATATAACCAGCAAGAAAATTTTCCTACTATCATAATAGCTTTATAATAATAAATTAATATTATCCATACCCAAACGGATCAGACTGTATTTTATAGTCCAGCTTAACGAGTAAACAGTTTTAATTGTCATTGTGCATTCATAAGTCAGAAAGGTTAAAAGGGCTGTATACGTATTTCAGAATATACCCGTTGAAATAGAAACTTGTATACAGTGATGTATTTCTAAACAAAAAAATGTATTGCTTTGTGATTTCGATAGTGCCGGTAGTAGTTGTCTTCGTCATCGCCTCGGCTTCATCATCACCACTACCACCATTTCCGCAGGAATACTTATGGAAAATACATGGCTTTGAACCTACTTAGGCCTATAGAGGTTACTAGTATGCGGAGGAGACATCACTATGAAATTGTTTAAATATGGATAAAATATGACTTCTTGTAAATGCAAAATTTGATGATACTAATACTATTTGACTGCCGGTAGTAGTTGTCTTCGTCATCGCCTCGGCTTCATCATCACCACTACCACCATTTCCGCAGGAATACTTATGGAAAATACATGGCTTTGAACCTACTTAGGCCTATAGAGGTTACTATGTATGCGGAGGAGACATCACTATGAAATTGTTTAAATATGGATAAAATATGACTTCTTGTAAATGCAAAATTTGATGATAGTAATACCATTTGACTGCCAATTAAAGTCTTAATAATATATAATTTAAAGAGGCCCTATAGTACCTAATAATGTTAATAATGTCCAGCAATTATATTATATTATATCATAAAAGTGTCCTGGCGCCGCCAGGCCTGCTTGTATAGTACCGAAATCATAAGTTTTGTTTCACCAGAAAATCGGCATAGTTGCATATAGTAAAAGATAATAACAGTATCTACATCATTGCCAATAGTGTAGTAATTCATATGAGTATACAAAGCGACTCATTTTTGCACGCGTGAAAGGTTTTTAAGCGAGTCGTCAGGCGAGTTTAAAAAACATACAAGTGCAGTAATGACTCGCTTTATTTTGTTGTATGCAAGGTTTTTTCACTACCAAGTATTTTGAATAAACGTTAGATCTGACTGTTTCAGTTCCTGTGGCATTTACAAATAAAGAATTATGAATAAAATTAACGACAATTACGTTGCTAAGGTATCATTTAATGCTTTTATGATGACTATTCCGGTCTGGCGACGCAGTGGCTTGGGAGAGTCCAATCTTCGTTACAAGGGGTGTTCGTTTTAGTCTTTCTCCAGCCGCGTTAGCGATCACGTTGGAAGCGAAACAGTGTGGGAATACACTCGCGCTAAGAACATACTACACCAGTTCATTTGTGTTTACGGCAGTTGTGCGCTTATCTTTGTCAGTTAATTCGTTTAATTTAATTATTGAAATGTTCCAGTGCTTCTTTTTTGTTTAGTAGTGTTTAGGGTGTAGTTTATCTAGCTTGCGGTTTTTTGTGTTTATGAAAACAACTGAATTTTCCTTTCACCAGACACATAAATCATGAACTATCTCCATATTATATTAGCAGGCCTTATTTTTAAAAATAACATCATCACTCGCCATTGTTGGAAGAAATAGCCTACGAAATAAGTCTGAGGAGATATTTCTTATACTTATATCTTCAATTATGAGTGAGTTGAGTGAAAATAGTGACACGTCAGACATTCTGGACAATGTAATGGAATCGGCGGAAAGTTTTAGCCTACAGCTTCTTCCAAAAAAATCAAGAAACCAATATGAGAAAGAGTACGAAACATTTGTGAAATGGCGGAAGGTAAAGAAAATATTTAACATATCGGAGCCAGTTGTTCTTGCGTATCTAGGGGAACCATCAAGAAACTACAAGTCGTCAACTTTGTGGTCGAAATATTCAATGTTAAAATCAACATTGGCTGTAAAGGAGAAGGTAGATATAAGTATTTACCGTAAAGTGAAAGCTTTTCTTAAAAGAAAAAGTGCTGGGTATAAAGCGGAGAAAGCAGAAGTCTTTACAAGAGATGAAGTTACTAACTTTTTGGTTAGTGCTCCTGACGAGAAGTTTTTACTGATGAAAGTGGTCATGATAATGGGGTTGTCGGGAGCCTGCCGTCGGGATGAACTTTCTAGAATGACTGTTAATGACGTTGAGGATAGAGAGTCTTTCATAATTGTCAGTATTCCTGACTCTAAAACTAAAAGACAGAAAACATTCACAATACGTAACAGCAGTGAACACAGATTTAATCCAGCTGAGATTTGCCGCAAATACATGTCACTTCGCCCAGAAGGGGTACAAACCCCGAGATTCTTTCTCCAATATAGAAATGGAAAATGCAGCGTTCAAGTAGTCGGTGTAAATACATTTTCTAAAATACCGAGTTTCATTGCCTCGTTTCTTGGACTACCAAACACCGGGAGGTACACTGGTCGTAGCTTCAGGTCGAGATACTCCTCTTCTCTTTTAGTTGGTCCTGGGACTGACATCTTGAAGCTCAAAAATCACGGAGGATGGAGATCAACAGTTACAGAAGGGTATGTAGAAGAGTGTATTGAAACAGTGGAAAGTGCGAAGAGTATTTTTGGTAACTGTTACACTTTTACTATGTCATACTGCTTTTGGCCAATAAAACGGTACGAAAGGACGTCTTTCAACCAATTATGGCTGCTTATCGCTACAATTTTATCACTTCCCTAGCATTTGTTTCTTTGTTTGCCAACATTTCAAACTGCAAATTCTTAACGGTACTATAAAACATACGTTTGCGATCGTCATTTGTTTACTGCATAGACAGTCAACTGGAAATGGCGGCTCTGTTCAAACGTTTTGGTGAGGCTAATATTAGTGAAATAGAATTTCAGTAAGTCAATTAATATTTTATGTATTAAAGTATTTTATTTCTTCTAATCTTTATATACTTTCTTCTAATCGTGTAATAGTCAATTAAATCCCATTCGAGTTTTGATTTTCTCTAGATAAATCAAAACGTCTAGTGAGATTACTATTGACTATTTCGTTTATATGACGTCATTCCATTTTCGACCAATGAAGTGTAATGAAATTTTGAATTGTAACCAATCACAGTCATACATCGCGGTAATTTTTGAAACTCGATTTATCACAATTTATCACATGGTCGTTCTTTTGTTTAGTCAGTGTCGTCAACTGTTTCCCCGTAAATCGATGACCATGAATCCATTAATGTAACGATGAAGTACTAATTAAAGTGTGAAATCCTACTTCCACATCTACATCTTCATCTTCTAATTTCATGTCCATTGAATTTAAAGAAAATAACACTCCTTCATTCAGATTTGATAACTGCGTTTTCAGCAATTGTTCATTTAATGTATTAATGAAGTTATTTGTAATCATATTATAAAATGTTTAAATTAAATTATGATTTCAGCAGATAATAAAAATACATTTCTGTTATAATAGCAAAAGACAACCGCGGTACATGTAATTAACATTGTTAAACCTGTATTTCGCTTTTCTCAATTGGCATTACTGAATAACATCCAGTTTCTTTATTGCAGTAATCGATATTCATCTATTTCATGATGTCTGAATAGGTTAAGTATTCATAAAGATACAATTTTTTACATTTTGTGAGCGAATTTTAGGGATATATTATTTACATTTTTATTTTATTCACGAAATAGCCCTAATAAATGTCACTCTAAGTCTGAGATTACTATAGAATAGATAAAAAGTTAGTTCAACATTTTCAGATTTCATGAAGGATCATGGTGTGGCGTAAACCTAACCAGCAACTTTTGACTGATAAATGTTTTTCTGGCGTTATGGCGAAATTTATATTTGTGGACTTCAATATACATCAAGGAGTGTATTTTATTTAGCACATTAAACCATACGTACCAGTGCTTGTTTCCTTGCATTATACCGTAACTGCTATTTTATTTTAATATGTTTGTTTCTTACCTTTTTAATCGTTTTCTTTCTTTTGTTTTTATGTTTTCCTTGTCTTTGATTTTATTTCCTCTTTATTTTTATTTACTTATTTTTTTTCCATTTGCGTTTCATGTTTCTTTATGTCTTTTTCTTGTTTTTATTTACAGCTGATTCTTGTCTTCTTTATATTTATTTATTTTATGTCTTGTCTTTTCTCTCCTTTTTATTTCTATATTTGCATTTTTTCTTTGTATTTTCATTCTCTCCACATTTTCCATTTTCCTTTGTGGTCTCGTTAGTTCCTTTTTCTCTTCTCTCTGTGTTTTTCATTGTAGGCATATATATTTTCTTTTCGTTTTTGTTTACTGTTTTTTGTGTTTTCATTAATATATAGTTTATCTTTTTAGTCTTTTTGTACAGTATTATTATTTTTATCTTTCTTTCCCACTACTGCTGTTTTATAGTATTATAATTTAATTGACTTAGAATAATTTTATGGTGCAGACCATTCTGCATTGTTAATAGCACCCTCTGTTTCGAAGATATATTTCGCTGATGTAACCGTTCTCCAAGGGAGTATAAGAATCTGTTGAATTTCAACCAATCTGAGCTAAGATCATCATCATCCTTCACGATTTAGTCTTCTGTAGACCTGTTTCGGCCCCATCTAGTAGTCTTCTAAAAGGTCTTCCTGGTCGACGATGTCCTCTAGGTTTATACTGCATCATAATTTTTGGGATTCTTGAATTTTCCATTCTTCTTGCATGATTTAGCCAATTGAATTTGTATCCCCTGTTTTTTTCTTCTACTGACTCTACTTCTAATTGTTTTAAAATTTCTTCATTCCTTTTTCGGTCTAAAAGAGTATATCCTGTTATCCTCCTGAAAAAATTTCATTTCCGTTGCTTTGATTCTGTTCATGTCTTTTTTCTTTAATGTCCAAATCTCGCTTCCATATAAAAGGGAGGGTAATGCTAGTGTATTTATATTTTTATTCTTGTAGATTTTTGTACTAATTTAGCTTTTAATGTATTGTCTGTTATTCCTAGAATTTGTGTAAATTTGGTAATTTTCTTGTTCACATCTTTTTCATTTTGATAAGATATTTCACAACCCTGATAATTGAAATTTTGTACTTGTTAGAGGCATTGGTTATTGTGTATTATCTTACTTCTGACTGGGTCTTGTCCTAAAAATGCCATTACTTTTGATTTTTGTGCTGAAATTTCCATCCCAAAATCTTTTAATATGTTATTTAATGTATATAATCCTCTTTGTAAATTATCCTCTGAATTGACTTGATCATCGGCATAGAGTAAGGTATTTAATGTTAGAGCACTGGTTATTTTGATTCCTGATGTGTATATTTGGTTCCATTTTAAAATAATTTCATTTAGCCTATATAAATATTAAATAAAGTTGGTGATAGTGGACAACCTTGTCGAACTCCATTATTAACTAATTTTCTTTGGGATATACAGTTATTTATTTTGACACTTATTTTGCTGTCTGTGTAGATTTCTATTATATTTTGTAATAGCAAATTTGGAATATTTTTATCTTGTAATATGTCGAATAAAAGGTCTCTTCGGACTTTATCAAAAGCTTTCACAAAATCAATAAAAGCTATATGGGTTTCTAAATTAAATTCTCTTCTTTTTTCTAACAATAGTTTGATATAAATATCTTATAACATGTGTTGAGGGTACTAATTCCTCTATAGTTCAGAGCTAAGATAAAGGTCGATAATGTCATGATAGCAGTAATATCGTGATGCTGTGTTTGGATGTCTATCACGGAATTACCAAGCAGGATAGAATCGCGTTTGACCGAGGCCCTCGTGATTAACAAGCCAGAACATGAGATGACTAAGCGTTGGATTACGTCATACGCCGGGGCCCATGCATATGCATTCCTTAAGCCTCGTTCACATTTTTCAAGTAACTTGAATTCAAGTCACGTGATTTCAAGTACCTGAATTCAAGTCGCCGTTCAGACATATTCAAGTTATCTTGTTTTCAAGTAGGATAAAATGGCGTCCATGGATGTTGTGCAATTAGGAATTTCTGTAGTAGCAAGTCTCCGTGCCAGGGAAATGATAAAAATATTGAAGAAATGGAAAACGCGTTGTTCAGTATGGGTTAGGAATTAGATTAATAAGAGAAATACACGGCCACTGATTATTACAAATAGAAAAAGTGAAATCTTCAAGCAGATTTAATAATTCTTATCGCAAATGTAATAAAACATAAGCGAGTCTGATTTACCATAATTTAAAATGATTATCTTGAAGCTGTTACAGTTCCCCCACAAAAATCTATCAACCACATTGAACCATGCCAGTTTCGGCGGTAAATAACATCCCTTCAAGCAACGCTCTTCTTTTCTTAATCCCTCATATCTTCCTCACTTCTTTTCTATCTACAGTTTAATAGTTTTGTATTATTTTTCATAGGCTATCTCATCTGTGTCCACGTTAAAATCTTTGCTGTTCAGTTCTTCAATGAACTCTTTCTTTCTTTGCAGCTTCCTTTGCATTTCTATTACGAAACTTTGCGGTTAATATAATCCGCAGGCCTTCGTGAATTTTATACAACTTCAGAAACTCAAATATTTGGTCACTATTTCACTTACTGCTGTTTGCTATTATTTTTACGTTCCCAGTAGAACTGAAAATCAATCAGCTGTTAATTTAACTCTCTTAAAACAGCTGCTAATTTAAATTCCCGCTCTTTTCTCCTTGAATACAAGTTATCAAGTGACGTTCACACTTTTCAAGTTAAGTAAAAAGTAGAAAGGGATCCAACTTCACTTGAAACTTGAATTCAAGCCGTTAATTGATTTCAAGTCAACTTGAAACATAGTTCACACTTTTCAAGTTCGTCTTTCAAATAACTTGAATTCTAGTTACTTGAAAAGTGTGAACGAGGCTTTAGATAACGCACTGCGTTGGGAATCAGTTCAAGCGTGTGGTTAGTTGCTAATTGAGAGGCAATAAGAAGTTTAGATAGGCTATCTCCGAAAGATCCGCACAAGAGAAAACAGTGGCTACGTGCAATTCACAGGGATAATTATGAACCAGGGAGCTCTGCCGTGGTATGTATTATTCTGAGCAACATATATTGAGAGAAGACACTGCAACGCAGAGTGATGGAAGTATTCTTGTGATGCCCAGGAAAATTCCTAAACTTGCTGAAGATGCATGCCCATCAACATTTTCCAACCTACCATTTTTTATATCCTCAGAACCGGCACCCAAACGTAAAGATCCAGGTAGTGGCTCTTTAGTGAGCATAATGGCGTCGCAGAAGAACGCACATGTGAGTGTACAGGCTTCATGGAACAATCAAAACTGTAGTAAAACCGGGTGAGTAAACATAAAAATTTGTGTCTATCGATATATTAGCATAGTACATCTTTAATATGCAGTATACAAACATACTCTGATGATTTGATACAAGTGTAAGATCGTTTCAATTTTTTAGAGTACACGCGGTTTTTGTAGTGTGATAAATATGGCGGAGGGAGGCTTACGAATTATGCCTTCTTTCTTACAGTTCCGTTCCGTCTTCTGCTAGCAACGACGGCAATAGAAAGGCTAACAAAAGACGAACGTACAGTGTTGCCAACCTACAAAATGCTGTGGAAAAGGTGTTGAATGATAATTGGACTGTGTACAAGGCAGCGAAGGAGTGTGGAGTACCCTGGAGTACACTGAAGGATCATATTAGTCGTTACGTTAGAAATGCTGATGGAGATTACGGACCATTTGAAGTTCCTAAACTCGGGCGTCCCTTCGTGTTGCCAAAATTAATAGAACTGAGGTTAGTGCAGTATATAGTTGGACGGCGTTCTGCATCAACCAGCTAGGCGCCACTTTTTTTTTTAATTGAGATTTTGATACCATCTGTCGTACTGGAGGATAAACTAAGTGTACTCACACTTTTGGCACCTTTCCTTTTTACATAACCTTATTATTAAAGAAAAATGTAAGCACCATTGCTCGAATCTGAGATTCCAAGTTTAGCATCAATAATTTTTTATAAATGCTAAACTTAGTTCTGCATCAAGTAGCGGTATGTTCCTGGCGCGTATATTGTTGATACATATCTGACATACTTTCAATATCCGGCATTGTGGAGTTCGTCACTTGGATGTCGTCGTTTAGAAGATCATCAATCCATTGCTAATTTTATAAGACAAGTAGAGTCCGGGAACTTAGCCACTATTCTTTGAAGTTGAGTGAGTACGAAGTTTGTGCAATGACCAAGGAGCTAGGTTGTAAACAGACTATTCCGCATCAAGGACAACAGCCACAGTATCACATAAAAGAATGATTTGAAGAATATGACTGTGTTGTGTATTACAAAAGAATAAACATAGTCTCTGCTGTGAACTTTTAACTTAAAATGTTACTTTTTCACAGGCACTACTCTTAATGAAATGTATAAGCCTATATATTACAACCATTTTTTATGTAAAATTTTAGCTTCAAATGTTACTGTATCAGAAGGCACTACTCTTAACATGTTTAAGCCTATGTTACAACAGTGGCGGTGCATCAATAAGAGCACAAGAGCACGTGAACACCTTGTTGTCATTAATGCACGACTAGTTTTATTATTTAATACCGTATTGGCGTAGTGGGGATGTATAATATCAGGATCGAGTATTTTAAACTTCCCGCATCTTGCATAAACTTATGTAAACTTGGCAACATCCGTTCACGTACAAGCCGTTCACTTTTCAAGAAGGTTACAGAAATTTCACGCATGCGCGGGAGAAAATTGTCTTTCGCAGGCCGCTTATGACTCGTCAAGAGCACAAAGCATTAAGTGAACAGTGAATCTATCCTACAGATGTAAGGTGCATCGATGTCTATCGTTTACGTGCTGTATCTCGAGGCGGAAATGTAATTAGTCTGTATTGTAGCCTGCAGGTGTCAGCATCTCACTGTCGGAACGTTTACTTTATGTGGATGTGGGTACAGTGGTGCTACGAGAGTGTAGTTTGTGAATTACTATACTTCAGTGTCGGCATATAGCATAGTTTGGCTTTCAAAGACGTGCTGGCTGAATGTGATGGTGGTATGAATTTAAATGTCTGTATGGTGGTGTCTATTATTTAAGAATAATATTTACTGGCATGTATTTATAGTAATCAATCTATGCGAATGGGATTACAGTACTGGTATAGGCTATAGTGTATCAGTATGTTGTGAATCAAAATATATTACTGAACACACGCTTTTGTTAATTGTTTTATGCATTAATTTTTAACAAACGTAAACAATGAACTCTATTCAAGTAATTTTGAAGAGTAAAGAACTGGGTAAACTGGCTTACCAGGAAAAATTGGAAATAAAAAGACTGGGTTTCATTATTATTATTATTATTATTATTATTATTATTATTATTATTATTATTATTATATGTTGTTTTGAATTTGTATACAGTTTTTTCGACAGTAAAACATTGGAATCATGACATTTCATATTAGGCTAAAAACGTACAATTTCAAATTTTCTTCGATTTTGGAACACAAAATTGTGAACACACATAATATTTTATCACGAGCCGCCACTGTGTTACAATAATCTTTGATGATGTAAAATTGTAGCTTAAAATGTTTTTGTTTCATATGTACATGCATTGTTTAAGCCCATATTACAATAACCTTTGTTGCATAATTTTAACTTAAAACACCGGTATAACAACACAGGTACTGCCCTCAATTATATATTACGTGTTGTATTTTTGAGCAGGGTGTCCCTGAAGGCTATGTGACGTAATGTATACCCCGTGAAACTTATAGTCACTGCAATGTTTTTAATAGATTATTTTACAACGCTGTATCAACATCTCAGGTTATTTGGCGTCTGAATGAAATAAAGGTGATAATGCCGGTGAAATGAGTCCGGGGCCCAGCACCGATAGTTACCCAGCATTTTCTCATATTGGATTGAAGGAAAAACCTCAACCAGGTAACTTGCCCCGACCAGAATTCGAGCCCGGGCCACCTGGTTTCGCGGTCTGACGCGCTAACCGTTACTCCACAGGTGTGGACATTCCAATGTTGTTGGGCTAAGAAAACTATATTTATAAGGATTGAAGTGCGGTCACCCGAGTACAAATTTCTGAACTAATAATGACAAGCAGAGAGCAAAAAATTATGGAGGTATTAATTAAGAATCGCCGTGAAACTGAAGAGGAAACTTCAGGTCATTATAGCTCGATTCAACGTTAATGGCCCCTGTCCTTGGTTGTTTGGCTAGTGAGCGAGCTGTGTTGCGTCATAAGAAAGAAATTTAATCACAAATGTGCATAGGAAGGGAAGAGGAAGAATGAAAATAATGTCTGTGCTCGTAGCTGAGGGACACTCATGTCAAGAAAATATGTCATCATGACATTGTTTAGTCAACAGACGTAGTGGTTATAGGTCTCGCAAGCACGGAATACCGACGGAAGGAATGCGAATGAAACACTGCGATAAGGAAAGGTAACGAGATAACTTGAATGATATTCAAGAGTACAGTCGGAAAAGAAATGACATCTATAGAATCAGTCTTGCGTTGTGATAGTTACATTACGACTTTAGTTTATTCCATTGCATATGAACAAACATATGTTGCGCGTTTAATTAGCTTCGAATTTTTCTCTTGCTATGTTCTTTATTTCCAAAGCGATGTCCTCATTTGTTCATCTTCTTGGAAGAGACAGTACTTCCATAGGCCGCATCTCTCCCCCTTCGACGTGCCTTCATACACACGTCAAAACAGACAGCAACGCCACCATTGTTTTTCGGTAATCGTTCCTTGCGCGAGCTATAGTAATGGGACGTGTGGAAGAATATTGTGTTTTAAGACGGAGTGTACCGCGACATGATAAGAAGGAAGTGTTAGGTGTTATGACTGCGCGGCCTGACCTGAGTGACCCAGGCGCCAGTTATGAATAACTCGCACATAGTATATCTACTTACTTTTTGCAGGGGCCAAAATCCCTGAATCAAGCTGTACAAGTATGTATAACTGTGCAATATTACGTATAAATTGACTTTTTCCGTTGCGTGAGGCATGGAATACAGAACAAGGCCCTATTTTGTTTGCTAGGAAGGCAGAGTAAGATGGGAAATATGAACTGTGACCTGCAGTATTAATATCTTATCGTAATTATTAATGCGATCAGTGTTGATTGTTAGGAACGCTCTAGGATAACGTAATACTCTAGAATTGTTTATTTTTACTTCGATAGTTTAATTTGACAGCTTTAATAATTCATCTATTGTTTCTCAGTAGGGAGCGGATTTTTATGTGCTAAAAATTTTAATATATTTATTTTTTATGTGCTAAAAAGTACGAACATATTTGCTAAAAGTCGACCTGGTTGGCGAGTTGGTATAGCGCTGGCCTTCTATGCCCAAGGTTGCGGGTTCGATCCCGGGCCAGGTCGATGGCATTTAAGTGTGCTTAAATGCGACAGGCTCATGTCAGTAGATTTACTGGCATGTAAAAGAATTCCTGCGGGACAAAATTCCAGCACATCCTGCGACGCTCATATAACCTCTGCAGTTGCGAGCGTCGTTAAATAAAACATAACATTTATTTGCTAAAAATAAGAAAATATTTTTTTTTAATAATTATGACGAAAATACCTTACTTAGCTTGAAAAAAATATATATTACTAGGTACTCACCAACCACACTTGAGTGCTAGTAGTTGTCCGAGAATTGCAGTGAACAACAAAGGTCATCTCCAAATTCTCCATCACAAATGCATACCGATTATCTCTGAACAACGACTTAAACACCGCAATTTCACCTACAGGCACATCCTCCAATACTTGAGCAACTTTACACATTCTTTTATATCCCCTGTTTTTCCCAAACACGTTCTGGAATTTGTCCCTTAGTAATTGTGCTTCTGACCCTGGTAGCGAGTCTAGTTTAATTTCCACGGCACGCACCTCCCTGTTTCAGACAACAGGTTTTTGGATGTTTCGAGTTTTTTATGTTGTCACACAAAAAACTTAGATTTGCTAATAGGAAAGCCAAATCGTTTTTTAAACAACCATCTTTCAATATATCTTAAAGGATATCGGTTGACGAAGCCCGATAACAGGGAATCACAACAAGATATATTGCCTTACTTGATAGACATGAGGAGAGGCGAGAGATTTGTTTAAATTAAATAATGTTCACACCCGAGCTCTTATCTGTTGTGTTTCACAAACAAAGCGTGGAATGAAATCATCTTCAGCAACAATTAACATTCCTAATTATGTGTTGCAAGATCTCTCCTTCTTGTCCATGTTAATTTATTCTCTAATAATAACACTGATATGCTGCCTAGCAGTTCTCAGAACTTGGGGCGATACTATTACAAAAATGGACACACCACACAGCGCTTAGAAACACGAAGCAACCAAGAATTCTTAAAAAAGATAACGCACTTCTGAGTGATATAATTGATTTAGTTTTAAAGTATTTAAAAGTTCTTGCAAAAAATTATTTAAGTAAAAAAATTCCAAGATTTATGTGTTTATAATAGATTTCCTGAAAATATATATTTACATGATTTCTTTGTGAAAATATGTGTTTTTATGTGAAATAAAATTCGGGTTTTAAACTTGAAACTTCATGTTCGGAATTTTTAACTTTGTTAATTGTGTTTTATCACACGCAAAATAGTACATTATGCAACGAGCCTATAATGAAGGTAATTAAGAAGTGAGTACGGATATTTATGAAACGAGCGCAAGCGAGTTTCATAATTTTCATACGAGCTTCTTAATTACCATTATAGGCGAGTTTCATACGACATTTTATGCTCGACCATATTTCTAACTTGATATTATTAATTTTATTGTATCTGACCTGGAGCAATGTCCCGTATGTTGTGAGATGTGCGCAGACGCGAAAGTATTGATTTTTTCCGAGGAACATGTCCACATTGACCTTGCTAGGCCATAAGAACCTACAGAGATAACACTAAAATTAAATTAGACATTGAAAAACGAGATGACAAATTGAATTTATTTGAATATTATTTACAATTAACGCTAATTATTATAGTAACAGAACATAACCTTCTGCGACAGTATTGGATTTCCAGCCTCCGTGACTTTTCGCTAATTCTCTTTCGATTGCATATCCGAGAATAATCGATACTTGCGATTTTATAACGGTAGAAATCTGACCTGTCATTGGCTGAACAGTTGTAACTTGAGTCGTCATTGGCTGAAAGACCTGACCTTTAATGAGTAGGTGTACTTTAATGACTTGCATTATAGGTCTGCTACCAGGTGTATAATTACTACATTTCGGCATGGTCGAGCATAAAGAATATTTAATTACATAGGAATCCGCTCCTTATTTCTCAGACACTGAACTGTTTCATAACTACCTAATAATAGTCCATCATATCTGCATTTCTCTTGAATAATCTGACAATTCTAAAGGGGATCACAACACAAAAATCGAGTTACTTTTGTTTTGAAGTCCAGGACGATAGAAGACTATGACTACTGTATAATTGTTTTTATTTTCCTACGGGTTGAGAAGTTACGCAAGGATTTAGCTGAAGGTGTGACGTCATGTTGCTCCCGCACGCTATTCCCTCTCCCAGCCAGCCATGATAATAATTATAGAAGCTTGTATCATGCAGTCAGCATTGCTGCATGGCGCTGTGCAGTTGCTTGTTCTCGCATTATTCTATGTTAATTTCAATAAGAGTTTTATAATTAAAATGCCTTGTTGCAGTGCTTACGGTTGTGCCAATTCAAGTAAAAAGAAGGAAGAAAACAAAAAGCTAGGTACATCTTTCCACAAATTTCCTGATAGATCGACATCGCCTAAAAGGTTTAAAATCTGGACAGAGTTCTGCAAGAGAAAACAGTTTACACCCTCATCTAGTGCTGTGTTATGTTCCTCACATTTTAGCGAAAAAGATTTTGAGGTGTCTCAACTGTTAAAAAAGCAGTTAATGAAAGATGAAACGTTTAAGGGTCCCAGACTAAAACCAGGGGCAATTCCTACTGAAAAAACAGGAGTAATTGCTGGTTCATCTTCTTCAAAACAGTCGCGTGTTGACAGATATCAAATGAAGAAAACGAAACAGCTGGTTCGAGACATAATGGCAGCGCATGAAACCAGTAGTAGTATTCCGGAAGAAACTATAATAGAAATGACACATGAACACAACACACATCATTGTAGTATAGAAATACAGTGTGAAATTGGTACTGAGGTGTTCAGAAATCATTTGTGTCGCTTCCAGGAACAACACTGATATGCATGTAAGTTAACATATTAATACTTACTTACTTACTTACTTACTTACTGGCTTTTAAGGAACCCGGAGGTTCATTGCCGCCCTCACATAAGCCCGCCATAAGTCCCTATTCTGAGCAAGATCAATCCAGTCTCTGTCATCATATCCCACCTCCCTCAAATCCATTTTAATATTATCTTCCCATTTACGTCTCGGCCTCCCCAAAGGTCTTTTTTCCCCTCAGGCCTCCCAACTAACACTCTGTATGCATTTCTGGATTCGCCCATACGTGCTACATGCCCTGCCCATCTCAAACGTCTGGATTTAATGTTCCTAATTATGTCAGGTGAAGAATACAATGCGTACAGTTCTGTGTTGTGTAACTTTCTCCATTCCCCTGTAACTTCATCCCTCTTAGCCCCAAATATTTTCCTAAGCACCTTATTCTCAAACACCCTTAACCTATATTCCTCTCTCAAAGTGAGAGTCCAAGTTTCACAACCATAAAGAACAACCGGTAATATAACTGTTTTATAAATTCTAACTTTCAGATTTTTTGACAGCAGACTGGATGATAAAAGCTTCTCAACCGAATAATAGCAGGCATTTCCCATATTTATTCTGTGTTTAATTTCCTCCCGAGTATCATTTATATTTGTTACTGTTGCTCAGGTATTTTAATTTTTCCACTTCTTCAAAGGATAAATTTCAAATTTTTTATATTTCCATTTCGTACAATATTCTCGTTACGAGACATAATCATATACTTTGTCTTTTCGGGATTTACTTCCACACCTATCTCTTTACTTGCTTCAAGTAGAATTCCCGTGTTTTCCCTGATCGTTTGTGGATTTTCTCCTAACATATTCAAGTCATCAGCATAGACAAGCAGCTGATGTAACCCATTCAATTTCCAAACTCTCTCTGTTATCCTGGACTTTCCTAATGGCATACTCTACACATTAATACACTACTATTTCACTTAATATTATGAAAGTGTGTTATGTCAATTAGAATCTTTTGAAACCAATATAATTTCCACTAGTTTCTGGAAAAACGCGTCTTATAGAATTCACGGCACAAGTGGATGTTGTTTTGCTTTACTTTTGTCTTTATGGCGAAATTATGCCTTGTCATATGTAAAATTTCTCTGTCCAAAATTAATTTATTGAAAGAAAGACATAATGTCATACAAGAATATGTAGGCCTATGAGTTTTAAGTGTTTTAACATTTTTCACTTACACGCAGCAAACACATTCTTCATCTGTAGACATTTCCCTGCAGTGATCGCATTTGCACCATGATTGTGTGCCTGATATGCCAGTTATAATAACACTGTCTAATTCACTATCAAAATTGTCAGAATCACATTTTTCCGGCTCAAACTGCTAAGTTTTATGTCATAGAAAGCCATTTCATATTATGTGTTTGAACTGTCAATTCTCTGCGTAGTAATGTGCTTTCATGTCAAGGCAATGAGCGAAGGAGCATTGTGACGTCACAGACTTGTTTTCCTTGTATAGCGCACGCCCCGTTTCACTAATTGACCTCGCACTTGACTAGAAGAGCATTGTACTTCATAATACATCATAATTTACTCCCAACTAAATTTGGACTTTTGTGTTGTGATCCCCTTCAAGATTTCTTAATAAATTTTATGCTCGACCATGCCGAAATGTAGTAATTATACACCTGGTAGCATACCTTTAATGCATGTCATTAAAGTACACCTACTCATTAAAGGTCAGGTCTTTCAGCCAATGACGACTCAGGTTACAACTGTTCAGCCAATGACAGGTCAGATTTCTACCGTTATAAAATCGCAAGTATCGATTATTCTCGGATATGCAATCGAATGAGAATTAGCGAAAAGTCACGGAGGCTGAAAATCCAATACTGTCGCAGAAGGTTATGTTCTGTTACTATAATAATTAGCGTTAATTGTAAATAATATTCAAATAAATTCAATTTGTCATCTCGTTTTTCAATGTCTAATTTAATTTCAATGTTATCTCTGTAGGTTCTTATGGTCTAGCAAGGTCAATGTGGACATCTGTTCCTCGGAAAAAAATCAATACTTTGGCGTCTGCGCACATCTCACAACATACGGGACATTGCTCCAGGTCAGATACAATAAAATTAATAATATCAAGTTAGAAATATGGTCGAGCATAAAAAGTCGTATGAAACTCGCCTATAATGAAGGTAATTAAGAAGCTCGTATGAAAATTATGAAACTCGCTTGCGCTCGTTTCATAAATATCCATACTCACTTCTTAATTACCATCATTATAGGCTCGTTGCATAATGTACTATATACGTTCTGAAACGATAATTACAAAAAGTCATATGTAGTAGTCTACACAAATTTTGTTTATACATTTTCTTCGAAACTGATACGTGCAAATAACATTTAATTTCTCATTATCTTTTAATTCAGCATGCCATAAGGAGTACTGTAATGTACTTGTATATTATTAACCCTTAAATTCACAATGTATCCTATAGCATACAAGTCCACACCTGTGGAGTAACGGTCAGCGCGTCTGGCCGCGAAACCAGGTGGCCCGGGTTCGAATCCCGATTGGGGCAAGTTACCTGGTTGAGGTTTTTTCCGGGGTTTTCCCTCAACCCAATATGAGCAAATGCTGGGTAACTTTCGGTGCTGGACCCCGGACTCATTTCACCGGCATTATCACCTTCATTTCATTCAGACGCTAAATAACCTAGATGTTGATACAAGCGTCGTAAAATAACCCAATAAAATAAAAATAGGCTATATGCTATAATTTGAATAGAACAATGGAAAAAAAATTGGTAGGAAAATTACATTTAACCAAAATTTCACAGTACTATCATAGTCTAGTATATAGTCACGAAGCTCAATACGTAGTAAATATGCATCCACAGATAGTTGCTGACCACTAGGATTGCTAATATCGCCTCATTACAGACAATTCGAAATAGTACCGGCACAGTCTATTGTTTCTAGCACCCTCACAACTCAAGCTTTGTGACTGTATATAGTAGACTGTGGTGCTATAATATTGTACAACATATAAAGTTATGGACATTGCGATAGTTGTTTTTTTTTTTTTTTGCAGTCCGACACGGTTTAATAAACTAGTGTGAGAAATGAAGTTTTTGCCAATTTAAGGGTTAAATTAATTAGTGCCCAAAAGGATTTTGGAGTATAGCTTACAATGTATGTTCTCCGCCTCTAAACAGCAAAAGAACTCTTACCCTCATTCCATATTATAAGGTCGTTTTTAGCTTTATGTACACGCTGCTTTGATAAGCCATGTGTCATCACTAAGGAGCGGATTCCTATGTAATTAAATATTATTTTTGCGTGTGATAAAACACAATTAACAAAGTTAAAAATTCTGAACATGAAGTTTCTAGTTTAAAACCCGAATTTTATTTCACATAAAAACACATATTTTCACAAAAAAATTATGTAAATACATATTTTCATGTAATCTATTATAAACACATAAATCCTGGAGTTTTTTTACTTAAACAATTTTTACAAGAATTTTTAAACATTTTAAAACTAAATCAATTATGTCACTCAGAAGTACGTTATCTTTTTAAGAATTCTTGGTTGCTTCGTGTTTCTAAGCGCTGTGTGGTGTACCCGTGATCCATTTTCGTAATAGTATCGCCTCAAGCTCTGAGAACTGCTAGGCAGTATATCAGTGTTATTATTAGAGAATAAATTAACGTGGACAAGGAGGAGAGATCTTGCAACACATAATTAGTAATGTTTATTGTTGCTGAAGATGATTTCATTCCACGCTTTGTTTGTGAAACACTACAGATAAGAGCTCGGGCATGAACATTATTAAATTTAAACAAATCTCTCGCCTCTCGCGTCAGTCGATATCCTTCAAGATATACTGAAAGATGGTTGTTTAAAAAACGATTTGGCTTTCCTATTACCAAATCTAAGCTTTTTGTCAGACACCATAAAAAACTCGAAACATCCAAAAACCTATTTTCTGAAACAAGGAGGTGCGTGCCGTGAAAATTAAACTAGACTCGCTACCAGGTTCAGAAGTACAAGTACAAAGGGACAAATTCACAATGTGTTTGGGAAAAACAGTGGATATAAAAAAATTTGTAAAGTTGCTCAAGTATTGGAGGGTTTGCCTCTAGCTGAAATTGACGGTGTTTGTGATTGTGACATTCCTCTCTTTAAATATTCACGTCTGACGTCCTGTGATATGGAAAGATCGTTTTCACAGTAAAAGTCGTTGTTCAGAGATAATCGGCATGCATTTGTGATGGAGAATTTGGAGATGACCTTTGTTGTTCACTGCAATTCTCGGCCAACTACTAGCACTCAAGTGTGGTGGATGAGTACCTAGTAACATTTTTTTTAAGCTAAGTAAGGTATTTTTGTCATATTTAAAAGAAATATTTTTTTTTTATTTTTAGCAAATATTTTCGTACTTTTTAGCACATAAAAATCCACTCCCTTGTCATCACTGATACTGAATATTATAAACGTGCCAGCACCTAATAGCGCTGTCGAGGTCAGTGTGAGAGAGAGAGACATAGTACTACTGGGTGTTCATTTCAAAGTGTGTCATGACGTCACTGTTGTTGGGTCACCGATTTGAAGCGAGTTTCAGCTTATATGTCAGAGAAGTTGCCTATTATTTAAGACGTTCTTCAATCTGAACTTGAGAACGTGTACGGTATAACTTGAACGTCGTAGCAACAGATGGCGGTCTGTACGGTCTGTGTGCTACCATAACCTCTTTCGAACTGTGTTTTGCGCCGGCAAGTCGTACGCAGGGTATTTGTTATCATCGGTTGCTATTAAATAGGAAAGCCAAATCGTTTTTAAGCAACCATCTTTCAGTATATATTGAAGGATATCGATTGACCAAGCCCGTTAACAACAAGACATTGCCTTATTTGATGGACACATGGCGGAAAGGGTGGGACTGCGCATGCTGGTGCGATAGCGGCCGAGGCGTGTGACGTCATCTTTACTGCAGACAGCGATCGCAGCTCATTGCGTTGAGTACAGTTTCTTTAATAAACCTAACTAGACATTAATTACAATACATAATGAGTCATTGTGCAGTGTACGGTTGCAGTAATCATTATAGGAAAACCAGAGGCAGTAATATTAAATATTTTTCATTCCCGAAAGATAAAAATCTTCATGAAAAATGGGAGAATTGTTGCAAACGCCAAGACCATCTACCAAAATCACGTAAGTTCATATTCTTTATGTCTTGATATTGATAGAATAGTATGTTTCAATATAATTGTGAGTTGGTTCAGCTAACAGATACTAAGTTATAGACTGAAACAAATCATAAATATATTGAAACTTCTTAATTTATCGGATTCATAACAATGTCAATAAAGGATATTAAGGCCGTGTCTCAAAGCTACATTTTCAGCTGAAGTGAACTAGATTGTTGACTAAATAGCCGGATGTGACGTCAGAAATTATGATCCAAAGCTACATAGTGCATAGCAATCAAGTCCGTAGTAGCTAGTAAACGAAAATGCTTGCTTGATTGTTGACTTGTTCACTAAACAAACATGGATACCTCATCAGCAATTGGATTTATGAAATCTGAAGATGCTTTGGAAGTGAAATAATGTAAATATAATGTAGAATAACACGTTAACTTTGAACACTGACATTGTTAGTACCTTCTGTACAAGTGTACAATGTTTTAAACATTATTGTAATATATTAAGTCCTTATCTTTTCAACATAATTCGTAATTGAACTGCATTAGGATACTGCCTTTTTAATTTAGTGCTGCACCGTGATGTCGTGGTTTTTAGAAAAATAGTCTATAAAGAAGGCCATGTTTCAAGCATACATGTCCAAAGCTCCCTAGTGTGTAGTTTACAAGTCATCTAGTTGCTAGTCACTAGTGTGTAGTATGGACTTGAGCTTTGAGACACGGCCTAAGTTTCCAGTATAGCCTAAAACCATACTATGCTCATTTATAAGAACTGACGCTAAATGTAACACTCGATTATTATAATATCTATGTCTTTTCAGCACGTATATGCTCACAGCATTTTAAAGATGATGACTTTCATAAAACAATGCAGCAGAGACTGCTAGGCTATTCACCAGTTCGTGCACGGAAACTTAAACCTGATGCTATACCTACAATAAATATACCTGGCGGCAAACATTCAGCAAATGCGCCAACTAGAATGGAGCGACAAAATAAGAGAGTAAGGCGGAATATTGTGAGAGAGATTCTACAAGCCTCGATAAATGAGACACCAGAACCCGATGAGTAAGTATTTAACAATGGACTTTCAAATTGAGTTACTGAGGCAGAATAAAAGCGTGTGTATTTCTAGAGCTTATTACAATGAAAATATTTTTGTAAGATTTGTTATTTATAAGAATGCACATAATTTGCCAGTTAGAAGGCAGTGGTTTTCAAGTTGTGGCCACAGTTAGCGATTTAGGTGGAAGTAACAGAAAATTGTGGCGTGATTTGAAAATTTCTACCAAACTAAATTGCAGTTTTCCTAATCCAAATGATTCAACTCGAGAAATATTTGTTTTTTTCAAACGCTCCACATTTATTGAAATTACACAGGAATCACTTTCTAGATCATGGCTTCAACTTGAACGGATTGAACATTTCATTAGAACCAATTCATGAACTTTTACGTGCATCCTCGTCCTCTGATACAAAATTAGCTTATAGTCGGAGGCACCGATTTTGGCAGATGACCTCGATGACATTTCCAGTAGGCGAGCCAATATTGTTTATGTAAGCTGCGAGAGCGAGATGCGATAACATTCTGAGTCGTTCATATTTTCATAACAGCAGCTCATATCAATTATCCTTATTATGAAACACACCACGGTACAGTCCTACTCAAAGAATATCTTTAATAAATGTAAATGACTTTCATTCGCAATGATTTTACAATACATCTCTTACATTTTCTAAATTAAATTGATTCTTAATTAAAAGGAAAAAAGCATTGCATTGCGCATATATATATATATATATATATATATATATATATATATATATATATATAATCCTACCCTTACCAAATCAATATACAAGATCTGTCCAGTAATAATCTAGGGATCGTCCATTGGTGGTGCGACAATTCAAGTTCATAAAATTACGATTCTTCTTAAGAATCAAAATATAATTTGGTTAATTGGGTAAAATTGCATTCTGCGGAAGGTTAGATTTATATGAGTATAATAAATAGGATTGTAATGCATATTACAAGGGCAATAATTTCTTCACACGCACATTGTGAATAGAACAGAGAAGAAAGCATTTTAAAACATTCGAAATCGTACAAAATATCGGAGAAACCAATTTTCCCTCCACAAATTGCACCAATTGAAAAATATAATTACCATTCACAATAAATACTGTATTTTATGGATTCTAAAAAGTTGTTTATTAATCTAGAGGTATTGGCTGATGACTATATTAAATTCCAGCACAACATTCATTCAAAATATGTAGAAATTACACTTTGGATTTTACTAAATGTATAGGCCTACTATCAAAAGGTGTTACATACCCCCTTAAATACTGTACATGTGTTACCTGTGCGATATCCGATGTTTAATTTTTTTAATATAATTCATAGTACTGAAACTGCCATATTGAATTCGCACAAATTGTATTATTCGTAATTTTCGTCTCGAAAACCCCTAAGATATCTAATTTAATTTTTCACCCATTTTTGTCCCACTCCACCACTTTAGGGACAAAGTCGGACTAAATAATACCTTATTCGTATTCTGTGATCGCAAAGATCCCCAGATATCTACTTTCATCGAGATCGGATGACATGAGATTTCTCACTCCCTTCTGCCTTTTCATCAGTACCTTAGGATATGGTATTTAAAAAATCTAAGAATGTTTAACCAATATTGTAGAGAGTAACCTTCATTTTAAATTTTACGTCTCTAGTTAAATATAGGTTAGGGAATTTTTAAAATCGTCGTCTCCTCTCTGCTCGGAAGAAAAAAAAAACGAAGTTATTTCAAGGGAGTAGCCTACATGACATTGAATTTTTTTACTTTCCTTATACATTTTAGAAAACAATTCTGAGAGATGAGATGAATAGTCTAACCCAATTGTATGAGTGAATCTTTATTTTAAATTTAAAGGCTGCACGTCTGCTGGTTAAAAAAAAAAATAAATCGGTATAATTATTTTGATCATTACTGCCTCCCATTTTCCATCCCTTAATGTTCGTATTTCGTAAAACTCAGTCTTATCTATTGACTAAGGATTAACATATTTCCATATACATATATATAACAGATTATATTTCCATTTCGTACAATATTCTGGTCACGAGACATAATCATATACTTTGTCTTTTCGGGATTTACTACCAAACCTATCGCTTTATTTGCTTCAAGTAAAATTTCCGTGTTTTCCCTAACCGTTTGTGGAGTTTTTCCTAACATATTCACGTCATCCGCATAGACAAAAAGCTGATGTAACCCGTTCAATTCCAAACCCTGCCTGTTATCCTGAACTTTCCTAATGGCATATTCTAGAGCGAAGTTAAAAAGTAAAGGTGATAGTGCATCTCCTTGCTTTAGCCCGCAGTGAATTCGAAAAGCATCAGATAGAAACTGGCCTATACGACTCTGTTGTAAGTTTCATTGAGACACATTTTAATTAACCCTTCAGTACTCGCGTGGATTACAATAGTAATCCACTGATATTTAATCCTGTATTACGTCACCGCCTGCAGCACTGCGTAGCTGAGCGTCAATGCAATTTCTCGTCACAGTCTAAGTGAGGCATTACTGGTGTTTAGACGTATTTGTCGCAACGCTTTGGAAAGTTATACGGAGTTTTATCAAGTTATACGCAGTTTTTCCGAGTGGATTACCATTGTAATCCACGCGAGTACTGACGTCAGTTTCTTACTCAGGTAAGTGAAATAGTTTTTATATGGTTATGAGTGATGCAATGCAGGAACTTTATGAAAAAAGTGTGTGATATTGTTCCATCCTCTTTGTAGTTGGCTCCAATGGGCACGGAAAATACAAGCAATATTTGCAAGTGGCTAGATGAAGATCTGGATGTTGGCATTGAAAATGAAAGTGATGATGAAAGCAACAAAGAAGATCTTTTGAATGAAGTTCACGATTCTAATTCAGAACAAGACAATGAGGAGGAGGAGGATGATTATGGTGATGGTGATGAAAGACTAATGTCTATAAATGATGGAAACTGCTATACGGGAAGAGACAACACTACAATTTGGCAGGAAGAACCAGTATCTCTACGAGGGAGAAGAAGAGCACAAAATATAGTGATTCATTTACCGGGCCCTAAAAGAGCTGCAAAAAATGCGCGGACACACACAGAGTGTTTTGACTGCTTTATTGATCAGACAATAATCAATGTAATAGTAAGGTGTACTAATATTTATATTGAAAAAGTGAAGCGTAATTACGGACGTGACAGAGATTGCAAATTAACAAATGACGTTGAAATTCGAGCACTCTTAGGTATTTTGTATCTTGCTGGTGCTTTGAAATCGGGAAGACTGAACGTAAGAGAACTATGGGATGAAAATGGCACAGGTATAGAGTCAATTTACCTGACTATGACCTACAATATATTCCAATTTTTGTTACGATGTCTACGCTTTGATAACATTCATGACAGGCAGGAAAGGAAAGAAATTGATAAACTGGCTGCTGTACGTGAAGTGTTCGAGTTATTTGTTCAGAATTCACAAAGGTGCTACATTCCAAGCGAATATGTAACTATAGACGAGCAGTTGGTTGCATTCAGAGGACGATGTCCCATGAAAGTGTATATACCTACTAAACCAGCAAAATATGGGATCAAAATTTTTGCTATGGTGGATGTGAAAACATATTACACTCATAACTTGGAAATTTATGCTGGTATTCAACCAGATGGTCCATTTCACCAAAGTAACAGTGCACATGCAGTGGTGAAGAGGCTGGTTCATCCCATCAAAGGAACAGGAAGAAATGTGACCACCGATAACTGGTTCACGAGCATACCTCTGTGTTTAGATCTTCTAGAAAATGACAAAATTACACTTGTAGGAACCTTGAAAAAAAACAAAAGAGAAATCCCTCCTCATTTCACAACTACTCAAGACAGGGAAGTTAACAGTACATTGTTTGGATTCAATGAAAACTGCACAATTATTTCGTATGTACCGAAGAAAAACAAAACAGTGTTAGCATTATCAACCATGCATTATGATAAGGCAATGGATGAGGAAACAGGAGGAAGCCAGAAGCCTGAAATAATATCTTTTTATAATAGAACTAAATGTGCTGTGGATGTCCTGGACCAGTTATGCTCAGCCTATGATGTAAGCAGAAATTCACGCCGCTGGCCTCTGACTATTTTCTTTGACTTACTGAACATAGCAGGTGTCAATGCTCTTGTTGTTTATTCTGCAAACAAACAAAAAATTCTACGGAAAAACTTCCTAAAAACCCTTGCTCTGGACCTAATGAAGCCACTAATTTCCGAGCGTATCACCCAACAGACAATTCCAAGAGAAATAAAGAGAAGAGGAGAGCAACTGTTAGGCATTCCACAAACAGGTCAAGAAGAAGGAACACGGCCAGAAGGTATTGGTAGGTGCTACATGTGTGGTAGAACAAGAAACAAGAGCACAAGACAATCTTGTTTCCAGTGCTTGAAGAGAATTTGTCCTACTCATTCAGATGTAATTTGTTTGAACTGTGTAGAAGAAATGCATAGGCCTACTCAGATAATTGAATCAGATGTAGATTAGACTCACGTGTGTAAAGTGTGAAATGCAAACATAAACATGAAAGTGCATCAATATCCTTCTTACAATACACAAAAACATCTGTAAAATATTACAAGTGAAGTGAGAATGATTGTTACATCCCTGAATTTTTTCATTGCTACACCCCTGAGTGAGGTATTCGGTTATCAAATATGACGTAAGTAAGGTCAGCAGTAGTGAACTTGCGTTTCCCGTGGGAGAGATTAAGAGAGATCAAGAGTTCAGATGACCTTCAAACATCGAGTGAGCAACAATGCTAGATAACCTACATAATTATGATGATAGTGAACTAACTCATAACTATGATGCAACAATAAATTATGACTCAAAGACACGACCAGTGTTGAAATATTATGCAAACATGTCACTTGAATGCAATTTGTGTACTATCCATTTCATTATTAATATTTATATTTAATACGTTCCGTTATGCGTACCATATCTATTCTTATTACTGTAATAACTGAAAACAATATATTTCTTAACATTTAAATCTAATTCCAATGTTTAAACCTTGTCTGTAAACAAAAACAAATGTGGATTACCATTGTAATCCAGGTGAGTACTGGCGTTACGGAATTTAACGCGAGTAACGAAGGGTTAATCGAACAAGTTTCTTGGGAATACCAAAGACACATATAGACTAATGTAATATTTGTTTAGTTTTTGGAGGTGACTGTCCAGAGTGCACAAATGCTCGGGCGTGCATGTTTACTCATATGTCCTACCCATTCCACTGCGACAGAGATAACAGCCGATCTTGCAGCGGTGAGGACTCGCTCACCAGTTCACATAAAGAAAATCCATCTGCCAAAATCCCTGGCGCGACCTATACAAGTTAACTCCGTTACACTTAAGTGTCCGTGCTACCCAAAGACAAAAAGTTAGTTTGGCAGCACAATTATTTTCCAACAGAGTTGCAAAGGCTTTGAAATGGTGTGGTGAAAACGAGCTGTTGAGATCAAATGAATGGAAAGAAACTTCAA